>NC_087513.1:197207784-197562273 GCF_963921805.1 Phalacrocorax carbo | reverse complement strand
ATCACCTTTAATTAAGTTCCCTTAAGGGTCATCACGAGCATGGGAGCTTGGCTTTTTTGTTCTTCATTCTTTTTTAAAGTGAACTGACACACTAGCCAGATTTTCCGAAGCATACAATTCCCTTTTGAATCAGATTTTCCACCAGATGAAAGTATAGAAGGAAAAAGAGAGTGAATGTGATTTTTTTTTAAAGCTGAACAACTTTAAATTATCCCCATTCCCACTTTGACTGTAAAGGAGCTGAGATTGCACCTTTTCTTTAAGGCTTGCTAGGTGAGAATTTTCCCCTGTGCTCCCACAGCTCCACTTACAGGGCAGCGCTCACTCTGGCCTTGCTGTGAGGTTAGCCGAAAGCCAGCCTACTGCTGGCCTGAGCAGCAGATTTGCCTGTAGGAGGGACTATTCTCCTGGATTTTCTCCTTGGGCTGCTTGGCTGGAGGGCCACCATGGGTGCTGCAGGGAGGGCAGGGGCTGCTGTGCAGTGCAGCACCGTCTTCTCACCAAGAAAGCCCCATGAAGCCTTATGCTCTCTGTGGTTCCAGATAGGCCATGTTGGTGCATTTACCCCCAGGGGATGGATGTCCCATGTTGCATTTCCAAGCCATGGTAGGCACAGAGGTGGTTTCTGCTTTATAAAGTAACTCCCAAAAAGTCTAATTGCAGATGTGAAGGAAGCCCTGGACAGTAAGTAGTTTCATGGCAGTCATTTAACTTGCTGGAGTTATGACTACCCCAGTAGATGTATGAAAAAGGAAACAGGTGTCTTGCTGAAATGCAGGACACCAAGCATCTGTCACATCTGCAAAATAAAACCTACCTTTGATGAGTTTTGCCTCATCCCTGTCTTCTCATGCTTGGGTATTCTCCTGAAAGTGAAAATACACCTTTTCCCTAGTTTGCAACACGGGGAGCAGGGGCCTGTTGCCAAAATATAGGCCTCTCGGGACATTTTAGATGCTCTGAGGTAGCTAATCCACCCACACAGAGCTGGCACAAAGGACTTTATAGCACAAAGTTCCACACCCTTCTAAAGCCACAACCGGAGGTCATACTGCATACTCTGCAGCATCTCAAATGTCGTGAGAGGCCTATGTTGACACAATTTACTGCTTCCTTGGGAGTTCATGGTAGCTGAAGATTGTGGGATCCAACTGGGTTAGACATGATAAATACCGCCATTGCTGTGTTTTGTTTTGTGTGTGTGTGTGCATCTTGTTTTCCTGTGTTTTGTTTTGTGCGCGTGTGTGTGGCAAAAACCAGTAGGAAAGGCACAGAAATGACCTGTAGTAACACTCATCTGGCCATTCTCAGCTTTGACTTTTACATTGCTTTTACTTTTTAATATGTCCAAATTTGGCTCTTATGGAAAAACTAAGATTTCCAGATGAGTATTACTAGAGATTACCTGTAATCAGTCATAATTAGCTGCAGCAACTGCTTTTCCTCTAATGTTAAAAGAGGTGGTAATCCCATGTGCTGTTGGCTGTCTGCTGCATTGAACTTGTTTTAAGCACTCTCTTCTGTGGTGGGAAAAGGTGTGAGCTCAAGCGAGGGGGATGATAGGTTACTACAGTCATGGGAAAATCACCCTGCAGAATGGATCAAAGCATCATGTCTACCTTATTTACATTCCTGCTCCCTACCTGCTTGTGAAAGTGATATTTTGTGCAAATGGGCTGCAAAATAAAATCATTTTCACAGATAAGTAAAACCGATAACTGACTATAAATGTAGGACACATGGAAAATTCCTAGGTTTCCCACTGCTGAATCTTGCTGTTATGAGACTAATAGTCCTGGAAGAGTTTTCAAGGTTTTGTATATTTACTAGAGAAAAGATTCCAATTTTTGGAGGTTCATCAAGGGCTAAACCATTAGCAAAATTGAAAGAAAATATTACAAAACCAAACCAAAACAAAAACTCACCAAAAGGATAACAATGAACTGGGAAAAATTTTTGCTTGCTTTCTCTGCAAACTGTTTAGAAAGATTATTTATTGACCTGAAAATAGTTTACGATTCATCAGGCTGGTACACAGCTTGAGCTCAAAACTTTTTATCAACATTGCTACAATTCCTAAAAGATTCAAAAGGAAACACTGTGATTTAATGTTAAATGGAAAAAGAAGAGGAATTAATGTGACCAAGCACAAAAAAATAGCCACAAAGCCTCACCTGGTTTTAACATAGCTTTTCTCTCATAACTCTACTGAAATCTAGGGGTGGTTAAACTTGCTTGTTCAGAAGCCATTAGAAGTAGACATTCTTTAATCTCTTAAAGAAAACCGATGTTGTCTTGTCTGTTGCTCTCTTGTTTCTTGTTTACTGCACAGTCTACACTGCCAGGGAATGAATTCTTCACTCCAAACAGCTTTTTGGAAACACGCAAGTTTGAATTTTTATTCCAGAAATTGTACTTCTGTATACAGATACTTCCAGTATTTTATTGATCTTCCATAGATTAAGAGAAAGTGTAGTGGAGTTTGGTGGAAAAGGAAGCAATTTGTGGTTAACTGTGAAGAAAGGCATTGACAAGATCCTATAGTTTCACCTCCTAAGCTTCTCTGCAGAGTAAGACAGGTATGAAGTTTTGCTTCCAGATTCCCTGAGACTACACAGAGTCCTAAGAAGAAATTGTTCTTGATTACAAACACAGTATCAGGAATAGATGGAAAGAAAGAAATATTTTGCGGACTTCACTGTTTGTCAGTGTTCCCCATGGTAATCAATCCAAAACATTCCTGTGGTAATAAGAAATAAAGGGCAAAAAAATATTAACTCCTTCCAGAATTTTCTAAAAAAAATCAAGCGAGATGCAAGTGGCAAGGCTGAGGACTACTAATTACAACTGCCATCAGGGGCAAAATACGAAGACGGATACTGAATTCTCTGCCCCTGGCAGCTTGAGTCTTCTGCCCTTCTCCAGGTCTCTCTAGCTTGGGTTCTAGACAGCAGGAAACTTTTCTGGCAAAAGCTTTATCTGAACCGACACATTTCCATGAAAAAAATCCAGTGTTGGTCCAGGAACACTTTTGTACGAAGTAAATAAATAAAATTCCACACTAGGTCTGCTCGGTGTAGTCCCTCACTAAATGTCAGACCATATAGATGAATAATTTGACAGCATTTTTGGACACAGGAGCTGCCCTAGAAAAAGAGATTCAGTTGTGTCCTTAAGTAGAGCTTCATGACAGATCTGGAGAGGAAATCGTCAAACTCCTATAGTATACCTGAGAAAGTAATCCTCATAGAAGGAAAATACACATCTGCTGCTGCTGCTGGTGAGCTCATCCCATGAGGCAGCAAGATTTATGATAGCCCTTGATCTTTTTATCTTGACTGGTAGTTTGCAGAGCCTTTAATTATGCAGAAGTAGCAGATTTTTCTGCAGGGTCTGTGAGCTGCAGGGCTGGCTAATGGAAGATGTTAGCCTCAGTTTTTGTGAACCTTTTTGAAAACAATTTCAAAGTTAAGTAAATAGCTCAGAAACACCCATTAGGTATGCAGGCGTGACACCCACTAGTTTATACCCTGAACTTATTGTTGTATTTTTTTTGAAAGAAAGACCTTTCCCATATTCCATGGCTGTTTTTCCTAGGGAGGGGACGACTGCTAGTTTTCCATATGTGAGTTTGCTTTTGCTTGCAGGCAGAAGTGGTGATGGGTATTGCATAAAGATTATTTCAGGGAAGATCCTGTACTAAAACCTACTTGTAGGAGACAGCCTTTGCATGCAACCTTTTTGTTGTATGTAGCAGAACACAGAAAAATGTTGAGTCATTGCTCACTTTAGAAATTTTTTCAGATTTGAGTTTCTGCCTTGTTAAAGCATGTTGAATTTTACATGGCAGGAATCTCCACCATCCACTCAAACTTCCGATTCATTAAGAGCAGGTAGCAAAAGCAGGGAGGAAAGCAGAAAGATGTTACAAAATAATCTGGGAGAGAAGTGTTGTAGAAACACAGATAAACAATAAGGTTAAATTGGATTTAGGAAAACAGTTGTCATAAATATCACTGAAAATCTAATAAGCAAATCAAAGAGCAATACTTAGAAAGCAATTATGTTCAGCAAGATGAAAATCAGAGGAAAGATTAGTTTTCAAAGTAGCCAGATGATTTTTAGTTCTTTTCTGCATTTGCATTATGATCTAGAATATTGCCTGAGTTGCTTCAATTAGAAACCTGAAATCCTACACTAATGCATGCAATAAAATGCCATTTCTAATTTTGTATTCTAAAACTGAATACATTAATTAAAGAAAATTAAAGGTTTGTCAGACAGAAAGCCTGTGCTGGCCTGTAGAGGCTCCTGTCCCCCAGCTGTTAGACACGGTCCTTCATTTGAGATGTGGTAACTGAGCGAGATACATTGCTGCACTGTCTGGAAAAATAGGGTCAGTTGATGGTGACTCACATGAACCCATGTTCCTTTGCTTCACAATAGGATAACAGCACATGCACAGTGAGCTACTGTGTCTCAGCTGACAAAGTCTAGAGCAGCCAGCTGGATTAAGCCCCTTGTACTGCGTCACAGGGCAGAAGGCTAATAGTCATGGCATGACTTATCTGCATAAACTCCACAGAGTATAATTCTGGGCACATAATCTGCAAAGATATGTCTGTACATCAGAGTGTCACGAGGAAAGAGCAAAATAATAAAGGGCTTCATTTATTTATAGATAGAGCAAATATCAACAGTATAAAAATAATCACTAGGGAAAGATATACATATGAACGTTTGAAAGGCACAAATGTTAATGGAGTAAACTGTTTTTCACAGTGTGGACAGACACTAGTAGGAGAGAGGTTAGAGCTGCATCCTAGAAAAGAGTTCTTATGACTTGATTATCACATAAGCTGCATGCAAACTGCTCTCAGTCAATGAGGTAGGCCCAGCTGTGCTTGATATGATCCCATATGCAGCCTACGGCAAGTAACTCAGGTTTTTACATCTTTGACTCAGAACTTATCTATTTCATGGGGGGCTGTTATGAAACTCAATTAACACTTGCAAAGCTTTTGGATGGCAGTTACTGCATAAGTGTGAGGTATTATATAATGGGATGAAATTAAGGACAGTGAAGTCTGATTATCAGGGAAAAAAATCCCAACAATGTCATCTGTTAGATTGGGGAATAATGCCGTAGGGGAAGTAGTGGATGACTCATTGCTTGAGTCAATTAAATCTGGGCTGGATGTGGCACCAGCAAATATAATGTAGGGCGCAACCTTCTAGCAGGAAAGATATGGTACACATGACCTGATTTCTATGATCTTATGCTTGACTCTATAACCAACCAAGATTATATGAGCTCATATAAACTTTACATCATTTTTCATGTGTTTCTCATGTGTTTAAGGACTCTCAGAACATTGTTGTGGTCTGTACTCAATTGATGAATACTTAATATACTAAAGTGCTGGAGATCATTAGCATTCCTGAGGTTGTCTGGCATGCTTTGTTTATGCAGCGTGGAAATGGGAAATATTTCTCTCAGCCTTTATGAGATATTGGCAGTGTCACCTCTTATAACCATCAGCCTAACAATTATTTGACAAAATATGCTGATTATTGAAATTACACTGTTAATATGCATTGGTGCCAGAATATTATTAAGACCTAGAGCCTGCACCACATGGAGGACACAGAGCATGTGGTGGGTGCTGTGAAGCTTGATTGTCCTCCTTACTTCCCTAAATCACAGAATTTGAGGATGACCTGACCTTGTTAGCTTAGATATCCTTCATGACTGGGTATCAACACAAATTTTTATTCCCCCAAACCAGCTTATTCCTCTACCTATGCCTTTTCTAAAATCTGGGGATGGATTGCTAGGTTTTAAAAGGCTTGCAAAGAGGAGGAAAATAGCACTCTTTTTTAAGGGGCCACTCACAAGTCTATGCTCCAGCCACATCCAGCCCACTTAGATTAAGTTTCTTGGTTAGGAACCCAATTGTCTTACTTGTTTAAACCATGAAAGGCAACAGGTGCTCTTGGAGAATGTTTTAGATTTTCAGCATCTATGTGGGAGAGTCTTATCCTCGCTGAACAACCACAAAAAAGCCTTATTTTGATGCCTGTAGATGAATCTACAAGAACTCCTTCACTGCTCCACTGGATGGACAAGATTAGAGGTGGCTCTGTGTTATTGGATGTTGCTGACATGATTTGTAAGGAAAGTCAGCTGAAAAGCTTGGCTTCAGTAGGGATTTGCTCCACTGACTGTGCAAAAATCAAGTAACAAGACCTACTTGCTCCCCAGAACTGTACAAAATTCAGATTGCCTGTGCTTCAGCATTCAGGTCACAAGGGAAAATAGCAACAGGACTGGAGGTGCCAGGAGTCAAAAAAGGTTTGCTCTGGGGCCCCAGACACCTTTTAGTGTCCCTATGTGTAGAAGGTACTGGCTTCAGTACTTGAGCTTGATTGGTTTCTGACCTACATGTTTGTGTGAATGCCAACATAGGCAGCCTGGCCTCATACTGACATATGTGGTGCCTTCTGCTTAGAGCAGCCAAACAGTAGCCAGTGCTTTCTACCTTTACAGCACTTTTGTTTCAAACACTCTGAAAAATACCACTCCGTGATATCCCTAGGTGCACCCTGAGCTGGACTGTGTCCATTTACAGATATTTGGGAAAGAATCTTTGAAGACAGGACCTGGCAGATGTGCACTGTACTTAAAGAAGTAATTCAGCCACTAGGTTTGAGTGAACTAACATGCATTTACCATCTTCTGTTCAGCTGCAGAATACTGGAGTAGTGGTAGTACCACTCAGTGTACACAAAATGATCTGCTGTTCAGATATGTTTGACCAGGTATATCAGTATATATAGAACCTCCTGGGATGGTGCATTGATATCCATTGATATGTCTACTACCTTGCTCCCTAATAATTGCCAGTGCTTTAAAAACATAGTTTCTCCTTGCAGGAACTGTTACCACAAAACACAGCCTGTTCCACTTGCAGACATCAAATCACTTGCACTTGGTTTGTTGCTTCTTTTGTAAACTGCTCTACCTCCTTAGGTCATGCTTGAGGAGTTGCACCATATGGAGGGGTGATCTTCATCAATGATTACAAAGTAATTTCTAACCCGCATGCCCCATGGGTACCTCTGGGTATGTTGCAGCCAGACCAAGGTCACTAAGCAGGCAGCCCCTGCTGGATGCAGGCAGACTGAGGCCAGGCCATAGCAATCAGTCAGACATGACAATGCTGTTGTTGATGAATGTTTGCTGTGCTGATCTCATGGTGATGTGATGACATTAAGTTGAACAAACAAAGTAGTGGCTAATTGACTAATCAGTAAACATTCAACTAAACAGAATTAAATGGAGAGAAAACTCTGTGAAATGATGCAATTTAATGGGAAGCTCCTGATGACAAGATTTTATTAATTATAACTTCACAGGGCCCAGGAGGTACAAAATGAGAAACTGGAAAAGTTTCAAAGGGATGTTGGAAAGACCATCCGAGTTTTAGGAAGGTGTTTTTTTCCTCCAAAAGGTAACCCAAGCCACTTTGAATGGGAATTTTTAATGTTTGCTCATTTATAAGATGAAATAAAAAAATACATTCTGTAATAAGCAGGACATCAGAAACGCACACCTTACGCATTGCCCTTAGCACTCAGTGCATTTGTATGCATCACCATTTCTAAACTGCCCAAAGTAAAAGGCAAGCCTCAGGTAAGTTAACAGATTTATAATTGGTGATTTTCAATTTCTAGTCAACATTTCAGAGGAAAGAAGGCTACAAAACCCAGAGTTTCATTCAAGGCAGGTCCTGTTTTCATCATTAGCTCTATACAGAGGTATAAATTTGGCTTAAAGGGACAGCTCCTTGCTCTTGGGGCTGTTGGAATACAGCGCTTCTCACATGGTATTTCTGAAAGCATTTTGTGATACTGCTATGGATGTAATTGTTACAAACCATGCCTTGATGAACCATCTCCATCCTGCAGTGAGCCTTAGAAAGATTATTTCTGTGATGATTCTTTTAGCCACAACTTTGTTAAAATAAATGTTAAAGTTTAGAATGAAAACTTCCAGTAGGAAAGGACTTGCATAATTTAAAAAGTGTAAGTCTCCAATTTGACAGCATCAGCTGCCACTTCAATTTTCATGTTCCTAACAGCACCCTACTACATTTTATGAGCAGCTGTGTTAGCACCAAACATCTTTCAACGGCATTTGCTGTGAGAGAGCTCAGCTTTCTGCTGCAGTGCAGGCCTGCACACCTCTCAAAACATTTACAGAGCTGTTACTCCAAAAGCGACCGTTGCAACATTGGGCAATCTCTACCCATACTCTTGGTTATTGCTACTAGACTAATTCCTGTCCACTAGTTCAAGACATCTGTAGCCCCATTCAAAATTCAGCATCTTCTTCCTAGAGAGCAGTGCATGACTATACCATTTGAAGATGACTTTCTTCTTGGTGCTTGCCTGTACACAGAGGACTAAGGATTTCCACTGGCCTCTGTGAGAGAATGAACCCAGGAATAACTTTATCCTCTCTCAGCACCACTATTATAATCCTCTGTGCATAACCTGATTACTTACATCAGTGTTCTTAGATTTTTCTCTTTCCTTCTCACTTCACATCAAGGCCCTTGTTCTACTTTAGTAGCTCTTTTTCACATCTCCAAATTAATCTTTCCCTCACATTTAAACTACAAAGGTACCAATGCGTGAACCAGTTAGCTTCTCCTGATATTCGTGCTCTCCTTCATGCCTCCTCCTCCTCCTCCTGGTCTCCCACAACTCACAGTCAATCTAGTGTGCAGCTGACAAAATCCTTTCCCATTGCTCTGACATCATCCCCCTCACCCCTGAACCTCTGCATTTGCCAGACCTTCTTCAGCATCTGTGTTTTGCTTCTCCTTGCTGGGGGATTCCTTCATGCACATTGCCTAACAGCACCTCCTCTTCACTCTTTACAAAGAGCATCCCATGCCAATCCCATATTCTTTGCAGAGTTAGCTATCTCATTTTTACAAAGAATAATCTGTTCTGGCCAACCTAGCACAGTTCTGCTTCTTTTCTATTTCTGGGGGAAGTTTTTTTTATGTTTACAGCCCTTTCTGGCAAGGTCATGTAGCCAGAGTCTAGATTAAATATGCCAAGGTGTTTATGGCATTATTATGCAGGGAAAGCATATATAATTTGTGGAGGATAAATTTGCAATTGTGGTGATACATACCATGTGGGCTAGTTCCTTAGTCCTTGCAAGAAGGTAATTCTTTCTTAGAGGTCAGCACAATTAACATCACCTCTCTAAACCTTCACAATAATTACTTGCATTATTTTAAGCAAAGGAATAACCTTGTTCCTTTAAATCCTGATTAGCAAGAGTAACCAACTATAAAATATTCTTTATGTGTTGGTTTGGACCACCTGAAGGCTCTTTATCAAGCCAGATTAGATCCTTTAGGCATTCTAAAAACACAGGAGAGCAAATGGCTCACAGACCTGCAGTGTGATATGATGCCTGTGACTTTTAGGTCACTGGTTCAGCTCAGGAGGTACTGAAGGTCTTCACTGAAAACCTCAGAGAGTGCTGCTGCTCCTTCTGCTGTGGAATGCCCATAATACTCACAACTTTTGATTGGTACTACTTATACCAGTAATGAGCAGTGGCTTCTGCTTTTCCCTTTCTTGCTACTGATATTACATCCTCCCAACCAGCACATTTGTTTCATCCTTCTGATGATTTCTTTGGCTGATACAGCATTTACTGAAACTAGTAGAAAATGTTTCCAACTACTTTCTTAGAAAGGAACTATCTTCGTTTTGATGAGTACCCTCAGTAGGAAAAGGAGATAGTGAATAGATTTAAAAGGCTAAAATGTCTTTGACTAAGATGGGTGGAATGTCAGGGTCTGTTAGGAAACAGAATAACCTCAGTTCTTGGTGCTTATGTTACTGCAATTCTGTGTATGAACAAGAAGAACTTAATTCTCTACTTTCTTTCAAGAACTCCACCATTTTATTAAGAAAACACAAACATGCAAATACCAGGCCTTTACATAAACAGATGAGGAAACTGGATGAACAGACTATCATTTTAGGCTCTTCTATTGAGGAAATTTAATTACAGGTTAGGTGATTCACAGATTTCTAAACTGGACTGGAAACATCTATCAATTTTACAAAGTATTTCAGCTGACAGCTGCTGAAAGAGTCTTCTAGTTTGTCTCACACTAGAAATGTCCATTGCTTTAGCTGATTGCTGGAATCAGTGAAGGACAACAGCCAGGTTAATCGGAACATGTAGACACAGTAGGGGTAAATAGTTTGCTAAATTTAGCAATGCATTTTGCTAGATTGCATGAGCAGCAGTAGGTGTAACTGCTATATATTAGGATCAACCATCACAATGAATGACAGGATTCCCAAGGGCAGTTGATTCAGCTGATGCTGCCATGGCTAAATGCCAGTTTTTCTATTACCCTGGTTTTCTATTTTTCTTAATCAGCAACCACAAAATGATAGCTAAAAATTAAACATAAACACTGCATATATATATTTGTCAAAATTGGATTGGTGAGGAGGGTGAAAACTGGCTGAAGGCTGTTGAAATGATTTTTCATGTCTGAGACACATGACCCTCATTCCATAAAGATTTTGTTTGCATTTGCCTAGTTTAACACAGCATAGGATCAAACAATGAAAGAATATAAATACTTTACTCAAAAGTGCAGGACTAAAGACTAGTTAGGACTGTACCCTTATATACAAATGCACCAAAAAATGCCAGTGGAAAAATGCTTCTGACCTTTGAATTGACATACTGGAAATTAACATTGGTCTGAGTTAATGGGCTTTAACGATGATTTCTGTCACAATCATACTAACTGACCAAAGAGCTCACTGGCAAACTGATTACTTGTGCAATGAGTTGTAGAAGGAAAAATAAATCCTTCAGTCACTAATTCTTCTAGCAAGAAAAAGAGGTTAATGGTGGCTTTTCCAAATTATCCCAATGTTCAAAGTGATATGGAGGGAAACCATTCAATAACAAAGCCTGGTTTGATATCCTCCTGGAAGGATTGACGTGAGATCTGTGATAACTTCTTCCAGGTGTGTCTCAGGCTGAGGTAGCAATGGCTTGAGAGGGAGGATGCACGCTTTTGTTGCAGCCTCTACTCCAAACGCAGTGCCCTGCCTTATGACCCTAACAAGTGTCCATAAGAAAAAGCTTTCCTTGAAGACCATGAGATAAGACTCAAAGAGGTAATGTTACTCTCTGTATGGTAGTAACTTTAAAAGAAATGGATTATGCTTTGAGTTCTTACACTTCTGGGTAGCAGTTGTAACTTTGATATGTTCCACAGATCCATTAAACTTTATGCTGTCATTACCAGTCCCTTCTTTCCTCTTGCCCTGGGTTTACAGTCCACTTATCTCTCTTTATTTACTTGGGATTGCATTGCCAAAGCAGACAGAATTCAGCTTTTTAATCAGAATTGACAGTCTGGTGTCATGTACCATGCTTCTTCGCTATGAGTTAATGTGAAAAATCTTGGGCATGGTTAATTTTTATTCAATTTGTTAAATGTTAGCTCATTACATTGCATGTCATTCAGGCTGACACTTGAAGCACCGAATGTCAACTAGCTTGAATAAATGGAATAATAATTTCAGATGGGCAAAAAAATAACTTTGGAAAATTCTAGCTGAAATTAATCCTCGAGAGCCATTTGCCAAAAATGTGTAATCTGGTTGCTAAATAGCTTTCTTGGAAAACACTTTTACAACTGTCTTATCAAGGCCTATATTCAAAGGAACAAAAAAAAAAGCAAGCCTTGGAAATCCATATTTCAAGGCTTATTTTTGTTTTGTCCAGTAAACAACTGTCACTGAAAATAGAAGAGACAATCTGTGATTCTGTGGGTAGTGCATACATCTTGGAGTGAAAACCAAGTTCCAGTCTTCTGTCTAACATTCACTCATCCTTCACTCAAGCCTCTGGGAAGCTGAAACAGAGACTCCCCCTGCCACTTCCCGTGACATTCATTATGATCCTGGCATAGCAACTCTCTGCATGGCTTCCAGCCTTAATTTGAAGGTCCTTGCATAGCTGCATTGTGCAAGGGTAGATTCTGCCCAGTAAGAAAGTGAAGCTTCCCAGAAAGTTTCTACATGCAGAGTGGGTGTCCTCTGTATGTGAATCAACACATGGAATTGCTTATATATGTTTAAAACTGCACTGTATGAAGAAATCTTTGCCTTTTATACACTCATACAGATCTAAAATGGCTACTCCAGTTTTGCTGAATCTTCAAATAAATAGAAAATGTCATTTCCAAATTAATGCATCCTACAAATCCACAAGTAGTGTCAATACAGAGAAGAACATACCAGAATATGGACATTTGTCTAGTATTTTGATTACTACAAAGAATAGCATTTGATTCATAATTCTGCTTCTGATGGTCTGTATTTCTTGGGTTTGACAAGAGAAATGACTGTGCCTGACAGATGTTCATTATGTATTTTTAAAGTTACAGTAGGTTTATTTGTGACACTGCATTTGCTGTTTCTCTAGGTAGAATCAAGTGAAATTACTGTGCAGTACTTGACAGGGCACTTTGTTACCTGGGGAAATCTGCACTGTGAGTCATTTAATGTATTGCTAATGTTAGAAATGCCTTTTTAATATGGGTATAAAACCTGTAAGAGTACAAATATCATAAGGAGATGGTACAGATTTACAGCTTTCCAGTCAGTCATATGAATGTTTTAGCTTTGTTTTGAGATGAAGTATGAAATATAAAACTCACTTGAGACCACATGTACTTATAGCCTTTAAAACACTTAGAATCAGTCGGCCTAGGAATTAATTTATTCTCAGTAGAAGTTAGCAAAAGTTATTTCAAAGCTCAGTGTTTACATAAGTCACAAATGTTGAAAATAGCTGGAGACATACTTCATGCATTATTACTATCTATGTAAGTAATGAAATTATGTAAGTGAAATGTACAACAAATAGCCTATTGAAGGAAAAATTGCAGAAACATGAACTATAACAGTAATTGGTTAACTAAAATAGATGCGTTCTTGTTCTAAAGACATCTTGTTAGTTAGTGACAGGCTAATTAATTAATGACCAAGATTTAAACCAGGTGCATGTGATTTCTTTTAGCTGTGGTTTATACAGGGATGTAATGAATGCTGATTAAAAAAATGCTAAATACTTACTCTAGAATTTAACTGGGTGCCAAATATGCATTTGGGGCCCTATTCTTCAAGCTGCTCAGTGTTTCCTGTGAGGCAGTCAACTAGGAGGGATATTGGACCCCTTCTTGAAGGTCTGACTGAGTGCTGAGGGCACTCAGCCTTTGATCTTTTTTAGTTCACAAGACACCTGAGGCACAAAGTGCTATAAATGCTTACTAGACTCAATTGTGTAGTATTACTTATGCACAGAATTTGGATTTTTATAGTTTAGATTTCTCGTAAAACTGTTTGGGACTAACAGTACTTCCCACCTGACAGATTGTCTAATCCTCTGGACTCTTATAACATTTGTCAAGCAACTGAAAGACCTTTCTATTTCAAAATGCCCTGGATTTCAGAAGTGGCCACTGACTCTCCCGTGTCTATTCAAAGAAAGTTGGAGCACTGCTAAACCACTCTAGGAAGCCTGCAGTCTGCCAGTCCCAGTACTAGAAAAACAAGCAGAGACTGTTTCCTTTGCTGAGTTGTCATTTCACAGTCAGAGGATTTGGGAGATATTCCTACAATCCTCACCTCTTTTCGTCCTACCCAGTCATTATTTTAACACAGCTCTTGTTCTGTCACCTGAATGTCTGTATCCCTTTTATAGAGCTCCAGTATAAGTTGTCTGGGACACTGGATGTTAAACTTTAAGTGATTTAAGGGAAAGTTTGTCATTTTCTTGATGTTCTGCAGGTAAAGCATCCTGACAGAGAAGCCTCTATAAATAAGTGAGAAATAGCAAATGATCTCATCATGCCAACAACATAATCCAGAAGAATTGTATGAATCCCTCAGGATGGAGCTGGAAATCCTTACTTACAAGTAGTTCCAGGGTATGTTTAGTCACCACAACCTGAGATTTCTTCTCACTTGATCACTAGGGGAAAAGAGGAGAGACTAATATGCAACCAAGATCCTCCTTTGGGATGTAAAGCAGCAGAAGGCAGAAGGCTCCCCCACTGGGGCAGCTGCTCTCCTTGCTGTAACAGCTGCCTGAGCTTTCCAGGCAGGAAACAGAGGCCATTTCACTGAAGCCTGAGCCACATGCCTCCAAACTTTCTCCCTATACTGCAAAAAACATTCACTTCTCTTTTCTGCCCATAGTGTGTCCATGCTTTGGGGCTGCTGAGAAGACTACTTCACCGTTGAAGCTGCCACCACTCAAGACTGCACCCTGAAAAGGTAGACAATTCTGGGTTGCAGGTAAATCATGCTCCTTATAAACACGGGAAAAAACAATAGTCATCCTCTTGACAAAACTGACTTGTGCCTAACTTTTAAGTTAGTGACAGAAAAGGTCTCCAAAAGGAAGTGTCTGTGTTTCCTGCAAAGAAAATGGTCAAAGGAAAAATGCATTTGAAAGTCGCCATGGAAAGATCTGGCCTGCCTAAATATGGCATCTAAGCTTAGGATCTAACTCCTCTATTTAGTTTCTAGGGGTGTGTGTGTTATATAAGGGAAGGCATCTTTCTTGGTTCAAGTTAGATTTCTCAGGCCCAGAAGATTGCTCATGAGTCATGCAGATAATGCTCAAAGAATCAAAACTAATATTGACTCCTCTGAAATGCTCCAATGGTCTGCATGTCTCTCTGTATTATGTATTTTCTTCTGTGTCCCTTACAGAGTTATATGACGAGTGCCTTCAGCTAGCCAAAGTCTAGTCAAAGACTAGTCAAAGTCTTACATGGTCCAGTGAATAGTCTCAAGAGTTTTGCTCTCATTTATTTAAGGCACAGTGGATGCACATGATCAGTCATCTCAAAAAGACATAGCTGTAATTGCAAGTATCCCTTTTACTCATCTTAGCTGATCAGAGCATTGATTACACAAATACCTTTTATTAAGTTCCACAACACCTATGTTTTCAAACTGTTAAAGGGCAAAATAAAAATATATGTTCTCCTGATTTCCTTAAATCTGCTGTAAAGAACAGACAGAGATGCATAAAATACACAAAATGTCTCAAAACATCTGGCTGGTGTGTTTCTCCTGAGCCTGTTTAGCACTCATGATGGTGTGTAATACAGTTATGCTCACTGCAGATTAGAATGAGGCAATGTGTTGCCAGTTTGAAAAGAGTATTAACAATTTAAAAAGTGCCAATCAAAGCAAAAAGATGAAACATTACACAGCTATTAAGAATATTATTCAGTCCTTTTAAATGATTGCCAAATTAGATACTTCTCTTGTTAAATCATTCTTGTTAGGTATTGTACTGAATGCCAGTTTTTGAGAACAAGACAGTCCACAAGCTTAGCTCATTAATGAAGACACAACCTGGTAGGTAATTTTATAATTAAAATGGATATTTTGAGGACTAGACTGACTTCTGCTACATATACATTTCTCAGTTCAGTAATAGATTTTGTGCAAAAGAATTTTCATGCTAAATTGTAAAAGTAACTGAAAAGACAAAAAGGGAGGCACCTTTCAATATTTTTGTGACTGTTTTGAGCAGAACACCCTTAAAATGTTCCATTTATTAACACAGTGGAGAAAGGTTTGTGTAAGGTTAATGTTAGAATCACTTAGGATGGTAACTCCTTCTGCAAAGCATCTGCATAAATTAGAAAAAGCTGCCAGATTTCCATCTGTTAGCAATACAACTTCAGCCACAAAGACAACTGTCGTGACAACCACACTGAGTTAGTCTTTCAAATAAAACCTGTTAAAAGCTACTGCCCTCCAGCCTCTACTCACTGCAGTTAACGGCATTAAATAGCACTCTAACTGGTATTTATTTTCTTAGGCATTCCTCACTTGTGCAGCTGCTGGCACACTGGCCTTTGATTTAAAATAACCACAACAGGATAAGAGTTTACAGTCTCTGAAGGTCATAATGTATATGAAGTGCTTGTCTGAAAGAAACATCCAACCTGAACTTTCTCAGGCTGATGTTACTGGATTCTGTGTACTTGTCTCTCACCTATTTTGCACGGTCTCATGCCTGGGAACTGTGATAGTTCAAGATGATTTCTTCCAGATGATGGCTAACCACAAAGAGACCACTGGGGTTGTTCTGGACAACTGGTCTAGGTTTAAAGGTGGTGGGAATCACCTTTAGGGCCTTTCTCCCTTCCCCATCCAAGCTCCTCTTGCAGTTTTTGATGAACTTGTGTGGCACAGCAAGTTCAGGCTAGTTTCAGCTCATCCATGAAATCTGTGCTGACAACAATATCAAAGCTATTAGAAACCTCATTTGTAGAAGGTCCCTCATTCAACAGTCTATTTTTACTCAGGCATCTCAGCGTCTCAGGGTAACACATATACCACCTACTGACCTTAGTAGGAATAAGCTTAACATTTCTAAGGCCCTCACCAAAATGTGGATATATAAATGAATAGACTTGGTTGTAATGATAGAACTATTTTTGTGCTGTTTTGTCACTGTTGCCATCATGCGGACTGGGCTGCTATCAGGTACAGTGTACTGGTGGGGCTGAGGGTCCTGGAACCCTCCCCCATCTATGGGGGATGTTTGTCCATCTGCCACAGCAGTCCCTTGTCCTGATTACAGTTGCCTCTAGCACTGGTTATGCCTGGCTACATGTACTGCACACTCTCATGTTGGCTACAGAGTTAGGATAGAAGAAGGGAGTAATGGTTCTCAGAAATTTGTAAGTAGTGATTTAAAAGCAGAGAAGAGGTTTCTTATTGGAGCCTGGAATACCCAAGAAACTGTTAATGAGTGTAATAATAGCTTGCTGTTGTCTCCTGGATGTTTAAAAAGGGCTGATAAAAAGGAACATTGCATGAACAACATTGCATGCAAACAAAAAATGTAAAGCAGCGATTTTCTTTAGTTATCAATGTCAGAATTCCCATAAATAATGTCTCATTTACTTTTGTGCTTAAGCTTCAGATTTAGTCCTGTATATCCTTATGAAGGGAGAAAATAATGACAGAGGTTTCTTCCTCTGAGTTTCATGATATGTTGCACATTACAGTGGAAGTATTCCTAAGATTTGAGTACCACCACATAGGAGCCCAAGGGCATTAGACACCCAAATATCAGATGCCATTTACTTTTAATTAAAAGGACTTTTTCTAAAGGAAGAAGGGAAAAATCTCCCAGCATCTTATGATTAGGTCACCTGAAAAGATCGAGAGTTTCTGACTTTCTTCAGCAGACAATACAAAGATGGTTCTTGTGTCTGCTAGAAAGCACTGTGAAGAGACCGTGCAGTAGATTTTTATGAATTTAACTTCTTTAGCTTATCTGACAAATACTTAGTATCTGAGCACCAAACAGAACATTTTGTTGGTCTCCTGTGTGCATTCTTTCACGTTTCCATTTGGATGACAAACCAAAGACTTTTGATTTCATGTCAGTCCAGATGAACTCCTCTTCCTTGTCTATCCCTGCTATTTTGCATTGGCAGCATGGAAGAAAAACAACTCACATGGTTCAGCTCAGGGAAGGGAGGGGACTCCTGGGAATAAGTGGGATAGAGGAGATGGTTAGCTGCACTGCTGCACTCTATGGGTGCTCAGAATTGCATGTGGGTGAGCCATGTGCGGGTGGTGGAATGGTGCCAGGCAGAGGTATGAGAAGAAACCAGGATCAACCCTCCTTGCAAACTCAGTGCAGAAGCAAGGCAAGATTTTATTGACACTATGAGGCTCAACAGATCTATTCAATGAAAAGAGATGATACAGGCTAACAGCGGGGTGCTAGGGCACAATAACAGTAATATCCTGGGTTCAAAACAAACATCACTGCCCTCTGGCTGGCTCAGGTGTGCTGAAAGTTAGTCAATAATGACACAGCACCTTCAAAGCGTTTACAGTGTTGGCCAATTAAAATTCCTTCCCTAGCACTTTTATTCCTTTTTGTTAAGGGTTATATCAGGCTTTTAACTTCAAGCAAGGAGCTGTGGGAGGCTCTTTGGAGTAATGCTCCTTCCAGCACATCCCTCTTATGTGGGAGGCCTGATGATAATCAGCTGCGGCTCTTTCCAGGACATAGCCTGGGGAGGGGGCAGGGAGGGTGACGCTGCAGCCGTGCAGCAGCTGAGATCGGAGGCAGCCCCCACCTCAGGGTGCCTTCTCCATGGGCTGGTGGTTGACTCCCTGCACTGCCGGGTGCACCCTGATCTGCTTGCACCTAGGGTCCCCTCTGGGACCAGGAACAGTGTGAGGGCGGAGGGATGAGTTTTATGTGGTGGGATATCATGTCAAAGGAGTGGGGAGCAGACTGAGCTCCTTGCCCCTGGTTCCTGTCTCCATCCCCAGTTAGCTGGGGTTGCCTGGCCCAGAGGAAGGGCATGCATTAGCAAAAGGTGTGGCAGCTGGAGGACTTCTCTTGCATGGCTGGAGACTTTGTCAACGGCTCCTACAGCTCCTTCAGTGACAACACTGTGATCTACCGCTTCAAACTTAGCCACAACTATAGAATCATAGAATGATTTCGGTTGGAAGGGACCTTAAAGATCATCTAGTTCCAACCCCACTGCCATGGTCAGGAACACCTTCCACTAGACAAAGTTGCTCAGAGCCCTGTCCAATCTCGCCTTGAATACTTCTATGGATGGGGCATCCACAGCTTCTCTGGGCAACCTGTTCCAGTGCTTCACTACTCTTGTAGTAAAGAGTTTCTTCCTTTTATCTGATCTAAATCTACCCTGTTTCAGTTTAAAGCCATTATGCCTTTCTTATCACTACACACCTTTGTAAAAAGTCCCTCTCCATCTTTCTTGTAGGTCCCCTTTAGGTACTTGAAGGCGGCTATAAGGTCTTCCCAAAGCCTTCTTTTCTCCAGCCTGAATAATCTTAACTCTCTTAGCTTTTCTTCATAGAAGAGGTGCTCCATTCCTCTGCTTGTCTTTGTGTCCCTCCTCTGGACTCAGTCCAACAGGTCCATATCCTTCTTATGCTGGGGGTCCCAGAGTTGAACACAGTACTGGAGGTGGAGTCTCATGAAAGCAGAGGGGCAGAATCATCTCCCTCGACCTCCTCGTCATGCTTCGTTTGATGCAACCCAGGATACAGTTGGCTTTCTGGGCTGCAAGTGCACATTGCCAGGTTGTGTTCAGCTTCTCATCAATGAACATGCCCAAGTCCTCCTCCTCAGGTCTGCTCTCAATCCATTTTTTGCCCAACCTGTATTTGTGCTTGGGATTGTCCCTACCCATGTGTCAGCACCTTGCACTTGGCCTTGTTGAACTTCATGAGGTTCGCACAGGCCCATCTCTCAAGCCTATCAGGGTCCCTCTGGATGGCATCCCTTCTCTCCAGCGTGTTGACTGCACCACACAGCTTGGTGTCGTTGGCAAACTTGCTAAGGGTGCACTCAATCCCACTGTCCATGTTTCCGACAAAGATGTTAAACAGCGCTGGTCCCAGTACCAACCCCTGAGGAACACCACTTGTCAGTGGTCTCCACTTGGACATCGAGCCATTGACCACAATGCTTTCAGTGTGACCATACAGCCAATTCCTTTTCCACTGAGTGGTCCAACCGTCAAATACGTGTCTTTCCAATTTAGAGACAAGGATGTTGTGTGGGACAGTGTCAAATTCTTTGCACAATTCCAGGTAAGTGATGTCAGTTGTTCTTCCCTTATCTACCAGTGCTGTAACCCTGATGTAGAAGGCCACCAAATTTGTCAGGCATGATTTGCCCTTAGTGAAGCCATGTGGCTGTCACCAGTCACCTCCTTATTTTCCATGTGCCTTAGCATAGTTTCCAGGAGGATTTGCTCCATGATCTTTCCAGGCACAGAGGTGAGACTGACTGGGCTGTAGTTCCCCAGGTCTTCCTTTTTTCCCTTTTTAAAAATGAGGGTTATGTTTTCCCTTTCCAGTTAGTGTGAACTTCACCAGATTTCCACGACTTCTCAAATACAATGGACAGTGGCATAGCAACTTCATCCACCAGTTCCTTCAGAACCTGTGGATGCATCTCCTCAAGTCCCATGGACTTGTGCACCTTCAGGTTCCTTAGATGCTCTTGAACCTGATCATCTCCTACAGCGGGTTGTTGTTCATTCTCCCAGTCCCTGCCTTTGCCTTCTGTGATTTGGGCAGCGTGGCTAGAGCACTTGCTGGTGAAGACCGAGGCAAAAGTCATTGAGTACCTCAGCTTTCTCCATATCCTGGGTAACTGGGTCTCCTGTTTCCTTCCAGAGAGGGCCCTTTTATCAACAACATACCTATAGAAGCTTTTCTTGTTGCCCTTGATGTCCCACGCCAGATTAAATTCTATCAGAGCTTTAGCTTTCCTAACCTGATCCCTGGCTGCTTGGACAATTTCTCTGTATCCCTCACAGCCTACCCATCCTCTCTTCCACCCCCTGGAGGCTTCCTTTCTGTGTTTGTCCAGGAGTTCCTTGTTCATCCATTCAGGCCCCCTGGTGTTTTTGCCTGACTACTTCTTTGTTGGGATGCATTGCTCCTGGGCTTGGAGGAGGTGATTCTTCAATATTAACCAGCTTCTTTGGGCCCCTTTTCCCTAGAGGGCTTTATCCCATGCTGCTCTACCAAGCAGATCCCTGAAGAGGCCAAAATCTGCTCTCCTGAAGTCCAGGGTAGTGAGCTTGCTGTAAGCCCTCCTCACTGGTCTAAGGATCTTGAGCTCCACCATTTCATGGTCACTGCATCCAAGGCTACCCTTGAACTTCACATTCCCCACCAGCCCCTCCTTGTCAGTAAGAACAAGGACCTGCATAGCACCTCTCCTCATTGGCGCCATTATCACTTGGAGAAGGAAGTTATCAATGCATTCCAGGAACCTCCCGGACTGCTTATGCCCTGCTATGTTGTGTCTCCACAGATATTGGGGTGGCTGAAGTCCCCCATGAGGACCAGGGCTTGTGAACATGAGGCTGCTCATGTCTTTTTATTGAGGGCCTCATCCACCCAGTCTTCCTGGTGAGGTGGCCTGTAGCAGGCCCCCGCTATAATGCACCTGTTCCTGTCCTCCCTTTGATCCTGACCCTAAGCCTCAGTTTTTCATCCATCCCCAGGCAGAGCTTCATGCACTCCAGCTGGTCATTGACACAGAGGGTGACACCCCCTCCTAGTCTCCCCTGTCTGTCCTTCTTAAAAGATGTCTTCTGACCATATCTCGTGGTATTAAAAATAATCTCTGGAGTTTCCTCTAAGCAATTGCAACCAGAAGTGACAGCAAAGTTTGGCCTGCTTAATGCAATTGCACTATCTACCGATACGGTAACAGTTAATGTCACCACCCTGTAACAACATTAGCCTGATCTGTAAACAGATAAAACAGAGGCTGCTGGTGAAGTAATTTTGTTGATCATAAGATTAGAGATCCTGCTGGTCTTTGTTTGAACCCTTTAAGAAAATCAGGAAGATTAAGTAGAGAATTTCCAGTGATTTTATTATTAGTGTGTAATATGTTTACTTAGTCCTGATTAAACAAGATAACTTGGTAAAAAAAAGATGCATGCTTTCACCAGCCCTGGAAGGGATAATCAAACTGGGGAAGCTTTCCAGCACGCTTCGGTTGCAAAGCAAATGTGACTATCAGTGAAGCCGCCAGCTGAAAAAGGGTCACGGTCTTGGAACAGAAATCATCTGCTTTTGTGTGCAAGTGCTGAATTCTCCCTGCAGTGCAACCGGAGACACGCAAGAGGCATTTAGTCTTCATGCAGAGCCATTAACAGCAGAGATGTGATTTCACTGTGTAGATGGGAGGGGGTGTATTCCCTTGGGTTAAGATCCAAAACACAGCAGGTAGTCACTTTCCGCTTAAAGAAAGTCTTTCACACTAGAAAAAATGTTCAACATGGGAGATTAAATATAATTATTTACATTAAATTCACATGTTTTTTCCTGATGGTTTTTCCTCCTTACTGGAGGTGCGTATGTTCCAAAGCCAAGCCCTGGAGGCCTTGCTCTGTCTAAAATCCCAGTGTTTAAGCTGCGTCTTTGTGGCTCATAAGTAACTTTTTCTTCCTGGTAGCTTTTTCTTCTTTTTCTTTTCAGGGAGGTCATGTAATGAGCACATAATTTATTACTTTGGTCTGCATCTTTTACACTCGCAATGTAAAGTGAAGATTATCTTATTTTTGCTGATGTCCTCAGCAGAAAATTGCAAGATTTTGTAAAAAATAGCCAACTTCGAACACTTGAAGATTTTTGGGAAATTTAATTTCAATTTTTCAAGTTTTTTTTTTTTTTTTGAGAATACTGCCTTGTTCTCAGAAAAAAAGGTATTTAGTTAAAAACGGAGCTCTAAAGCAAATTGTCAAGCAGCCTCATTGCCAGGACAGTTCAGTGTCAAAGAAAACACAGCTGCTGGTATTTCTCATCAGTAGATGCCAGACCCTTTGCACTGCCTTAGTGCTTTGGGAGTAGTGTGAAGTGAACATCCATCTCCAAGCAGGAGGCTGGTGTCTGCGTGTTAACAGAGTGCAAGGAGGGCAGCTGTGTTGTGTATTCAGCATCTTACTGAAGGCATTGTAGGGCTCCCACAGTTCTCTTCTCATGAGTTGGCTAGAGTACAGGGAGCACTAGCTGTTGCAGTATGGAGCAAAACTTATGCTAGCTGTATTTGAAAGCTGGAATAGGTGCCCCTTGTCCTGCAGGACTGACATATCCACTTGCTCAACTCACAGACCAAGTCCATGACCATAAAAACATCAAGGTTCTGGGAACCATAAAAAATCAGGTGAGAGAAGGGGTTTATTTTTGTCTTCATTCTTGATCAAAGGTGCTATCCGAACTAGTGTTGACCTCCCTTATTTTTAGCTCTGTATGTTGACCTGTGTTTTTTTGCCACACTATTTCCATCTCAGCACAAGGCTCGAAAAGAAGTGAAAGGACATCAGTGCCACCTTGGAAGCAGTGACTTCATGTAGACTGAAACAGAGTATTACTAATATCATTACTCTATTGTATGATACTAATCTCCATTGCCTTAGAAGAATAACCTTATTAAACCTAATTTTGTGACCTGGATGGAGGCATCCCACTTAGAATATTGCAGGAAAATATTCCTTCATGGGGTGTAAGGGAAGCTCTTTGGCTCCATGGGTACAAGCAGTGCCTGGCTGAAGTGGAGCAAGCAAAGATATTCCTTCTGCTGACTTCGGAAGGGTTTTATACCTGTCCTGCTTGTAGTAACAGTGATATCTGCTAAGTCTTCTGCTTGTTACAAGATAGCTCTCAGGGAATTTGGGTTGAAGATGTCCTTTAGTTAGTTTGCTGCAAGAATTGATCATTGATCTCAGATAGGGGAGACTGAATTTGGTCTTAGTATCAGTCCTCACTAGCACCTCTGATACGATGTGTATGAAGCTACAGATACAAATTGTACACTGAGTTGTGGTAAGCAATGTGCATGCTGTATGTGCCTTTATTGCATTTCATGGGGATTTAAAATCCAGCTTTGCCTACTAGGAAAAAAGGCTGCCTCCTACCACGCCATAGAAAACCCCTAAGTGTTAGCTGCTCTGCGGTAACTGCCAGTTCCTGGCCTACAGTCTTATTTTACCACAGGCACAAGGTTGTTTATCTCTTCCTCAGTGTTAACTAGGCCACATGGAAAGATGTCCTGTGGGGTAAGAGTGTTTAGTGAGGGTGCCCCATGGGCTGCAGAGCACATTGTTTCTTTCCAGCTGGAGAACCTGCTCTTACATTTGTTAAAACTGTGAAGGGATCCTATGGAATAATAATCACAGATGGCAGTGCTGTGATAGAGTAAAAACCAGCCATTTCAACCCAAAAGACATCAGTTATCCTAAGTGCACAGATCTGCTTGGCATTTTTCTTGTCAGTTTTGAGCATATTAAAGTGACTTGAACGAACAATTTTTTGTAAGATATTTTGACACACATTTTGTTCTCCCCCAATATTAAACCAAATTTTTTAACATTTTTAAACTATTTAATGTAATTCCACAAGTTTGTTCTTCAGTTAGGTATTTTAGTCTTCTATTTCTGTTTTTTTTTTTTTCCTGACAAAATTTCTAATGTTAAAAGCGTCAAAAGGATTTTTTTTATGATAACAAAAAGTTAAAAGAAAAAATTGCTACAGTTATTGTACAGATTGCTATAAATATTTTTCCTAAAGCAACATTTTTTCAGCTTCAGGTTCCTCTGCAATGTGAATTGTTTATGCACTGAATACTACTCTTCAGCAGAAAAATGTTCTTTCCATAACTATAATGTATTTCCCATCAATATCCTGACGTGGTAAGTGAAGAAGTTTTTTCTCTGTGCAACTGGTACTGGAGTTGGCAGACAAACCCACATCCATAGCAGGCAAATTGTTATTTGTTCCCTTCAGAACATATCAACTGTAAATGTTTATGAAGGGCAACACAATGAATAATTCAGATGTAAGTGGAATGGAACAAGCCAAATAAGCATTGTCTGAGGAATTACTTGGCCAGCATAAACTTACAAGGTATAGAAGTTTGCTTACAACCTGAGCATATATTTGGAAAGGTAACATTCAGCTCACCTGATGTTAGGCATGACTAGTTCTCTAAATCTCTTTTATAACTGAAGGACAAAGATAAGCACCTTAATCAAGTGTTCATGACACTTGAAGGGACATTATTTCAATAGGCATGGTTACCTTCTGGAAATGTCAGTCCTTCAGTCCTTCTCCATCCAAGACAATTAATTTATACAAAACACTTGCATTTCTGATGACTAAATCTGGGACAAGTACTGAAGCCTGATGAGTAGCGGGAGGAGACAAAGGTTTAAGTAGAAGAGTATATCAGAAGTCAGAAATTCCAGAAGTTTTTTATTCCAGACTGTGCTGTAGACTTCCTGAAGGCCCGTCCCTGCCTGCAAATCCTAAGTACTGAATTCCCAGCTTGAGGTGGAGCTTGCCCCACATGAGAGGAAGATTAAATTTAATAGATGTTTTCCAGTGTAAGAAGCAAAGGAAGATTGGGGGGTTTGTGCAGGGTGTTGCACAAGGAAATTGTTGAGGTTTTGTGCTCTGTTGATAGTAAGCCTTGTTTATCTGATAATAAAAATTGGAAGCTGGAAAAATTTCTTTACTCCTTCTAGTCTACTACGGTACCAGTTAAGCAGTAACACTATCATATGCAGGGCCACTGTTAAGAACCTGTATTTTATATTAGAAAAGTCACATATCAGGGATCAGCAAACACTGGCCATAGCAACACAGACTTATATTTTTCTCTTTTCCCTCTCTGATTTTTTTTTTTTACACGTGAGGATAATAAAACATAATTTCAGGCACCCTCACCCTCAGTCGCTAAATGAGCTAATGCAAAATTGTATGCATACACATGTACACAAAAGAGGCTGGAAGCACATCATCTGAACTCCATGGCAGACGAAAGCATTATTCTGCTTTTTTGGGCAGCTGTTGCTAACTGTTTTCTCTGGACTTCAGCAGTTCCATGATGAAGCTGCTCTCAGAAGAGTTCCCTCTCCTGTGATGAGCTTGGCTGGTTCTCCAGCTGGAGCGTGTATTTGTAGCTCCTCAGCATGCTTCGTCCTCAGTGCCTGGGTGGTCATGCTTTATGTCTGGCAGTGCACAGGACTGTGAGCTGCATTCTGGATGCTTGCAAAGTTTAGATATGGGGTCCTTTGCCCTGTCCAGCTATATATTTACATAACATTAACAACAGAAAGCATATCATGTGACCTCCAAAGAACTGCTTGCATTTTATTTGCCTTCAAAGTCCCTAGACACACATTGTGGTATTCTGTGGGAAACAAATATGATAAACAGAGACTAATGTGACAACACATGATCATAGGCTTGTAGCTGTACAAATCTACCCTCTGTCATTTGAACCAAGCTCAGTAAACTGAAATGGTCACCTTCATAATTTCACTGTTTTATATACATCTGTCTTTGCAAAAAAGACACATTTAGCCCTACATTTCTAAACAAAGTCTTGGGGGTTTTGGTAAGGTTTTTGGCAGTGAAGAAAATGTATGAAGATGGAATCTTTGTGCAGTTTTGTTAGAAATATGCATACAATTATCCTGTGCATATGACTTTTCATCTTCAGAGTGCTTTACAAACATTTCTCCACCGGCATTGATGTAATTCTAATCACTCCAGCAGATGTTGTTTTGCTGGACAGTGATACTGTGTCCCTGTATTCAGTAACCCATGCAGCCTGGAACAGCAGTGCAAGCTGCAGCAACAGTGTGGCCTTCTGATTTAGCTTTGTTGCATGTTACTAAAACTGAAAAAATATGGAAGCAAATGCACTTGTATTTTGGAAAAATAAACATTTGGTGTTTAAGATGGTTTATTTTTTGTTCAAAAACCAAGTTCTAAGTTAGGAGATAAATAGTGAGCTGGAGGAATCAGGGAAACCACATGTTACTAAGGCATGAGATAGAGACTAAGGTAAGCATGATGCAAGAAAAATACAAAAGTGTGAGGGTGAGTTGGAGCTTTTAATGTAAGGGGATGGTTAAAATATTTTTTTTTGTTAGAAAACACTTAGCTGTATGTTGAAAAGTAAGTGGCAGGGTCTAGCGAGAAATTAAAGATATTAGTTTCATGTTGATCACTACCCTTTCTCAGGTTCATTATCATTGGTGTATTTTCTAACTTGTATAAGCAGGAGAAAAGTGGAAACTTTCTTATAGTCTGCTAGGTGTAGAATGACAGGCTTGATTATCTGTCTCTAGACCTCTATATTCTTGTAACATTCAGAACACTACACCAGCTCCTCTTCCAGTTTTTGGAAATTACTGCTGTTTTTCAAGAAGTTTCATAAAAGTACAAACATTTCTAATATTTCTGAAAACATTTTACAATAGGAACATTTTATCCCTCAGATACTCCCCTTGTTTCCCTTTTAACAGACATTATGAAAGTTGGTGAAATAAAGCTAAGGAACATCATGTTTCATTTAAACTGCTGAAGACTAAGGCTCCTTAGCAAGCTTTTGATTTGATAATTTCCAACCTAACACACTAGAACACATCCCCACAGGCTTTCCACTGCCACATACAAATGCTTGTGTACACACATGCATATTCACATGTAACCACCAAAATAAAATGCTTGGAGAAATACATTCTCAAAGGTGACATGAAAGTATTTAAATAGCATTTTGAACCACATAAATGCTTACTTGAAGTCAGATTTCCTTTGTAATTTGTTTCAGTGCTATCACTAAAACAAGAGGGAAAACAGAAATGAATTATTGCACTGTAATTTCTTCCCCACAGTCCTATTTGCCAAGAGTATATGTAGTATATGATGTAAATTCTGATGTGGTCGTAGGCCTAGGGAAAACAAGTCTCCCCAAAAGCTTATGACAGGAATGTTTAATGACTCCAGTTAACTTTCTTAAATAATCATACTTAATAGCTTGCACATGAGGAAGAAAACCTGTATGATAATAGATTGCTAAGTGATACTTCGTAATGAACTGTGTGCATGAGTGTTTGTACATTTTTTCTTAAAAAACAATGGCAATGGGAAATCACTACAGAGCACTGCATCACCCTGTTGTGGTGGTGCAGCCCCCCAGGCCACTCTGAGATCCCAGGATAAGCCCTATCTTGCTGTTATGTTGGTCATAATGACTTGGGCACCAGGCAATCACTGACCACACCTGGGCTATCTGCTCCCCATATTGTATAGCAGAATTGTGGCCAGAATGTAGAATATTGACCAAAACCAATCATCTTGATCCTATAACTAGTGATCCAAGAGGGAGACCTTTTGAGATCTCCGGGACCGCAGTGGGCTGTGTGACCCTGTATCTTCCTCTGGGCTGGGACACCTCTCAGGGTAGGCTTTGCGAGGATTGAAAGATTGTCTGCCGACAGTTTCACGAGGACTCAAAGGCCTGACTTTGAATGGTTCACCAGCCATGTGTTGATGAAAGCCAGCAAGTAAAAGTGAGTAATTAATGAAACTCATGAAAAGGGAAATTTTATTCACAGGTTAATCTCGGGGGGTGTGTGTGTAATTTGACTACATATATATATATATATATATAATCCCTATTCACATAAATTGTTGACCAAGTCTGAGACTCAGATTGGACCTAGCCGCACCTAGACTTCTTTCTGAAAGAAGTTTAGAAAGCAAGGGGGTCTATTCTGAACCTCATGACTCAATGGGAGGATGCTCCTTGTCCCCTGTGGACCTGTGGACCCTGAGAAGCAGTTCCCCTCCAGTCACCTTGCCTGTTTCTGCTTTCTCTGGCAGGGGAGAGGGGAGGTGTGACAGAAGGCAAAGTTCTTTGAGTCCCACCCCCCCACACCCTTTAAGTCCTCCTTATTGACAGGGTACAAGCAGAAAGTGACTTCTCTTCAGCAGGCATTGAACACCCTCGCCCCATCCCTGGCAAGTGTGTAAGGAGCAGGTGTCTGTGCTCCAGCTTGGTCCTCCTGCCAGCTCCCTGGGACAGCTTTGCTGCACGACCTGGGCAGCTGCCATGGCGGGAGACCACCACACACCCCGCTCCTACCTCTGCCTACACAGTTGGGCTGGAGATTTCAGGGCAGGATAAGGCCATTCTCTCAGTCCTGTTACCAGCTCCCTGGGTCTGTGCTTTACCCTATGAATGTCAGTGGGGCCAAATGGGGCAATTCTGACGTCAGCTGAGCAGATATTAAAGAACTGAGAAATCAGCCCATTGCTTTTGCCCATCATTCATCTACTCTTAAGTTAAAAATCACAAAAAACCTCCTTTCTCCAGGCACAATAAAGACTATGATTATATGAAGGTTTTGATAATACTGAGTTAACGTTACAAGGCTGGAGGAGAGTACTTTCTTACACATTTGAGCCACTACATATACTTTAGAATTGTTGTCATGTTGTTAATTTTTCCCTTCACAGAAATCTCACATCCCTACAGTAAGAGAGAGCAGACTGAGCTCACTGTAATAATCCAGATCTCTTATGTTTTCAAAATAAAGTTCATGGTTTTTCAAATCAACAGGAATTTGAAAGGTTACACTTTCTGCAGAAGATTATGGTATTTGCTCAGCTTTCTTACTGTGTGATCTGGGGCAGCATCTTCAAGCCTGCTCTCTAAGACAAATCATGGTTCAAATGCCCTTCACAGCAGTACCTCTGGCAATGCTGCATCCTCTTCACTGAGCGCTAATTTAATTTTAATTTAATTGTCTCCAGCAGAATTACACTGTTACAAATGAGATATGAATCTAGACATATGAAAGAGTAAAAAAGGAATGTCTCTGGAAGAGTTTCCTCTGGAGTCTCTGTCATACATTTCTCTAAAAAACCCAAAAATTGAACAAGCAAGCAAATAAAATCCCTGAGTAAATTAACCAGTGCACTATGGACCTCAGTTAAAAGCCAGCCATGAACTGAAGGAAGATAACTAAGGGACTTCTAGGCAAAGGTGAAATCCAGAAGCTCTGAATACCCATTGCATTCACTCTGGAAGAGATAGGAAGGTGACTAGAGCTCATCTGGGAAGACGGAATAAGAAGAGCTGCCATTTTATATGTTAAAAGTTGACAGAACATCTTACCTATGTCACAAATACAACGTAGTTTACAAAGTCAGTACACATGTGGGGTTTTAAAATGCAAATAAAAAAAAAATGCAAATGAGATGTAAGGCCCTAAAAGCATTCCTACTTTGAACAGTGCAAAGGTTTTCTTCTCTACTGAAGTTTCCAAATGGCACAGTCCCAGGGTCACACAGAAATAAGATCTTTCATCTTTTTCTTGCTAAAACAGAGAAAGTCAGCCTGGGACTTGAGTCAAGATCTGCAGCACTGTAGGCCAGTGCCCTAACCACTAAGCTGTGGTAATTGGAAAGTGGATTCTTCTATCTCTTTTTTTGACCAGAAATTCATTCTTGGCCGTCAGAAGCTTTTCTTCATGAAAATGTTCTGGCATACAGTCAAATTTGAGCAGCATACCAAATTGTTAGCAAACGTAAGGTAATTTTAATTTCTCTGCAGACTATGATAAGACATTTAAGCAAATTGCCTTATTTCACCTTCAGTGACCTTCAAAATTCAAACCCAGTCTGACATTTTCCCCAGTTCAGCTAACAAAAGGTAATACCTTGTACCATGCAGCCCTAAGTCTGCCATATACAATCACTACTGGGACATTCTGATTAAATTTTCAGACTTGCCATATTTGTTGCAGGCCAAAAAATATTTAATGAAAAAATCTCAAACAGAGTTTTAGCTGGAATCATTGCTAGAACAAAAGTAAAAAGAGTCAGGTTCTTTTGGAAGGTCTTGAGATCAGTGTCAAGACAGTGTGATAGAAAGAACAGTATCTAAGAGGAATATGGAAGAAAAGAGAGGTTTAAGGCAGGGATAATCCCCTTCCAGTAGAAAAGAGATGGATTTTTAAAAGGATGTTAACTTGGAAGAAGGAAGAGACTTATAGTTTTGGAATGGAAGAAAGAAGAGGAAGGAAAAGCTGTAAACAACCATTTCTAGGTCATATGAGAACCTGTTACTTCTCTGATAGAGATTGACTTTACCCAGAGAGATGAGATATATGACAGCCTCTGAAAAACTAAGTGAAGCATTCTCATCTTGAATAGATCAAAGTCATGTCAAGCTTGACGTACCTAGTAGTGGAACTCATATGATTGTTGCTGTTCAGATCTTCCCATGGTGTTTGGTAGCACTATGTCAAAACAATCAGCATACAAAGTTGATTAACAAAGGCTTTAGAGATTAAGAGTGCTTCTGACTTCTGGCCATCAGGCTATGGCAGTTCTCCCTCTGAAACTGAAACATCCAAATTGGGTCTTTTAGAAGTCTAAGCGTACATTTCATAGCATGTGCATTCAAATATGTGTACAGGGAATATCTGTAGGAACAGTATTCCATACAAATAATGTCTGTGGATAAGATGGGAGGTGGGTAGTTCACAGCAAGATACAAAGGCTAATTTAGGGGTGAATGTTTCAGCTTATGTGTGTCAAAGCATTGATGCATGAGTCATTGGCACAGAATGACGAATATTTTTGCATCAGAGTAATAGAATGTTCTTGCTCACTGCTTTTCAAATCTATGAAAAATGCTAAATGAAATAATTCTTTAAATCAGTCATCTTCTGTGTTTGCTGTGTAACAAAGATACTGGTTCTTAGACAATACATAGATGCATGTCCTAAATATGCCAAATATGATAGACAGAAGACAGAAAGAAAGTGAAGGAGAGGAAGCATGAGAGACAGAAAGAAAGAGAAAGAAGAAAAGAAAAAAAAAAAAGAAAAGAAAGAAGGAGAAGAAAGATACCCCCCCTCCCCGAGGTATAGTAATAGTAATTTGAGACTACTTTCTGGTAAAGCTGTGTATAGAATCAGCATAAAGCTTTTTATTGCATACACTTTTTTTGTAACTGGTCTCAGTGAGGTCACTGTCCAGGTGTCTTACTATTCTTGCTTAGAATAGAAGCCAGTTGTTCATTTTTATGTTAATAGCAACTGGGAGATGAGTGTAAATATATGTTCAGTTCTTAAATTAACAACTTATGACAACTTGACTTAAAACACTATGTGAGTGTATTACATTTCACTCTGGTTAGCTACAGCAGGTATCAGATCAGCAGGAATCACTAGTTGTCATACTTGTGGTAACTCTCTAATTAGCTATGACATAGAACAGCCTTTTGATCTTGACCATGTTCTACTAATTATTTAATCTTTGACAACATAAAAACATGTTTCAGGACATAAGCTAAGGAAGAACACAGTACAAGTTTCTTCCAAAGCTTACAAAAGCCAATAACATACCCAAGAAAACAACCATAAACTTCACTTAAATCCCTGTGTTTTCCCCCCTTTTTATTAAAGTTTAACATGAGCTGTAACTCCAAATACAAATGGGTATAGAATTTTCCTCTTAGGATAGAATTAATTGCATCCAGTGTCAGATATCTATGAGAAAGGTGTTTAACCCTGAGTTGTCCTTCTGGGTTCTGCTTATAGGCAATGGAATGAAAGAGACACTTTCAGATAATTTTAGACATTTACCTTAGAATGAGGTAAATTATACTCAAGAGTTGCCTTTTTTGGTCCAGTGACTCTAATGACAGGCTCGAGAGACCAGCTTGGAGTAAGTACATCTGGTAAAAGAAATCTCACCTAAGGTATCTAAGAAAGACCAGATGTATCACACCCCAGAAAAGCCTAATTCTTTCCATGGACTAAGAGCATGCTTGGGGTTAAATGAGACAAATTCCAGCCTTGTTGTCTTCTATGTATTTGGCAGAACCTATGTCTGGGTCTGGCCAGAGAACAATGGTTACATTTCACTTATGAGTAAAGCAGAAACATTCTTTGAAATTCTGGAATTTGTGAGAATCTTACCCAGAACAGTAGGCTTCTGGCTAAAGCGCTTGCTGAAGAGTATTTGGGGGAAAGCCAAGCCCTTGCCTGGCTTGATTCACAACGAGGAATCAAAGCTACTTAATGTAGGTGAGTGCCCTAACAAATGGGTTTGTGTCTGCTTTTGGGCCTGTTTCACTTCATATAATTGGATCAGGAAGAAAGGACCTGAATCAAGTCTGAGTAGTGTCTTCTGGATGGGCTTCTTACCTACGGAAAAATATTTGCTCACTACATTATCAGATCACCTCTCACCTGTTGTCTCACTAAGTATGGAAAATCTCTTCACAGAGTTTTGTTAAAACATATATGGTGCCACAAAATTCTTGGGTTTTGAGAACTGGTACTTTCTAATGAAAAAGCATGATGCTGGAAGGTCCTGGCCAACAATCCCCCAAAACTTCTCTTTCTCTCTCTCGCTTTTTTATGTTTCACTAAAATTTTGTTATGTAAATGAACAGAAAAAAATGTTTATTTATTATGCCAACTTCATCTTCCACAAGAAACACTCTGGTCTGATTGCTTTATACTCTGAAGAGAAAAAGCTCTCACCGCCGAACTGCGATAGTCTTTGGCAATGAACAAGGATTCTTCAGTAGCAGCCAATGGTTTCAAACATACTTTCCTTCCATTTGATGAATATCTACCTGAACAGGTGAAAGTGGGCACCAGCTTCTTTACTCCTGTACAGCTCATGCACATTTGTACAGCTTCCAGGCTGTAGCTGTCTCAAAACTGGCCACTTAAGAAGAGTTCTTATTTTCCTGCCCTCTCTGCGTCTGTTGAGTATGGTGCCAGTAGTACATTCCTCCCACGCCCTACAGACCAAGTGCAGCATATAGACACCACAGCTCCTCTTGGTTCCTACTTCACTCTTTCCTATGGAGTTGTGCTTCAGATAGATGGGAGTTTCCTAGCCAAAGGTCTTATTGAACTTCCTTGAAAGTTACTAACTGGTTCTAAAGAGGAAACTCTTCACTTTTAATATGTTTTACCCAGCACCTTTGGAAACATAAAGTGAGAAGGGAAGTTTCTCTCTTATAAGCAGTGGCAAGAATATGGAAGAAACACACTTTTAAGATCTCAGTACCCTGGAGAAGTGGTGTTACAGAGAACTCATGAAGTTCAACAAAGGCAGATGTAAATTCCTCCAATGTGGTGTAGAACAGTCCCATGCAACATGACAGGCTGGGGAGAAGGCAACTTTGCAGAAAAAACATGGGAGTCCTGGTGAATGACTTGAATTAGTAAAAGCAGACTCTCCAAACTGAAGGATAGACTGTTCAACAAAGAACTGCACTTCTGAGACTACTTCTGAAGCCCTATGTCCAGTTTTGGACTCCCCAGGTCAAGACTAACTCCAACATACTGGAATGAGTCCAGTGTATCACCAAGGGTTACTGAGATGATTAGCTGCTAAGTACATGATGTACAAGGAGCACCTGAGAAAGCTTTATTTGCTCAGTCTGAAGGAGAGAAGGCAAAGGAAAAATCTTATTGGAGTCTTCTCTTGGGGTGCACAGCAAAAGCATGAGAAGGAATAGACACAGACTGCAACACAAGAACATTTCTACTGGATATCAGGAAAAAAATGTTTCACCACGAGGGTTGTCTAACACTGGCACAAGTTGCCTAGAGAGGTTGTGAACACTGGAGATACTCAAAATTTGACATCAAAAAAGCCATGAGCAACCTCATGTAACAACAAAATGCATCAAATGACCTGCTAAGGTGTCTTCAAACCCATTTTATCATTAAGATCTTGAATGGAGATCTTAGACGCTTAATTTTTTGTATCAGATGTTACCATTCTGGTGAGATCTTGGATGGTGAATACAATTGTGATAGACCTTAATCTACTTATTAAAATGATGTTTGTATCATAGTTGGATGAGCTAGGGGAAGGTTGGTCAAGGAATGCATGTAAATTTCGCAGAAGTCCTATCCATATTCGGAGATAATCTTTTACAGAGAAGAACTTGCTTTTTGGGATCCTCTAGTATTATAATAAAAATACTTTTTTCAGTATTTGTTATTTACAGTTATTACCTAAACATTAAAATTTCTTAAGTGCTTAAAGAGATGTATGTTATAAACTCATGTTTTATAGATAAAAGTAAGAAGTCTCTGATTTTGAAAACAAAATTAATAGTTGGTTTTGTTTGCTCTGAGTGTTTCTGGTAATATAGGGATGTGTGCCCATGAAATAATAGAAAGAGGCTGTGCAAGATGAGGTTCCACCTATTGCTTTCAGACTTCTAGTCCTGATGTTCTGCACAGCAAGGTGCAACCCTGAGAGATAAGCAAGTACCACTGTTTAGAAATCAAATCCATTTTGACTCGGAAGGCTTAAGGCAGTAGAGAGCAATACATGCTACTAGTTCAGTGCAGTGCACTTAGCTTTTGTTACTCATTTTCTTTTTCCTTTGAGACACCCACGTGAAAGTTGCACAGCTGGTTTTCAGTGCTGTTATTTACTGCAGTTGCACATTGAACAGTTTATTATTTCTCTTGACATTTTTCATACACCTCAAACATCAGTTTCTGTGTTATTCCAGAAAAATTACTATTGTGCATGAGTACTGAAAAATTTACCTTTTCAAACATAGCATTTAGGGGGAAGTTCATCTTTGGATATTCTATGAAGCCATTCCCCTTTTCCCCATTTTCTAACTGGGGTATCAGAAAGGGTATCTGACAGAAGAGTCACTGAGTGACTTGAAAACTGTAGTAAAATATGCTAACATTTCACTGGCATGTTGCCAAGAGTGACTTAAACCTTAGAATCTATATGAATTGCACAGTTATTTGATATTTGTTTATTTCCCACTGCTCCATTTATTCATCATCTCTTTGTACCATGATAGACTCCTGAAAGGAAAATAGTATGATTGTTAAAAAAGGGAAAAGCTGCAACTCTATTAGGAATCCTTCCAAGTATCCACACCATGTCTGTGAGGGTATGCATTGAATTTCTCTGTAGACAGAAAATGGAAACAGAGGCCTCTCTGCATCCTTCAGCACATGCTCAGCATGCTGATGGAGAAATCCTTATGTGAAAATCATCAAGGACTTATAAAAGAAGCAAGGACTTCGAATCTAAGGCACCAAGAAGAAAACTGGCTTCAAGGAGCTTTCTTTTTCCTTCTGAATCAATTTAAAGCCTATGAAAGGTGCTGAACTGACAGACCAAATTCCTTTCTTAATACACAAAACAGGTGCAGCAAATGGTGATTTCGGAGCTTTCCCCACTGTACCAGTGCATTTCAGCCCTGATTGAGGGGGACCTCCTCCAGGCGGAGAGTTCATCTTCCAAGCAAGCTTGTACATTTTTTTCCTGTGTTCACTGCCAACAAAGACACCAATTAGTGCATAGCCTAAGCATTTGAAGCAAATGAAAGCAAAGACAACAGAATAAAGGGAGAGATGTGTTTGCTCCTGGAATTCTGTTTTGACATTTATTTTGGATTTTAGCAAGGCCTACAATTATTTGCATTATTTTAAGGAAAAGAAAAAACACAACCCAACAATCTCATTACCATTGGGTATGATGATGGGGGGAAATGGGCTGGAAAAATCCTGGATCTTTGCTGTGCCTTATTCTGGAATTACAAAGAGTAGGGCAAATTCTTTACTGCTGTGCCATTCAGCTATTATGTTTAACAATCTAATTAGAAAGCCTGTGTTGCTTTTCCCCATTATAAAAGCAAAGACAGTGCACACAAGCAAAACCAATTAGACAGCTGTAGTTTACAGAGCTGGCTTGCCTTGAGGCTGGTTTCTAATGAACCCCCAGTAGATGCTTCCTATCCAGAAACAGGACAGAGGAAGCTCAGCTATAACACGTGCTATCTTTCCTGTAATCAGGCGCTAATGCCTGCTCTAGTCCAGGGATGCTGTTGCTTGAAATGGCTGTTCCTTTCTGCAGCCATTGTTGCCACCAGCACCAGCACAGTGACACTAACCTGGCTGATAATGCATGTCCTCAACACGGCTCAAAATCATGCTAACAGGTGGCAATAAATCTAAAATGATCCTCTTAGTTTTATGATGGTTACTTTCAGCTCACCAGGGACTTATTTTAACTTAAAGCAGACACAAAACTTTACAATAACCTTCATACTTGATACACTTATTTTTCACCATGTATGGCTCAGATTAAGGCCGGCTGTATTGAATAGATTGCTTACTGCAAGTTAGTCATCTGTTTAGTGTTTCTGATGTCCCACAAGGCAGTTGTGGTTGTTCACAAGTCTATTAATTAAAAAGAAAATGACTAAGGAAACTACTCAGTGGGTTGATGAACCATTCAACCACATCAAAACCAAGGAAAACATTAAAACACACCTCCCCCCTTCCTTTTCTTGAATAGCCTGATAACAGGTATTTGTTTGAACTGAACTTTATAGGGCTTGTGAAAAAACAAGCTCTTGTCATCACTGCATTTAAATGAGTTTTATGTACAAGAAACTGAGTAGCACTGTCTGAGCTAGAATAGATGAGATCGTGTCAGCATTCCCATTAAAAATACCCTAGTATTCACTGGGTTATGAGCCACTTATAAAAATTCACTCCAGGCTAAAATTTTGCATCGTCTGACAGTAATACTTGGGTCAGAGAAGGCAGGCTGGGGCCTTGCAGAGAAGTTTGTGTAAATTGATTTACATTCATAAATTAAAAATACTTGCACAACTATATATTCATGTATTTATTCAGCTGTAGAGTTGCATTGCTAGTAGTGTTGCTATTATTTATCACCTCAAACATGATTTTCTTACGCATAATATTTTTAATTTCTCCATTGGGGAGCCATAAATAAGTGCAGAAAGAGTCGTCTTTCCCTCCCCTTCTCAAATGGGGTTTGCCTCCTCTCCCCTTGTTTTAGCATGGTATATAGGCATGGAGGGGGTTAAAGCAAGATGAGAAAAAGGGGAAAATGTGAAGATCCAGGAGTTAAAGAATCCAAATTTTTGAAGTATTCATAAACTTAAAGAAGACATTGAAAATTAAGACTAAGCAATTAGGAATTTGAAATGCATGTCAGTTACAGCACCCCTGTAGAGAACCTGACATTTTGATCCAATTTTTTTTTTAAAGTGCATATTTTATAAGGGGATAGAAGAAACTTTCTAAGTAGCTATCATTGTTAGAATGTTTTTAAAATGAAATAATGAAAATATTTGCACTTGAGGATAAAAGTATGATCTGGGAGAAGAATTATATCTTTAAATTCACCCAGACAAGGGAAAGAAAACCCCAAAACAATTAAAAAGGTAAAAATCTTTGTAATGCTATCATTTTATATTTGCAGTTACTGCTTTTTAAAGGAATTAGTTTTGAGGATGGACAGAGGGAGTAAAGATTTAGTTATGAACTTGAGTAAATTCCACCCACACTGACAGAGGTAGCTTAAACTAAACCTGTGGGTGAAGGTAAACACAAAAGAAGGGGTTACCTAGGCTACTGTATATTTGCAAGTACTTGCCAGTAATATCTCCAAATGTAGCTTAAAAACAAACTAAACAAAATAGATAATGAATGCTTGTAAGGATTAGGAAAAGTGCCAAAGATAACAGATCAAGGAATTATTCTTCATGGGAAAAAAATGTAGGATCAGATTTCTAAAACTAAAAGTATTATGAATTCTTTATACTGAGGCAATTTAATTCTCCAAAGGAAGAAAGTGCTTTGGTGGGTGTATGAGATGAAAAGGTAGCTTTTAAATACCTCTTCCTGTGTTTGTAATGGTCAGTTATTGTTCGGAGTAAAACTAGGTCAATTATTGTTGGTTGAAAAAGAGGTAAAAATTATGTCTGGATTAATTCCAAAAGCTTTTTTCCCCATCCATTTTGTACTATGCAAATAATACAAAAGATATATTTTCCCCACTGATTGACAGTCCACTATAGGATGTCTTCTCAAACCTTGATAATGGCATCTCTCTGTTGCCAGTCCTGGATTAGAGGAGTTCACTGATGATGGTTTTTAAGTTTAACCTGCACGTAGTGGAAAGGATATCTGTCTGGAGAAGGAATTCAATGAGTTGCTTGCTTCATGGTTGGTCTACATGAGTACCCAGGTTCCAAGGCCCCCATACCAGGATGAGGATGAGACTTTGTGTTGAGATTCAGCAAAACTAAACCAAGGTGAAAAGAAATAGGGAAAAGAGGCATCTTTTTAATTACCTATTTCTTACAATAGCCTGCGTATTGATTCACTCGTTTCATGGGTTTTGTTATTTTGGGACCACAAGCGTGTTGATAAGTGATCTGGATTGTCTTGCTGTTAAATATAACTCCTTTGTACATCTTTCAAGAATATTTTGCATCTTTGCGCAGAAGAACAAATCCTGAAGTGCTGGGCAAACCTCGCACTAAAATCTGGAAAGCAGTCAATCCCTGTAAGCATGTAATTGTGTGTTTACATAGTCTTCACATGTGACTATGGACCAAATTGTGGCCCCATCCTGTGCTTTCACACAAGGGTTTAAGACACATACGCACACCGACTTCTAGGTACAGCTTCCTTACTGAGGAGTGTAAGTATAGAGGATTCCTTGACTAAGTAAGTCAAACTGGAGAGCCATTTTGTCTGTTACTCTGTCTGATATAACCAGTACCAGATGCTACAAGAAAATGACAGAAGAACCCTGAAGGAGCCAGAGGTAGAATAATCTGGCTCCACAAAGATCTCCTGATCCTATTCACTAATTATCAGAGATTAGCTTAAGCCCTGAAGCACTAGGTTTAATACCTCTTCCAAAAGTTTTATTTTCTTTAATTATGATAACTCTGGATATCCATGATATTGATATAATATCCAATCTCTTGATGAATCTAGTTAAGTTTTTGGTCTCAACAACTTCCTTTGGCAATGAGTTCCACAATTTAATTACACGTAATATAAAAAGGTATTTCCTTTTATCAGTTTTGACTTGCCCATCTTTTAATTTCACTAAATGCGTTGTTGTTCTTCCTTCCAGAGCCAGAGTGGAAGCCCCTGATCTGCTTTCCCTGTGCTATTTTATATGCTAACATTAATTTGTAAAATGTTTTCATTTTGCCTCTCATTCTTCCTTTTACAGGGGGAAAAACCTCTGTCTTTCCAATTTGTCTTTGTATGACCACATTTCTATTTCTGTCATTTTTCTGTGAACTCTCACCAAGTCTGTCTTATTGTTTTATGGGACAGTGTCTGGTGCTGCAAGAAGTATCTGAAGTATGCTCTATCATTTTTATATTTAAAAGCATTATGATGTTTTCCATGCTGTTTCTATCCCTCCCTCTATGCTTCTACAACATCTGAATGTTGTTAGATTTTTAGTTTTTGGACCATGAGCGTGCTGTTAGTGTGCTGTCTGCAGTGGTACCTACTTATCCCTGCTGAACTCAGCCATGATACAGATTCCAATGCCTTGTAAGAATAATTTCACTTTTTTTTTCTCTGATGTGCTTTACCTAGCATATATCCGTGATGTTTTAAGCTAATTTAGAGCTGTCTGTTCCTGACGAACTGAAGTGATTTTGGATGCGGTCCAGTCTCCATAAGTATGGTGCTTAACTTGAGGCTGAATTGTAAAGCCTTAGAGAAACAGATCTACCTAGATAGGAGCCTAGTTTTCCTTCCTCAGCTGATGGAGAGAGGTAAATTATATGAATGCCTCTGAAGCAAGACCCTGTCTGCCTAACTTAAGTGCTTAAATTTAGATGTGAATTAGGATTCAGCCTTTCTGTATATTTTGGTATGGTACTGCTCACTATCCATTACTTATCCTCCAATACACATCAAAAGCAGACCTTAGAATGAGACCTGGGTTTACTTCACAAGCAACGTTCAGTTTTTAAAGAAAAAGCTAAAAAGCTCTCAGTAGAAACCTTTGGATTATAAAATAAATCCATAGCTATTTAATACACAGAGTTGCTATAAAGGGAATTCAGAGAGAGAGCTGGGCTGCATGCTAACCCAGAGAACAGTGGGAGGGTGTGCAACTTTTCTTCACCCTTTGTGCTTCCCACAGAACACCTCATCATGTGCCCTGCAAGGGTGAAGGTTGCGGGATGCTAATCTGCTACTGGCCAGGAGAGTCTTTGCTATGAAAGCATCTGCTGTTGGAAGTCAAGATCACAACCCAATTTATCTTTTTCATTCTTGTTGTTGTTTAGCCGGCAACTCAGCCGCATTCAGCCACCCGCTCAGTCCCCCACCGGTGGGATGGGGGAGAGAATCAGAAGGGTAAAAGTGAGAAAGCTTGTGGGTTGAGATAAGAACAGTTTAATAATTAAAATAAAACAATAACAACAACAACGATTCAATGAAAAGGAAAATAACGAGAGAGATGAAACCCGGGGTGGGAGGGTGGATGAACTATCAAAACAAACCGCACGTGATGCAGCCACTCACCACGCGCTGACCTGACGCTGCCAGCCCCCGAGCCACAACCGCCCCCCCACGCGCCAACTGCCCCCATTAATGTACTGGTCATGGCGTCACATGGCATGGAGTGACCATCGCATTGGCCAGGTGGGGTCAGCTGTCTTGGCTGTGGCCCCGCCCCTCCCGGCCTCTTGCCCACGTGGCAGAGCGCGGGAAGCTGGAAAGGTCCCCAACCACTACAGGCGCTACTTATCGACCCTGAGCCGCTGCTTAACAGCAACTAAAGCATCAAAGTGCCATCGGCACTTTACCAGCTACAGTGGAGAGAATTAGCTCTATCCCAGCCAAAACCAGCACAATTCTGTAACTCAAGGAAGGAAGGCTCAAGGAATTCAGCCTAATGAAGCTAAGAAGAAAGAAGAAGCAGGGCAAGAAAACAGGAATACTAAGGAAGTTAGAACATAAGAAGGGGTAAAAGGGATATGTTTATATAGGCACAGAAAATATACATTTTAGGTGGTTTGTCCTTAATTTTTTTCAGACTTATTACATATGAGGACATAAGAACCTTCCTACTGAGCTGAACGCCAAATCATTATGTGTAGACCCTGTTAGTTCTCTAACCATGCACCTATCTACTGTACTTTCTGTAGGTTTTTTTTACAATAAAACTTTTTATCGTATATGCATTTATTAAACAATATACTGCCTTACTGTTACCATTACCTTACATATCCGTACTTATTCCATTTGTATTCTTTTATTTTGATCCTTAGGATTTACCCTCAGAAAAGCTTTTTTTCCTAAAACCTTTTGTAGCTTAACAGAAATATAAAGGCACAGTTAAAAATCAATGCCTCAGGACACACAAAAGCCAGCTGGTCATGTGGAAATGTCTTGGGTGGCCTAGGATGTGGCCAGCTGTGATTTTGGGGTTGTCTGCAAATATCTGGGAAGTTATGATGAACCTGTTTCTGAATAGATCTGGTGAGACTGACTTTTCATGCTCTTTATGCCACTGGCACATGAATGTTAGCATTTGTAATTAGAACCATTGCATAAAATTGTGAGTGAAATTCTGAACCGTAACCTTTGGAAGCAGATGGCTTTCATCATGTGCACCACGTCATACTGCAATAGTGGGTATGCCTTTCTATGTTGAATTCAACCATATACTGAATTAGAAAAGATTGTTTACTCATTTAGTGGTTTAATAATCAGGAAAATAATGAAGAAGTAAGGAACTATCTCTGTTGGAAATATATTCCAATCTAGTCACTAGAGAATATTTTTATAGTTATTTGAGGGTACTGTCATCTTCAGTTTACTTCCAATTGTATCATTTTACTTGAGTTTTGAATACGTAAGTGCTGTCTTCCATTTTATACACACATATGTCCAGGCCGACAGGTTGTTGCTTTAAAATGTCATTTCCATGAAGTATCACTTGAAAAACTCTCATGACTTTAACTAAGTTGGAGAAATTTGTGCAAAAATATAAGGTCAAAAGAGCCCTATATGGCAAATACTTGTTTGCCTGCTTCAGAATGCTTCAAAGGACTTACTTATTTGCTTACCACGAAAGCTAAGACTATGTGTCAAAACTGCTTAAGACAGGAATCAGTTTTAATAAATGTGACCTCAAACCTTCTTAGGTGTTTAGGTCTGGGAACACTTACAGTACATCTGTTATTATTTTGGTTCAGCTGAGTTTATTGTTTTAATCAGCAACATTTCAAGAGAGCTGGTATAAAAGAATTAGAAATACTAACTTGTTTTCCATGTTTACATTTCTGCCATTAGGTAACTTACTTTCTCATGTTATGAGATGTCTTGAGTTGCGGCAAAGCAGCACCAAAAGTCAGGAGTGAGTATCCTTCCTATAGACCTTTCTTTCCTAGCTGGAAACTTTGAGGCTGCTGTAGAAGTTACTGGAGGAAATTGAAAGGACTTTGTTATACAGAAATTAAGACTACACAGGCATCATGGGCATCTCCTGCATAAATCTGTGGATAATTTAAAAGTTAACTTCCACGTCCTCTCCTAGGTCTCCTATTGTGCCCCTTCCTCCAGGGAAGCTACTTCCAGTAGAACTGTTTCAGATGAGTCGTAGATAGGACTTTTCCTACATAGTCCTCTGGATTGAGTATCCCAGTAGCAATGTAACCAAGAGGATAAAATCCAATTTGTATGAGTGATACAGAGAAGGCAGGCTTGGAGCTTCTGGTTTTCTTCAGCTTGCAGCACCTGACCAAGGGAACATCCAATAAAGCTTGCTGGGACCAAATCAAAGCTCTAAAAGTGAATGCATTTTTTCACAGAATTGGGTCGATGGAACTTACTCCATTGGCAGGAAGAGAAGGTGTCCTGGTTTATAAGAATTGTATAGTAGAAAACTAGTTAACATAACAACACTTTGGAAAGAATATTGACCATATGTGTCAGAGTACTGGCAGATCTTCAAGACTAGAACAGGACATTTGTGGGAGACATACTGTCACCTTTGCTTAGAGGAGTACTCCTCCATACCTCCTGTCAGAGTGTTGCTCATTGGTGAAGTCAGTTCTAATACAGAAAACATTGCTCCTCCTGTCATGGTGATCCTTCTTCCTGAGGGAATTAATCAATAGGCACCTTTGTGCATTGTACACACCACTGATTCTACTTCATGGAACAGGGTTCAAAGCCACAGTCTCCCCTGCAGTCCTGTCTCACATCTGTGTGCATCAGAGACCTCTTGATGGCTCACCAGAGCACCCAGAGCATCCTGCAGCCAGACAGACCTGCAGGTAGATTCTCGACTGCCAAAGGACAGATTTCTCAGTGGTTTGACCCCAGTTGTCAAGCTTTTTGCTACAGTCAGATGGACCAGAAACTGGACCGAAAATAGAGTGGGGAAAATTCTGACTCAATTTAAATAGCAAAGTCCTATTTATTTCTGCACTAGGAAAATTCTTATCTCAGTAAAGATGTAAGTATCTATAAAAAACAGGAAAAAAAAAAGGAAAAATAAGATGGATGTACTAATCAACACCTATATGTAACTAAAGGGATGATGAAAGAGAATACTCATCCCTCTTTATTTTTCTTTTTGTAATTTTTCTCAGCACTTAGGTGCAAGTAAAGAAGTATTTTATAAATATCTTTTAAGGCAGAGAGGAGACAATGAGTCCTTGTCAATGAACTTGTGGAACCACTAAAGACATTCAAAGTATTTTTGGTTATGTACATGGTTAACAGGCATGATTCACGACCCTGTCATGTATCCTCCTCATAAACTTATGAAGCGTTTTCTTAAAACTGTTTAGGATGTTAAGCCTGCTTACCCCTCATGGATCTTTGTATGCTGATGGCTGAGTACCACAAATTTTCCATGCCACCAATTAATCAGAAAATAACTAACCTCACAATAATTCACCAGAACCAGTGTAAAAACAAGTGTTACTTTTCTCTACTCGTTTCATGCAATGGATGTTTGATCTGCTGTGTATCTTATTGTCTGTTCTGTATTTTTTTCAGCGCAGTAGATTGTGCTACCTTAAATGCTTTTTTGTTCTTTGAGATCATTCACTTCAAATATTTGTAGATTTTATTTCACCTCCAGCCACCATTCGGTCAAGCTATCTACCTGTAATGCTTCCTTATAAGTGAATTCCTCTGGCCCAGCTGTTCATTACTTTTATTTCTGCCCAGCAGCTCCTTTGCTTTCTTTACTGCTTCATTAAGAAGCAAAAATATGCAGGAGCTAGGAAAGAAGGGCTGAAGCAGGCTGGGGAGTTTTCCTCTCTCTTCTGGAGCTGTCTCAGACTCAGACATGGAGCTAGGTGAATAGGTAATTTTTTTAAATTTTCAGTGTAATAATCAAGCCATAATAAATACATAAATGTTGGTCAGCTCAAATCAAGATTTTTGAAATTTGTTTGCTGCCAAAACCTTTGCTTTTCAGAAAATTTCAGGTCAGACCATAATGATTCCTGAATTTTTAGTACTTTTATGTTTTCATAACTACAGAAAAGTTGACGTATACTAACAGTAATGTACCTACATCACAAAGAGACATGTTGACTTGCTTTGCTGCTGTACATAAACTGTTTTGAGGCCTATAGCTTCTACATCTGGGGCAGTGGTGCTGTGGTCAGGTAGGCAACGGTAAGTGGCCTGGGGTAGAGTATTACAATGCTGATTTACAGACCATGGTTATATATACATTTCATAGTTCAGACAAGACATCCAAGAGAGAGCGCAGCTTCAGAATATAATGCAAACTTTAACTTCATAGCCAAGAATGTTGTGTTGTCACACAGCAAATATATATTTTATCTAAACTTTAATCCCAATTTACTGGATATAATTTCAGATAACTTTACTACTCCAGAATACTGGATCTGGAAAACATTCAGTGTAGAAACTACTTTGAGGACAGTAGATCTTCCAATTCTGCTTCATTTCAGGCTTTTTTTTTTTTTTCTGTGAAACCTGTCACTTTGCTGTTTTTCCTGGTGCTAGGTTCTGAGCTATGTGCAAGGGTATTTCATAGAAAATAAAAAAAATTATTTGTTTCTGTTAATAAAAGAGTTCTGGCTTAAAATGTGTAAAAGGAATATTCTATTTCTTTACCTTTCCTTATAATTTACATTGTACAACTGTAGATTCCCTAGACTTGAACACCTAATTCTTCTAGACAAATATTTTTCATATTCTATTTCTGTTTGTCACATCCAAGTTCATTAAATTTCCCAATTCAGCCCATTAAGCCTAAGATTTAGGAACTTCATGCTACTTTCTTGTCTGGAACTGAAACTATTCAGGGTTTTACTCAGGTTCAAAAACCTGTACAGAGATCAAAATGGGAGTGTGGTTTTCTGAACCTCAAAAATTTACCATGAGATACTATGCGATCATTGCTATCTTACTGTAACTAAGCAAGAAAGTTTAAAAGGTCTTGGGATGTCTGTATCCACTGTGGTATTTTTGGAATTAAAAGAAATTGGATTGAGGACTAAAAACTAACCCCATTTTTTTTTTTCCAGGAAAGAAAGAACTGTACACCATTCTGGATCTTAATAGCAAAGTATCCTGTACAGCAGCAGATACCACAAGCTGCAGAACTTTGCTACAGTGTCTTGGAGACTATGGGTGGCTTAGGGTCAGGAATGGGACAGTTAGAAAGGTCTTCTCCATTACATAAGGTTAGTGAAGATTGGGTGGACTGTTGCATTTTTTAAGGTCCTTGTCTGAGGTTGGTTTCTTATTCATTATGATAGGACTACTAATAATGAAGAAGGGGAAAGGCTATAAACTAAAAAGGAAGAGTTTGAGAAAATTAAGAAAAGAAGCAAACGAACATGAGAAAATCTATTAATAATGCATTTCAAGATGGATATTTTTCTAAACTGGAAAGAAAAATGTAGGAGCTTCTAAAAAGGGGAAAAACCACAATAATTAAAATTGTTTATAGATAAAAATGTCAGAGATGTTAGTAAAAGGCAAAACAAAGATATTAAATGTTTCTATTCTGTATTGAATAAAACAGGAGACAGTCATATCATATGTGGATAATTTTATTTTGCTTTAATGACTGATGAAAATGTTAAACTACAGAAGTTGAAATCAGACATTTTGAAATATCTAAATGTTTAAAGAGGACTGTCTGAACTGTTACTACTGATTTTTCATAAGTCTTGTACCAATAGGGAAGTTTGAGAAGAATGGATGAAAATTTATTATTGTATCAGGTGTTTCCAAAAGTATTGGTCTGACACTTATCCCAAGAATAAGTAGAATGGGACTCCAGAAAGGAAAACCTGTAGTATGTGTCAATGACAATGAGTTTATAGATAAGTGGTCAAACATCAGGGCTATTATAAGACATTTATATCAACAAGGAATTTGATCTGATGTCACTCAGCATTTTGATGGAAAAAATGAGAAAAAAATAAAACAGCTAATTAAGTTAACAGTTAGGTTTTAAAATGTAATTGGAGACAGGCAAATCATCATTAGTGTATGTGTTTATCTCTGCAGAACCCTGTAGAGATAAGTTCTTGGCCTTCTTTCATTTCAAAACTCATAACAAAGCAGATTGGAAGTGAAAGTGCATAAAGATCAGGGTAGTGCTAAATAATGGTGCTGAGAGATCACTGGGGATGGGATTTGTCTTATGCCCCATTGTTAGCAACTGTAATGTCAGGTGTGCACTCTGTGTTGGTTGTACAGTCCTGTAGAGTCAAAGGAGAGGTATTGGCACCTCCAGGGGACAATCCATCCCATGTCATTATCTAAAACAGATGTGAGGAAGTGTCCTCTGGAAGTACCTGTAACTTTCCAATGGCTCAAAAGGAACCTATGTGGCTAGCGTTAATGAAAGGCCAGACTTCGGTTGAAGGTAGGTGAGATGGATCTTACCCTGATACAGGCTTATCTGTATCAGTTAGTAGATCAAGCACAAGCAAATAATATGGTCTTTAATATGACCAGCTTTAATGTTATATATCTAAAAACAGAATAACAGCCCTTATAGAAGAGAAGCAAGTATAAAGAAGGGACTCTAAAAGACTTGAAGGTCATGATCGTCTAAAAAAATGAAGCCATGGCCAAAATAGCTATGTGCTAATGTGTGCATCATCAGAAAATGAGTCAGGAAGGGACAACTTTTTTGCTTCTACAGCTGGCTCTGATGTGATTGATGTTGGGATGTAGAGCTCAGTTCTGGTGTCTAGTTTTCAAGAAGCATGTTGCAAAATTGGAGAGGCAAAAGCCACAAGAAAGATTAGAGGATTATAGAACAATTCAAGAATTGCAATCTATTCCGCTTACTTGATAAAGTCTGTCCTGATGGCTTGCTCAAAATCTTTTACATACCTAAATTGTGAAAAACAGATCTGATTATTACAATTCAGAGTAACATTCACACAGTATGAATCAGGTGGTAAAAAGTGAAGCAAAACAAATTCAGTTTAGTCTTGCCTGGTTGACATGGGGTGGGCAGTGGACATTGTCTACCTGGACTTCTCCAAGGCCTTTGATACAGTCCTCCACAGTCTTCTCCTGGAGAAATTGATGTGTTATGGCCTAGACAAGTGGTCTGTGCGGTGGGTGGGGAACTGGCTGACAGGCTGCACTCAAAGGGTGGTGATAAGTAGCTTTTTTTCCAAGTGGCAGCCTGTCACTAATGGAGTCCCCCAGGGATCAATATTGGGCCCAATGTTATTCCATATCTTTATAAGTGATCTGGATAACGGCATCAAGTGTAGCCTGATGAAGTTTGCTGATGACACCAAGTTGAGCGGGGAATTAGACACTTCAGAAGGGAGAGATGCTCTGCAGGGAGATCTGGATAGACTGGAAGAAGTGGGCCAGCAAGAACCTTATGAAGCTCAACAAGGAGAAGTGTAAGGTCATGCACCTGGGAAAACATAATCTGGGAGTGCAGCACAGACTGGGATCCACCTGGCTGGAGAGCAGCTCTGTGGAAAGGGACCTGGGGGTCCTGGTGGACAGAAAGCTCAACATGAGCGAACAGTGTGCTGCTGCGGCCAAGAAGGCCAACAGGATGCTGGGTTGCATCAAAAAGGGCATCGCCAGCACAGATAAAGAAGTCATTACCCCACTCTACTCAGCGCTTGTCAGGCCACACCTGGAGTACTGTGTCCAGTTCTGGTCCCTGCTATACAAAAAGGATGTGGACAGGCTGGAAGGGGTCCAGAGAAGGGCCACCAAGATGATCCAAGGACTGGGAAGCCTGCCATATGAGGATAGGCTGGAAGACCTGGGTTTGTTCAGCCTTGAGAAAAGGAGGCTCAGAGGGGATCTCATCACCATGTACCAGTACTTAAGAGGTAGCTACAAAGAAGATGGAGACTCCCTTTTTACTTGGAGTCACATGGAGAGGACAAGGAGGAATGGACACAAATTGCTCTTGGGGAGATTCTGATTGAACACGAGAGGGAAATTTTTCCCATTGAGGACAGTCAACCATTGGAATAATCTCCCCGGGGAAGCGGTTGACTCGGCCACATTGGACACCTTTAATAGTCGCCTGGACAGGGTGCTGGGCCATATTGTTTGGACTCTGCTCTTCCTAGAAAGGTTGGACTAGATGAACCCTGAGGTCCCTTCCAACCTGTGATTCTGTGATTTATGTTTATGTCTTTAGCAGTGAGAGAAATTAACTTTTAGAGGAGGTTAGCTGGCAACATGATGAATTTTCCAGTGCAGGAAATATTGTTTTAAATCAAGGCTGGATTTGATGTAGAAATGTAGAAATTATATTTATGAGATCCTCCTGATTGTGTTTGTCTGTTTGCTGAGCTGTACCCTCCTGATTTTGAACCTATTGGCTAATTTCTGTCCATTTGACAGGAAGGCATTGTTCTCACAGGCAACAACCATTTCTACAAAGAAAAAGCAAGCAGTCTGACAGAGATGGGCCATGACATGGCAAGTATGTGTGTCCACATATTTTTACTCCCAAAGAATCCATGTAGTTTTTAATTTCTCTCACTGCTAAAACTATGAATGGTAAGTCTGGAGTGAATGTGTTTAGTTTTGGTTTCTAACACTTGATTCCTACTGTGATTATCACCCTAAATAGAGCATATTCTTAAGAGAGAAACTGTCATCAGAGATCAAATGTGTTAAAGATACTTAACTAATCAGTCAATCAGCCAGGAGGCTCAGAGTCACAGGAAACCTGTTTCATCCATTCTGGTACTCATGGAATGACTTCTTTTAAGCAATAGAGTCTAACTCCAATACAACTATTAGAAATGAAATTACTGGTAAAAATGGGAAGACTAATGGCATCTGTTAAGGAGAAAATCAGGCTAGATGTCCACAGAGGTATTTTGTGGCGATAATAGCTGCAAGTAGTAAGCAAACATGGGCTTTCCTGTTTATTTATGAACAAAAACCTGTTATTCTACTTGGCATAGTGACTTCAGTATTTTCTAAGGCCTTTTGGCCTTCAGTGATCAAGCTATTAGATGTTAAACTCCAGAGTATCTTGTTGGATAAAGTGGTCTGGGATTGCTTAGGCTTTTTATTGTTATGATGATGATTGGAGACGTTCTTTCTAATTCACCCATTCTTAGCAAACCAGACCAAAGAGTGTCAAGGACTGAAGTTTATAATGTGATCATGGGACTAGTTGGTTCATTGGGATGGTTTTGTGATGTGATGACAGTTAAGTGAAAGGTTTCCTTTGTTCCTTGTGTTACTGACAGATAGATTCAGGATGGTTTTGGTACCACAGGCAATCCTGTCTAGCTTTTTACTTGTCAAAATACATCAGTGAACTGTGGGGATACTTTTGGTTTGTGAAAGAGTACAACGGGACAAGGCATTGCTGTCTGAAGTCACTGGATGATTATGGCTTGTTAAACCTGGTGGTTGTCTGTCTTATTGTCTGAGGGGTGTGATGAAACATTAAACTTTTTGCAACATTAATAAATTTCAATAGGTCATTTCCTGGGTAGAATGGACATAAGACTGCAGCTTTCATCAGAGTTGGAAAGGATTTCTTATGTTCCCAATGTTCAGTCTAGTAACTACCTGTGTGAACTCATCACTGCTATGTGGGAACGGAAGCGAAAATATTTTTCAGATTTGCCTTTGAGTGTATGAAAAGTGTCTTAAGCCTGCCAGGCTGGGCAAGAAATCCTGTTGGAAAGGGATGGATTTTTCTTGGGAGCATTCTGGGCAATGGGGCAAAGGTTGATCAGTCCTTGGTTGCTTTAATTCTTCTTCTGATGGATTATATGGACAGTCAGAAGATTCGGTTAAGAAAAATACATGCCAAAAATAAGAATAAAAATTGAAAGAGACAAGAAGGGTCTGACGATCAGGAGAAATGGTGAAGAAGCCAGGTGAAAAGGTAATGTACACATAGGAATTGTGGCTAGAAAAATGAGGGCGCAGCTGGGAATTTCCTTTCTTCCTGCCAATTCCTAGCTGCTGTCACAGCACTTTTGTGCTACTGACAGGAGGGATAATTTAAAGCAAACAACTTATGCTGGAAGATCAGATCAGCACGTCACTAGTTTGGGAGTGGCACATTGCAAATTTGGCCTGAAACTCCCTTTTCACATGTTTCCTATGTTGTGTAATATGCTTTGTAGTCCTAGCCAAAGATCTAGGGCTCTACATGTATACCATCAAGAAACCATACTGATTCATATCAGGGATTCATGAATGCAGATATATTTTATAAATACATATCTTTCCTATAAATGAGTCAATCATACACTTCCTTTTAGGCGTGCAATGTTGTTCTCAGAGAGGCACATTTACACAACGTACCCCCAATTGTACATACATTTGTTGCACATTTGCTAGTAACTGTATTGAAAACTGTATTTGAAAAACATAGTGTAAAGGCAAGAAGATTCTTGGTAAGGGTTAAGATTTTGGCAGTGAAATCACAGATGAGATGGTAGCCAGAACAGGACAGTGGCACTCAGCGTATCTTCTGTTTTTATTTTCATTGAAGTAACTTCAAGGCCAGGTGTGCTCTTTGCTTTTCTCACAAGCAGAGGGATACTTCAGTGTTGACCTTTTACTGTACTGCTCAAGTAACCTCCCTTTCCTCATTTTCTGGGTAGCTGGGACAGCTGTACATGCTACAAAGGTAAAGAAGAAAACTCGTTTAAGACCAGAGGCTGCTGAGCAAGGATTCTCTAAGAAATATTTCTCATCACTGCAGTGTCCATGAGCTACTAAATTACTATAAAGGTATTGTTAATTTGACTTCCTTTACATAAACAAACCATGCTAGTCTTTGAAGGTTTCAAATAGTTCTTGAATAGGTTCAACTTGCAATAATTCAGCTGAAAGCATTAGATTAATTAATCTTATTTAAAAATCAGTGAAACAGAAGTTAATGAAAAGGTAAACAATGGGCTGTATTGTTACTGACATCTTTAGGAAAAAGAATCTTTGAAATTCTTTGTGTAATAGATTTTACCTGACTGCCCTAGGAGGAGAGAGCAGTTTTGCAACAGATTACGTTACTGAACTAACCTTTCTTTCACTTTTAAATGAAATATATTCTTTGCTTCTCCCAGTGCAGTGCAGCTGCACAAACTGGAGTCAGTCAAAGGCTGTCAGAGCCCTGTTTACCAGGGAGGTACCGGCTACTGGGAGGCTGCTAGACATGAAACGTTGTGGAGGGTGGCTGGAGTCCCTGAAGCAATGAGAACGCAGTGTGTCTGAGAGCACCAATAAGAGAGAAACAGACGACCTGGAAAGTCAGAAGGCATAAAAAAATGTCAGTCAGTGAGAAATGATTAACACCCAGGCCAGTTTATGCCAAGGACAGAGGGTTCTCTCATGCATTCTTGTGCAGTCCTGGCTGTCAGCTGAAATATGCCGAGGAACAGAAGCAATCCTGTGTATGGGCCTGATCCAGAACTAGCAGAACTGAGTAAAAAGATTCAAGAGGTTAGGACTGGGCCCCCATTAAAGGATTAGGGGGAAAAAAACCAAAGCCACAGCATTTTCCTTGGGTTTTGTTTTTGTGTTTTTCAGAGTTAATCTTGTTATTCCTGCTCTTCAGGAAAGAAAAAAAAAAAAAAAAAAAAAAAAGAAATATGTGCCAAATAGGTGGGGCAAAAAAATTTTGGAATTTATAAGCCTGAAGGGAGGGAAAGAACCTTGCCAAATTATCTTCCTGCCTCACCAATGAATTATTTAGTAAATATGTGTCCTGTAATTCAGTATAAGCTCAAAATATCTATGAAGGCAACAAAAGTAAAATTTAGACAAAAAGCCCTACGGTAATAAAGATAACATATGACCAGTCATGAGGATAACAATGGATTTTATGTTTGGCTCCTTCCTTTGTGGTAGCTAGTAAACCAACATAGATTAGCAGGGTATGTTATGCTTATTACCTGAAATGGTCTTCTGGCCCACATCAAAAGCTGTGAGGGAAAAACTGCAAGTGACTGTTGTTGTTGTTCACATAGAAAAGTGGGGTTTTCAGTAAAGACATAAATGGATTCACAGAAGAGTTTTATTCCCCAGTGTCTTACTAATGATGATGTTTTGAAATTGCAAGTAAGAAATCAACCTTAGGGACTTTCTGTAGCAAAAACATGTCATTATATGCAAGAAAGGGTATGTTCTCACAGACTATTTTTTCTCTACCACACATACTGACATCACTTGTTTGTTTACACTCTGTTGTTTCAAGGTACAATGCATAAATTAATTAATAAGAAACATTCTCATCAAAGCATTACCATTACTTTTCTAATTAATCTGCTGCACAGGAATGAAAGCAAAGGGTGGGGAAATTCAGTGGCTTCTTGAACTAAACTCTAATCCCCAGGACTATGTGGTTGCAAATGACATTTGGGTCTCAGCATAACCTGTCACAGTCAACATGGCATTACTGACCCAACTATAATTCAGGCAGTGACACAGCAAGGATGAAAGCCCATTCACTCCTAGACCTTGAGTGACTATAGCAAGCAGAGCAACTGTGTAAGTAAATACTAAAACACAGCCAGCTTCCTGCCAATTCAGTGAAACCTAAGTCATGATTCAGCCCAGTCACACTTGTACCCCTTTTGTTTGCATTCCAGAGAAACTGCTGTAAACATTTTTTGTTAGCACACGTGTCTAAGTAGAGGTTTTATTTGGACATAAAGGTAAGTGAATAAGAGTTCTCATCAAAGCAGTTCTGGCCTTAATATGACATGCCGACAGCCAGCCATGATTTGGACTCAGGGCATCAATGGTGCTAAGAATGTTGGAGAGAGAGCAGGGTAGAGCGCAGTGTGACCACCTATAACTAAGTGACCATGCAGCACAAACCCAGTGTGAGGAAAGGTGGACAGGCCTTTCAAAGAGGATTCACAAGGTAATAGAAATACATTTTGTCACTACAGAATGTGGCGCAAGTAGTGTACAGCATGGACATGTACTAAGAGGAAATATTCAGCCTGCCTGAAGGGCCAACTCTATGACTCACAGAGAGGTAGGTTTTTTGGATGTCTGGCAATCCCAAAGTTGTAGTACCAAGGATAAGTCATCAAGTCCTTCCTATTTTGAGGAAGAAATATCTTCTTTGCAAGACACAATATATGGTGCATCATCTCCTGAAAGGAAGAGTAGATTTGCAAGGTACATTTATTATTTTATGGATCATCTGCAGCTGTGGAAGAACAGTGTGAAGAACTAGAATGTTTGGAGCTTCCCCCTATCATCTAAAGGCTGACCTCTTTTGCAAAGAAGGTGGGTGAAGGAGGAAGAGTGCACACACCTGATATTTAAATGTATGGAGTCTAAAGGTTTCCCAAAGCAAGTTATACATAAAAGGACTTTTTTCCATCCACTATGGTGAAGGTAAAAAAAGTATTCCTTGTGTATGATATATGCTAGAAGAGATTTATGTGCACAGCCAGGATAAACTCTGAGAAAACAACAATAAGGCAAAACATGGTTTATACTGACTGGTCTTCTAGCCCCTCAAGTCCTGACAGAATAATTTTCTTTAACTGAATTGAACAAGGTTTCCCTTCATCTGAGTTCTCCAGAAATGCCAATAATGATGACAGACACATGTGTGAACCTTTCTGCTATGGGAATCATAGTTTAACCCTAGTTCTGCTGATAACTGAGCAGCGCAAGTATGTTAAACAATATATATACCTATGTTGTAACAATATATATGTATTTATAGGTATAATGTGTACAGTTCAATGTTATTTTTGACATCTGTAATGTGGATGATGGGAAGGGGTGTGCTCTCAACATGTTTGCACATCGTACCAAACTAGGGGAAGTGGTAGATATGCTGAAGAGTAAGGCTGCTGTTCTTGACATGTTGGAGAAATAGACTGACAAGAACCTCATGAGTTAAACAAAAGAAAATGCTAAGCCTTGCTCCTGGGAGGGAATAAGCCCATGCAACAGTTCAGGCTGGGGATCAACTGGCTAGCTTTACAGGAAATGACTTGGGGGTCGTGGCGGACAGTAAATTGAACATGAGCTAGCAATGTGCCTTTGCAGAACAGAAGTCCCATGACATCCTGGGCAGCATAAGTAAGACTGTAGCCAGCAGAGTAAGGAAAGTCATTGTTCTTCTCTATTTGGCACTTTTGAGACCCCATCTGGAGTATTGTGTCTTGAGTTCTCCAGGACAAGAAAGACAAGTGAGTCCATTGGATGCCACCAAGATGGGAGGGGGCTGGAGATACAGTGTACAGGTTGTGGCTGAGGGAAAATGGCTTGTTCAGCCTTCAGAAGAGGAGGCAAAAGGGAGACCTCAATGCTGTCTTCAAGTACTTCACATAGACATCTAGCTGAAGCTCTTCTTGGAGGTACACAGTGAGAGAATGAGGCACAACAGACATGAGGTGCAACACAGGGAAATTCCTGTTGGATATTAGGAAAATAATATCACCATGAGGGTTGTCACACAAGTTGCCCAGAAAGGCTATGAGCTCTTTACTTTGAAAGTGTTCAGAGCTCAAATGGACACAGCCCTAAGCAATCTGATATATTTGACCATACTTAGAGAAAAGAGTTGGACTAGATGACCTCTGGAGGTCTCTTCTAACCTAAATTATTTTGTGATGTGTAGTTCTGTGATTGTGCAGTGTTACATAGATTGGTTAGTGTGGAATTAGGATGTGTAAAGGACTGAATGAGTTGATCTCTCAAACATTGTTGTAAAGTGAGATGTAGCAAACTGCAGGCAGAAAATTGACAGACACAGGGTGTGAGGGGAGCATCGGAGGATGTTCAGTCCAGGTTCTGCTGGGCCTCACATAGCATCTTGCTGAGGTCATGCAAAGTTTATTTGAGGAGGGGGCTTGTGACTCCACAAAAGACCCCTCGCAACCACCCCTTACAATGGCACCTGCACAGAAGATCACGAAACTTCTGGAACAAGAACCATATAAGCTCAGAGGAGCCATAACCGAAGGCGGGGCTTAGACTATAAAAGACACTACAGCAAAAAGACTGGTGCGCACCCACCACCAGAGGATCATCATGTCTGTCATAATTGGTGCTGGATTCAAGGGTGGTGATATCTCCCTATCTTTCCTCTCTCCCCTGCCCCCTAACTCCCCCCTTTCATTCCTTTTCCTCTTTTACAAAAAGAACCCGCACTGTTGACACTTTTCCATGTTTTCAGGTTTGAGTTGCCTTTTCAAGTTTAAGTTACTTCTGTGTTAAAATAAAATGTTTACTTGATTTTTTGATGTCTTTTCACCTTAATTTAATCCAAGGGAATCATTAGAACCTTGGTCACTCTCCTTCCTCCTTTCAGGTTGGGATGTGACAGGATGTGGAAATCGCTGTGGAACTCAGAAAGAAATAAAGGCTTGTGGCAAATGGCTTATACTGACCAAAGAGCCATACTAAGCTCATTTCTATATATATCAGCTTGCAAAACCTGCCTTTAAGAATAATGATGGTGATAATAATGTAATTTATACAAGATATACTGTGTGTCCAAGTTTGTGATATAAAAAGAGACTGTTTCACTTCTGAGAGAACTCTTGTGATTGGTTACTCCATCTTAGATAATTAAGAAGGACATCAAGTTACTGGAGCGTGTCCAAAGAAGGACAATGAAGCTGGTGAAGGGTCTAGAGAAAAAGTCTTATGAGGAGAGGTTGAGGGAACTGGGGGTGTTTAGTCTAGAGAAGAGGAGGCTGAGGGGAGACCTTATCGCTCTGTACAACTACCTGAAAGGAAGCTGTAGTGAGGTGGGTGTTGGTATCTTCTCCCAGGTCACTAGCGATAGAATAAGAGGAAACGGCCTCAAGCTGCATCAGGGGAGTTTAGACTGGGTATTAGGAAAAATTTCTTCACTGAAAGAGCGGTCAGGCATTAGAAGAGGCTGTCCAGAGGGATGGTAGAGTGACTATCCCTGGAGGTATTTAAAAGACATGGAGATGTGGCACTTCAGGGCATGGTTTATGAGACACGGTAGTGTTGAGCCAACGGTTGGACTTGATGATCCTAGAGGTCTCTTCCAACCTTAATGATTCTGTGATTCTATGATTCTGTGAAAAAAATATTTGATAAAGAGAAGCACAGCCCAGCTCTCTTACAAGAGTTAGCTGACCACTGCAAATCAAGTTTGTCTTAATCTTAAGTATTAAATTTTGTTTTTCCACAACAATTTATTTCCCATCTCAGTTCTGCAGGTATGTATGTGTTTAATAAACTTTGCTTTCACTGAAATCCAGCTCACTATTTGTGATAGCAAACTGAAAAATACTTGCAAGTACAGATTCTGTAAGAAAGGACTTGCCCTTTATATTTGCACACCAAGCTTAACACAACATGGTTCAGGATGTGGGCCGTACCTCTGCTGCCATCCAAGTGATAACTTGATTAAATGGAAATAAAAGACAAGTGAATGGAAAGCATTACAAAATATCAGAAAGCTATGTTCAGATATAAAATTTTATATTCTTTTTAAAACATTAAAGGAAAGACGTATCAGACAACATTACAAGTATTAACAATTAAATATAGTTTTTCTCACTTTCTTCAAATGCACTGGTCAGGAGAGCAGACAAAGATGAGAACAAGGTGCTTTCTTCCATTTTTAAAGAAGGCAGAAGAACCAACAGTTCTGCAGGTGTAGCCATCAAGAAGATGGTAAGTACATCTCGATCTCAGTGTCCCTTGAGCACCATAAATAATTATTTTCAGTCAACAGCCAAACAGAAAAATTATCAGGAAGTCAATTAATTAAAAAACTCTCCTTTTATACTCACAATAAAAATAAACCCTTTTCTCCGTGGGCTGCAACACTTGGTGCCAAATGCAATTTTCTTATTTTTCAAAAATTTACTGTATTTAACTCAAACTAAATAGAAGTTAAATGGAAGAAGAATTGTCTCTTTTTATAATGATATATTTAGGATTTCTGATGCCCCCTCACGTTTCTTAAGGCTTATGATTTTCTAAATTCAGCATATATTTGGAAAATTTATTGGTCAATCCTAAACTCTAGTTTTCTGTAAAGAAATAAATTACACCAAAATCATTGCTTTGCCCTTGTTTCAGCTTTGCAAGAGCTTTTCAACTCTTTTTTCTTCAGCTGACCTGACAACAGCTAGTGAATAATCTTGGATGATTGAGCTATTTTACTGTCATTTCTGTAGCTAATAGAGAGAATGAAAGCCAGTTATGCAGATCCGACTTATGGTCTTGACATGTGATCAATTGTAAATAATGATAAGGCTGCTGGAGAAAGGCTTTTGGCTTTAGATCATATACCTGACCCAGACTTTTCCAACCTTTTAAAATGAGCTTTTATTCTCATGTAGAGATGCTTTCCCTGTAAGACTTCTGGCTCTGGTCCAGGAAGAATCAGAAATGAGACACTCAAGAGAAAAAAAATTCCTGAACACTCCAAAGTATCAGATGAAGACTAGTTTCAGAGCAGATTAAAAGATGGATGAATTTTCCATGTATGGATGATCAGGACACCAGATGGGAATTGCATTTCTGCTTGGGTAAACCAAAAGGAATGCTTCCTAAATACGGATTGCATATTGAATACAACACCAGGCCCTGAGTAGGATGTGTAATCTGTATGTAAAAGGAATGAAATATATCTTAGAAAAATAAGGCCAAGGCAAAGTCTTTCAATAGATTCAATTATGTGCAAAGCCCTAAGTGAAAACCAAGCAATTGTGAAGCATAAAAATGTCTGGCATCACTGTTGTTAACATGCAAGTTGGGAGCAGACTAGGATTTCATTGCTACAGCTACAAAGATTTTTCTTCCACTTCTCTGTTCTTGCCTTTATTCCAGCTCTTGTCTTGTCATTACCAAAAGTTTTCCCTGTCCACTCTGCCATGCCTTTTCATAAAACAGACATGTGAAGAAGTCCTTCTTATCAAGGTTTTCATGATGTTTTGAATGACTTGTCAATACTGCTTGACAAGGAAACATGCTGCATAGCCTTGTCAAACATCAGACTTCATGTGCACTTTGTCTTTTATTTGTAATATTTATGTCAGACTGAAATCTAAATGAGTGTTCTGAGACATTGTTAAGTCTGGATGATTTTCCTTGCACATATGCAAAAAGCTTATTATGATTCAGCACAAGTTTGAATCTGAGAGGGAACAATTTAGTGATGGACAGTCTTGTAGAGTACCTCATAAGGTCATTGCTTACACAACAAGGAGGTCTGGAAGCTGTCAAAGAGATGGTCGTTCACAGATCACATAAAGAGAAGTTTGAACAAGGGCATGGAGGGGCACTGAACTGAGAATAAGCTTTATAGTTGGAGAGTTATTTAGAAAACAAGCTGGGAGAGGAGGGCGAGCTGGGAGAGGAAGGGCCCTTGATTCCTTAAGAAACTCCACATCAGCTCAGAGAATAATAGAAGAGTGAGAAGGAGGCAGTGAGTGGGTGCCGATGTCCATTTTGCCCACATCTGTGTGGTTGTTTCTCTGCGTAAGAGGTGTTTGGTATCCAATACTCCTTGAAGTCTCTGCGTTTGCTCCATATGTCTGTAAATAGCATTGCCCCAGCTTTGAGGGCTTGGCATGGATAGGACATGAGTGTGCCACTTCTGCAAGGAGGTGACAGTCAAAGATCAGAAATGCAGGGAGGTCCAAGAAACAGGCAGACGGCAGCATGCAGGCCTGCTTTGGTAGGACTCCAACACTGCAAGTGTCCAGCATAGAAATCTCCTTCCATAGAAAGCCCCTGTGACTGAATGGTAACACTTCGGGACTGAACATAAAACATAAATTTTTATTTGGAATGATAAATAGATAAGGAAAGATCAGCTTCTGCGCTTCTCAGCACAGTGACGGACATATAGACACCACACACTGGAACAGAAAGTGGGGAACAAGTTTGGAAAGGGAAGAAATTTGGAAACAGAAATGGAAGACAAACTTTTGGAAACAGAAATGGAAGACAAAATGTTTTTTCTATAAGCAGGTAGTGGTGCAGGTGAAGCAGGGGGCACTGTGATGCTCCCTTACCTTCCCAATAGCCTGCATTGGTAGGGACACTAAAATGATCCTGGGGTGTAGGTGGTGAATTTTTCCTTGATTTATTGCTAGGAAATGAGACAATGGGTAAATGCTAAGAGCTGAGAGATAGGATGGGTGTGGTGGCTGAAGAAACTCAGTGCCCACCATTCCCAAAAGAAATGAGAGATGGGTGAAAAGGAGGATGTCACCACTCTACTGAAGGAAAGGAGGCAAAGGAGAGTGAGAAGTGCTGTTAAGCTTACAGTAGCTGCCACTGGACAGAAAAAATCTCCAAACAAGTGTGATTCAGTTTCCAGGGAAAATCCTGAGAAAAGACTATAATTTTTCCCTTCAGTCTATATCTTTGTGTCAGCCAGCCCCTCTGTAACTGTAATGGGCTAGGGGACAAAGTGTAGCAGCTGGAAATGAGAAGGCATTTTGTGTAAAGGGTGGGTGGATCTTGATTCAGACAGGGATACCACAGTGCCAGTATGCTTTGCAGAGAAAAGCAATTGTTTTGCAGCTGCCCAAGTGAGTCAGAAATACCAGCCTGATCTGAACTTTCCCTCCAGCATACCTGTGCTGCAGAATTACCTGATAGGAGATTTGTGCCATGCATTCGGACATGGACCTGTAATACAGTCTTAAAACTGAAACTCTTATTCCCAGGGTGTGTGGACCTCTTGGTATATATCAGCTTGCTTGTAAGCAGATAGGTTGTCCACGTAAGGGACCTCCCTGTCATTTACACCACAAATAAAGCAAAATGAATGATGAGGGTACTAAGAGTTAAATCACATTAAAATCTGAATCCACATGCCTTCCTACATCCTACAGCCTTAACTTTCTGGAGCTAGCTGGCTATCACATGCCAGTCAGGCACTTTCCAGAATGAGTCACTCTGGTTTCCAAATTTGTCTTTCCCAAATAAAATGAAAAATTCCAAATGTCTTACATTTTTCTATAGAAAAAGGGGGTGGAACATCAAGTGCATATAGTTGAAGAATTGTTTTCTATTTCCTTTTACATCCCTAGTCTAGACAAGAGGTACTATGATGAACCTTGGCTTGGCTGCCAATACCAACAGCACTTTGTGGTCTCGTTACCTCACATCTGGCTAATTCTCAAGGACAGTCATAGCTAACGAGTAGCCCTTTCAATGGTCATTCCAGCAATTCATTTGGGCTACCCTTTGAAACAGCATGGAGAATTCTTAAGAGAGAAGGTCTTTTGTACTGAGTAATGTTTCACTTGCTACACTTAAACGAGAAGGGTAGTCAGGTTGTAAAGATTTATATAAATGAGAGCATTGTACACTCAAAAGGAGATTGGTATGTTTGATCTCAGCTGTTATTGATTTACCTTTTCCACACGATAACATTCATTAGGCAGGATAAGTAAAGGCTGGTGTGTTCCATTTCAATTATCAACAGTTAAAATACATTACACAGGGTGGAGCTTCAGTCTAGTTTCAGTGGGCAGAAGTGTGAAAACATTTTCCTACCAAGTCATTACATGGGATGACTTATTACTTTTTTGCATCCTTTCCTGCCTTGTCCCCACCCCACCCGTTTTTATTTTTTACATCTTTTTCATTGTTGTTGAATATTTGTGTTTCTGGTCAAGAGAACTGTTCTGCCACTTGAAATTTCCTGGTAACTTCACCACTGCTGTTGCTCTCTTGTAATGTGTGAAGCTCAACAGCACTGGTAAGGCAGTGATCATTCTGCCTGACACCTCCCGGCACCAGTAACCCAAAAGGTTCACAGATTTATTAGAGCAACCTCCTCTAGGTGACACTGCTTTGAGCAGGGGTTGGACTAGAGGATCTCTGGATGTGCCTTCCCACCTCAGCTACTCTGAGTGTCCAAGCCTCAGCAGAGGAGTCAATCTCCCCTCTTTCTTTACAATGTCGGTACAGTGTAAGGCTGTTATGCTGTGTTATCCCAGAGCACCAAGTACTTTCAAAATACACTTTTCTTGTTTTAGAGGGAAACTAAGAGTAACAACAGCAAAGGACAAAAATAATGTCTCCTCAGAAGTAATTACTTTCTCACTACTGGCTTCACAGGAGCCTAGAGCGACTTACTCAGATTTAGATATGTAACTGGAAAATTCCAGAGCTAAGTGAGATGAATACTGCCCCAAATATTTTGATTTTTCAATTGAATGAATGCATGTCTCTCCAAACATTCTCTTCTTCCACTGGATAATGTTTTTAAAACATTAAGGAGTTCCCATAATAAAACTTGAGCACTTCATGTTAGATGAACTGGTACAAAACACATTTTCTTCTTACCTATCTCTTTGCTGAAATGCCTGAATATAAAATATACTTGCACGTACCTGCAGGCACATTTGTGAAAAGACTCCATTAACTTTAGGTTCTTAATTTTCAGACTTGCTGAGCATCCACAGCTCCTGTTTGTCTGTGTTGGGAAGTTGAATAGTCACTTCAATAGAACATCGTCTGTTTCTCAAACTTCAAAATATTTGAATATTTGGAAATGTTGAACTTTAATGTCCATGGCATATCCAAATTACTTTGATATTGTAAGGATGACATCAGCTTAAAAATTTGAATAGAGACACGTTTCATCAGACCTATGGAAAGTAATACACTGCTGTGCCACAAAATGTAGCCAGTGTCTGAAAGTGGTAAAATAATACAGGATTGTAAAAAATTACAAGCAATGACTTGTACTTTGACTTGTACTTAGAGCTGCAGGTACTGAAAGCACAACTTCTTCTTGATTATTTTGCCAGATAGAGAGATGGAAGAGCTTATAGTAAGGATTTGCACTGATGAAAAACCACCAAACTTATCTGAATGCACTTTATAAAAAGAAGCCATTAGAAACACATGGTTTCATTGTCCTGAGAGGAGGCAGAAGCTCAAAGGCATTCCCTACCAGGCTCCTTTTCTTGTAGCTTCTTTTCTCTTTATTCTTGGCACTGTGGTGGAGAGATGGTGACACCACTTTCTGCCTCAGTTCTGCTTCCAATTCTTTAGAAAGAACCAGGTAACAACAGCTTTTTTGTAAGAGAAAGGATATAATGGTGTGCATGGACATGGAGGTGGTATTCCAGGTATCTTGGAAGTGAGCAAGCTCATAATATATTTGGCTTTAACATGGCCTTTCCACTCCCAGCAGTCCATGTTGTTCAAACAGGTTCTGGGCAGGGAGTGACTTCCCCATCCTGGTCTAAATGAGCTCCTCCTGCTCTTGGGCCACAGAAAGCAGACATTTCTATGTCAGGTCCATACAGCTACTAAGCCAGAGCCTTCATTTAAAAGACACAAAGTAGGAGACTGTCACACCCTTAGAAACATTATACTAATATTGACTATTGTCTACCTAATTTCTAGTAAGAATTTGTCAGTTTTTATACTTCTTATTTCGTTATGACATTTTCTGTTTGAAATACATGTCTAGATATATAGGTATATATATCCTATCTATCCTGTATATATATAGGCTATATCTAGATGTGCTAATAATCAGAAATCTCTTCACAGGAGAATATTTTTATATGGAGATAACATCACATCTTTAAAGGTCTATGGGATCTGGTCTCCAAGCAGTGTGATATATCCTGGAAGATGTTTTAAATTCTTTTTTATGAAAAAGGAAAGTATGGGAGAAAGGTAACGGTGTGATTTTTAGAACCTACTGTATTGTGTTGTCGTACCATGTATTGTCATACCATGAGAGGTGTCTGACTAATTAGTAAAATTAGACTCGGGAAGGAATGGCTAAAGCAACAGTCCTTTAATTAGTGTTGACTGGTATTTATGGGAGATGGTAATGTTTTTACTTGAGGAAACTATAACATTAGGAGAAAGAAATAAATATTCAATATTTTTATTGGTGATACATGCCACATATATTGTTTAGCACTGGTAATGAACAGATTTGAGCAAGGCTGGACACGCTCAGGGCTTGACTTCTTTCCTCAGCCACCTTAGCTCCAGGGAAAGACAGTTTCTGGTAATTTTCCCATAAAGTCCCATAAACTCTGTTTTCATGTCCCAGCCTGGAAGCTACAGCTTTTTGGGGAAAGCATCAGGGAGAAAGTTTTGCAGTCCTCTTGTCACTGAAGCTTTTTGATTGTGTTACCTAAAAAGAAGGAGAGGCTCAGGATGGTGAAGACCTGGAGACCTGTCCCTGCTCCACCCAATGAGGTAAGGCAGTTTTTCCAATGGCTTGGACTGGCAGACCAGAAAGATGACTTGTACTTTTGTGGGCTTGTTTTCCAAACTGGTCAATTCTTTGCCAATGTTTTCCTTGTCCTTTAGAGCTCTGGTGTGCTTAATTCACATACTGAGTTGGTTTAATCTGTGCTGGAAAGTTTTTGCCATGTATCTTATGGATAACTGTATGGCACCTGTAGGTTTTGCACCCAGATGAGTCTCCTGCATGCAGCTACTATACGAGGTGAAACAGCTTTTGTGTAAATGGTGTTTTGCCTGTCCCTTCTGCAGGGCATAGCAGAATCAGGAAGGTTTTCTTTTTCAGCTGGGGAACTATTTATTTTTGTTGAGCCTCTGTCACATATGTTGTGCAATTGCCTTTCTGGCCTTCCTCCTCCTTTTCCAGTATGTACTTCAGTGGAAGTCTTGGCACATCCTGACAATGTGGTGGTGCTTATTACTCATGAGCATATTGTCTGACTTTTGATTCAATGTCAGCACTTCTTTGATCAGGTTCCTTCTGCCTGAATTAATTAAGGGAGGAGTGACACACTCCTTCGTGGGCCTTAGTTAGCCTTTAGCCCTGTATCTTTGCAAGGAGGTTTATCATGCAATTGAACTGGTGTTAAGTCATGAGGAACTGGGAGGGCACAGTGAGAGGAGGTCAAGATCTTACCACTCCTGTGAGCAGAGCTGCTCCTATCAGGCTACAGCTCTATCAGGGATGCATTTGTGCCTGGTTTACTTGAAGTATATCCTAGTTTTGCCCCTTCAGGCCATGCAAAGGAGAATTTTTCATATTTTTGCTCTGTTCCAAGCTGCACTGGCTACCGGTTTTATTTCTGAACATTTCTTTTACTTGCTCTATCCTGATTTTCTCTTGGTCTGTATTTATTTTTACAGTCCAGCAAAGACCAGGCCATGCACAACCTCCAGCAGTTCTGATCTGTAGTACCAGATTGCCAGCCTGTGTCCTGCCCCATTCTGTATACATATACTTTTTTCCTTTACCATGGAGTATTCAGTCACAGGGAGAAACAGGAGAAAAAGGACTGGCTGGGACCATGGTGTCCCTTTCTACAGTAATTTTTATCTGTTTTTCCTATTTATTTATTTTTCCCCTTCAGGAACTTGCAGTGTAGGTTTAAAAAGAACTGTTGTGTATTCTTGAAAATTTTATTTTGGATCAAGGAAAACTAGCTGTTTTGAAAAGCTGTCAATGTAAATTACTTCCCTCTAGCATTGCTGTAGGCTGTATTTAGTTCAGGCAGTTAATTTTTATATATGACTAGCATCAATTTGTGAAACAGTGGGTTCCTAAGCACGTTATTTTGCACATGGGTAACTGGGTTTGAAGTGGTTATTCTTCCAAAGTTTCTGCTTTTTCTTTTTTCTGTAGTGTTGCACTTTAAAGCATTTTACAAATCAAACCTAGCCTCTTTCTTTGTTTCAGGTTTCTCTGACAGTGAAGAAAAAACATGTGTGTACGTGCTGGTGCACACCTGTATGTAGGCAGAATTATGGCAGAGATGGTGGGTGAAGTAAGCGTTGTGGTCCTTTGGGTCTGTCACTGATACATATTTGTGAACAGAATCTTTTTGGTTTTAGATTCAGGCAAGCTTGTTTCTTCTCATTGCATGGTTTCTCACAGCTGGGGAAATTTGGGAAAGGGATTCACATGTCCAGGCTATCTAATATGTCTAAAAAAATACCTTGTTGGTTATCATGGTGATACAGTCAGGCAGTGGGAAAAAGGCAGTCATAGTCCTAATTCATGGTAAAAAAAAATAATTTTAGCCAAAATTGACACCAGAGTAAATCTGGTGAAGAAAACTTGTTCTAAATCTGCTCTAAGTTAAATCTGTTCATGAGTCTTTCTGTTTCTCTAACCTTTTCCTTAGTTAATTTTGTCAAGTTTTTTCAGCCCTTGAAGGTTAGTATCACATTACTGCAGAACTGGAGACACCCCTAACACCAGACTTTCTTCTCTGCCCTTCATGTCCATCATCTCTAAGTTCACATGTCACAACCACAGTAACATTACCAGAACCTGGCTTCTCTTTCCTTTGCCTCTCTGCAATAACCTATTCATGCCTTCATCATATTGCATCATGTCTCCAATTGCCTGCTACTGTGGTCTTCCTAAGTCCTTTCTTTCTAATCATCTTCTGCAGTGAAGCTGGTTGAACAATGGGGGGAAAAAAAGGAAAAAATGAAGTCCAGACTTGCATCTGGTATAAATCAATGAAACTTCAGTGATCCCACTGTTGGCACTAGAATAATGCTGATTTTAGTCCCGTCTAGAATATCTGACCCAGAATATGTTACAATTCTTCTTTCCATTTTGATAACTGTGCTACATTGAAACCTTTCCTGTTTGCTATTTATGTACATTTTTAAATGGCTTTTTGTTAATATTTGTTGAGTGAATGGTGACTTTTAGTATGTATTCACCTAGGAACAGGGATAATACTATGTGGAAAGAAAGAACACTTATTGCTCATTATTCCTAAGTTGTTTGTTTTCTCCTGCCTGAACAGTTTCAGTCATGACCCAGAGCTAGTTGACTACTACTCATAAATAACTAATAGCCAGCATTCTGTGTACACGGTGGAAATAGATTTGCATAAATTACAGGAAAATTAGCTATGGTAAATTCTGAAAATTATGGAGATACTTGCCAACAATTCACTGACAGGAAAATACAACTGAAGACTTCAGATACTTTATTCACAATGACTGTTTTGTCCAGTTCTTTCCCAGAAAACCTGACTGCTAAAAAAGGGGTTTTGCTTTCTTCTAGACCAGCTGCCTATGCCACTATCCAGCTCTTTTATTTAAAATTTCTTTTTTGTTTGTAGATCTTTCTATTGAGACATTCCACTTACATCTACCTTCTCCCCAGCTCCTTCTCCGTTTACTCACTCTGAGGTTTTTCAAAGTGGTGATATCTTGGCATTTTAATGAGGAGATGGATAGCATTGACATTTGCCCCATGTCAGATATAGAAAAGCTATTCTATTGAACGCACCTCTGGAGAACGTCTAGTCCAAACCCTCTGCTCAGAGCAGGGTCAACTAGAATATATATGTGTTATGCATTTTACTGGCTGGAAATGGAGCAGGTTGTGGTCTTTCCACACCAGTTTCACTAGAGAGGAATGTATTGTACTTTGGCTGCCTTCATGTTGCAAATGCTGTTAATGCAACACATTTTTGGCTTATCCACCCCAGCTACCTCTGAGCAGGCCAGGCCTGGCCAGAAATGCTATGGGTATTCTGCACTGCATGCTACCACAGAGGAACCTGGCACTGTAGCAATACTGCTTTTGGTGCTCAGCAAGCCTGTGTGTCTATACGCAGCATCACAGTCTGTCATGTAGACATGACCAGAGACCTGAAGATGTCGGGTGGTCACTCATGTTTAAAGCCCCTGAGCCCATTCCTATCTTTTTGAATGCTCTTTTGTACTGAGCGGTACGTGTCCACCTCATATTATCCTATGCAATAGCTGTGTCCAAATGCACATGGTATACTGATATTATGGGATGAGCTTTTTTAAGAGAGTCAACTTAGGTTCTATTTTTGAAACTGCAATTTAATATATAGTTAATTGCTGGCCCAGCTGATACCACTTATTTATCTCACTTCCCAAATTAAAGGCACAGTCAAGTAATAGGATGTCTAAGTGTCATTATTTGCACATGAGCTTAATTACAGATGCAAAATATAGAAAGAAGAAAAAGGATTCATAATACTGTGTTTTCCTGCATACTCTATATTGGATAATTGAAGCTGTCTTTGGCTATGCTACTTCTGAATCTTCTAGAGAATATGATATTAAGCAAGAACATGAAAAAAAAAAGCCTCCACAGATGCCCACAAAAAATAAAAACACAAAACAGAATCCCCAATGTTATTTTTATTTCATATCACCACTAAATAAGAAAGAAAATAGAGTATTAAAGCAGGCTAATCTGGACACCTGCCTAGACTGACAAGTTTGGCAGCTGTCATATTTAATGTTTCATTAATACTAAATGAACAAATCTCAAATCTTGACAAAAATTCTGCATTTTTCTTGGAATTCTCTTCAAAGGCTCCCCTTTACAAGCTGGTAGAATATAGTCAAATCACTAGATATCCTTAATGAGCATAAATGTTACTTTGATTAAGGCGGATGGATGTATAAAGAGGGCCTAGATTTGAAAGAATGGTCCTGTTTTCAGTACTTCGTCATTTAATAAGTAGAGAAAGAACTTAGTTCTCTTTCCTGCTCCCGGAGATCACTTAGCTGCACCACTGTCTGATGCTTAGGATCACCTGCTCAATTGGGTTTTAAGAATTTGAATTGTCTTTGTGGTACACTACTGCACCGCTCTGTATTGCCCAGTGTTAGGGAAGAAGAGATGGTTTCTGTCAATATTTGCTTTACGTTTACATTTGCTTTCCATTTTCCATTCTTCAGTTGCCATGGGCTGTAATTGCTCAGACTGATTGACTTCTACATTGGATGTTACTTTAAGTTTCTTCTATTTCAAGTTAAAGTTGCTCAAAAAGAAGCCAGGGATGTCTTAACACTTTCCTAGTTATAATAAAATGTTATACAGAGTTTTCACTAAGTAGATCTACTGTGTCTAAGGTTTGGCCAAATTGTTTGATCTGGCAAGCATTGAAAGTGAGATCCAAAATGAGTGACTATTGCTATCCTTGTGAAAACCAGCCCAACTTTGATTTGTTTGAGTCTCACAGAAACACCTTTTCCACGTGTCTGTCAGAGATCAGGGGAGGCTTCTGTGAGAAGCTGCTAGAAGCTTCCCCCTTGTCTGATAGAGCCAGTGCCAGTTGGCTTTAAAATGGACCTGCTGCTGACCAAAGATAAGCCAATCAGCAAGAGTGGTAGGGTCTCTGTGATAACACATTTAAGAAGGGGGAAAACCCTGTAGAATAGTAGCCAGAGAGGGGAGTGAGAACATGTGAGAGAAACAACCCTGCAGATACCAAGGTCAGTGAAGAAGGAGGGGGAGGGAGGAGGTGTTCCAGGTGCCAGAGCAGAGATTCCCCTGCAGCCTGTGGTGAAGACTATGGTGAGGCAGGCTGTCCCCCTGCAGCCCATGGAGGTTAAAGGTGGAGCAGATATCCACCTGCAGCCTATGGAGAAACCCACAACAGAGCAGGTGGATGCCCAAAGGAGGCTGTGACCCTATGGGAAGCCCATACTGGAGCAGGTTCCTGGAAGGACCTGTGGACCCATGGTGAGAGGGGCCCACACTGGAGCAGGTTTGCTGGCAGGACTTGTGACCCCATGGGGGCCCCATGCTAGAGCAGTCTGTTCCTGAAGGACTGTGCCCCTTGGAAGGGACTCATGCTGGAGCAGGACTTGTGTGAGACAAGAGCTCCCAAGTGCTCCGTGACTGGATCTTTATCTGCTGATATCTTTCCTTCTTGAACTCTTTAAAGAAGTATTGGGGCCTGGGAGACCTTGTTGGTGAAGTCTGAGGCAAAGAAAGCAATGAGTATGTCAGCTTCATCCATTTCTGCTCTTACTAAATCTGCCTTATTCATCCGCAGGCTCACATTTTCCTTGTTCAGCCTTTTCATACTCATATGGTAGAAGCTTTTCATTTTGTACTGTATTTGAACTTTGGCTTTCCTGACACTGTCAAGTTCTTAGTTTACCTGCTGGATTGGAAATACTTCTATAAGAGTTTTATCTGAACTTTGCATGGCTTCTTTAAAGAACATTGTGCCTCTTATTTAATCTTTTGGTATCTGCGGAAGCTGCAGTAATCATCAAGGCAGAAAGGTGAAAGAACAAAAAGGTACACAGTAGCTGTATGTAATTTCATGTAAATGTAATTTGAAGGAAGAGTCACATAGCTCAAAATCAGTCCAGGTAAAATACGTAATCTGTTGATTTGCAGGTTTAAAAAATGCTTTTGATTTTTCCCAGAGGGAGAGATAGTTTAACTTTAGCTTGAATGTATTATACAGCCTCTTCAAATCTGAAACCAGCAATTTCCTGACCTCCCAGCTGCTCTGCCTGTGATCATGAGACACACACCTGCAGATCTTGTAGTCACAGTTCCTGTAACCTATGTTGTTTTTTTTTTTTTAGTGACACAAACACAAAACACAGAATGAAACACTCCTACTCTTCTGCCTGGGAAAAAGGAAGAAGCTCTACATCTGGAAATATGGCCAAACTTTTTATTTTTTTTCACTGGACAGGAAAAGCATTGAAAGAAGAATGAGCTGGAAGATTATTCTTGCCATGAGCATTAGAAATTGTACTTCAGTACTCTTACGGAAATGGCCCATTTGGGGATTTCTGTCCCCATATCGGAGCTCCTCTTAAACTTTCATGTGTTAATCCTCATAAAAGCCCTTTCAAGTAGTTATGTGTTTGTTATCCTCATTTCACAAACAGTGAACTACAGTCATTATTTTGAACTGCTTGATTTAATGCTGAAGATGGATTTAGACACTTTGAAGTCTCACCTGCCTTCCTGCCTTTAGGAGCCCCACAATGCCCTCTGCTCCACAAAGATCCCCCATGGGGCCCATGGATACTGCCACCTGCTCCCTTCACTGCCCACTGTGTCCATTACAGTGAGGGACAGACCGAGAGGTTGCCCCAACACAGGCATCTACTGAGGGACCTCATTCCTATATTTAGTTACATTATGAATATGTAAGTATTTAGCGTTGCACCAAATTGTCTACTAGTATTATTTAACATAATTATACTGATTCCACTTGAGGAACTGGACTGCTAATACGGTTTTGTGTCAGAGCTAAAACGGAGTTCACCAGCTCACTTTCTGTTTATTCATAACTTAGTGTCAAAATTCAGGTTAATTAATTTTTTAAAAAATTCTGAAAACATAGTGGCTAAGCTATTTGAATCCTGGATTTTCAAGCTTGGGAAGGAAAGTGACCTTATAATACTCAGAAACACTTTGTCACATCACTTTATTTGGAACTTTTTCTTTTACTAGAATGGGGGAACATGACAATAAGGAAACAGCTTATGAAGACTAGTTTACTACTATTTTGTTATCAATCAGATGAATTCTTAATTTTCTGCTTTTAATACTACATTTACAAAGGAGAAACAGTGCATCTTCTTAAAAAAACCCCAACTTTGTATTAAAAAAATCAATCAGAGACCTAATATTTTCTACTGCCAATCCTTTATTTTTGTCTAGCTAGCCTCATTTTCACAGCTTTTATGTTCTCCACTTCTCTTGCCAGACTTTGAGAGTTGTGAGCTGGTGGTTTTTTTTGTTGTTGTTTTGTTTTGATACCCTTGACACTAAAAGTCAAGATTTCCAGACACTCCTTGCCCCGTGCCAAAGGGTTAAAGAAGAGCATTTGCTTGTTTGGTAGGTTTTTCCATGCTTTTATGGCTCTGCAAAATGCACATCCAAAGCAGTAAAAACAAAAGGCACTGACATGGAGGTTTACTATGATTTTTCCACCTTCGTCATTGTATGAGATTTGCCTCTACACCCATGTACAATGAAGCCTGCTTTTTAAAAGAAATCTTTCACTGGCCCATCTGAAGATGATCGTAGACATTTTGTGTGACTCTCTCTTCCTGTTGCTATGTGGTTTCTTTCTTAAACAAAGGTATGACTGCTGGGTAGCAGAGAATTTTGCAGTGAACATCAACAGTATTTTTTCCAGAGCTTTTACATTGTTTTTCATGGTGCTATGGTTTCACATCTAAAATCTTTTCTTATTAGCTGGTATCCACAGGTCATTTTCATATATGCCTGTCTCATGCTTATATCATTCTATGGACTTATTGGCAGCAGGTGCCCAAGGGTATCAGCTGCAGCATCGAGAGGATAAAAGATGACAAAGTTATAGAGTGTATTGGCATGTTTATTAGCAGTGTCATATTCAATTAAAACTAACACTGTAAACTCAGCACCTTGATGGCATTCTATATGACAGTGTAAATGCCCAAGAATAAACATGTCAGCTTGAGATAGAAGATCATGACAGCAACTGAGATAGATTGTCATCTCATTCTCAGACTGAAAATTAAAATTTCCTAATGTGGTTAAACTTGCCTACTGCTGCCATTTACAGACAGGGGAAAAACAGACAAATGAGAATATCTGAGTATTAGAGTTTGAAATGACACAAAGTACCTTGTCTGTCAGTAGAAAAATAATGCTTACTTGAATCAATATACTTTTTTCATTGCAATCTCAGTCTGGTGTGAGATTGCCGTTCCTGTACAGGGATATATATTTTATAGGCATTAAGGAGAAGGGAGCACATTTTATTAAGTTTATGAAGCTGCCTGGCTACTGCTAAAGCCAACAGAAACAAGCATTTGGACTCTTTACTTTTATTCCCCTTTTCTATCTGAAAAAGGAGCCTCTTTTTTTTTTTTTTTTTTTTTCATAATTGCACCCAGTTTGCTGACACTCCCAGTTTCTCCAGTAAAGGAAAAAAAAGTAATAGTAACAAATGACAGGAATAATTTGTCAGTGTGTCCAGCAGGTATGAATGCCATGTGTTGTTAACATGCAAGATATCAGAGCAGTGGCTGTCTAATAAGATGAAAAGAGGTAACAGAAGCAGCTGAGCTAGTAATTATCCCCCTAGCTAGAGGAAACTAAACTAACTGCTTGTGCATTTAGGTCTTCTTGTGCTAAGTATTCCTGAATGGAAATCCTCTGGAATGGCACTTTTTACAATTACATGCTGCCTTAAGACCTTGTCTTTGTATTACCCACATGCCTGAGATGGCTGCAGTGCACTGCCATTCTGGCCCCAAGCAGGCAGGCAGCAGGCAGCCCTGAGACATCACCATGCCTGTGCTATGATGAACAAGTGTCTGGGCACTATTGAAAATAGTAACAAGCCTACAGTTTTTGCTTTTAAGGAGCTGGGTGGGAGCAAAGATACATTAACAGATGTTTCATTGCATTCACATACTTTCCATATGACAGATCGTCAGACAAGCAGCTGTCGAGTAAGAGAGGGAGAACAATGTTAACATCTATGCTTTGGATTGGTTTCTTATCTTTTCAGCTCAGGCCTTCTTGTATTTCAAGCACCACTGCATTTAAAATTTATTCTATCTTCTATAGCATTTTAAATGTGTATGTATGTAACTCAAATATGATAATTATTAAGCTGCATCAGAATTTATGTTCAACTCTCAGACATAATCTTCAGAAGATGGGCCACATTTTTTTCTTCTTACTCTTAATCCCATTGGGACTGTACCTCTGAGTAAAGGGTGTAGAATTTGGCCTCATCATAACAGTTTCTTCCAAAGAATGCCTTCTAAAAATAGCTATTGTCTACATCATCTCAGTCTCCAATAGCTGTAAATCAATGCAGCTCGATAGCACTGACTTGGACAGAGATATGCTGTTTATTATGCCAGCCAAGAATCTGGTGCACATATATGTAAATCAAAGTCAGTGTTAATTCCCTTAATTACTGACATATTGATATTTATGGTCTCAGCCCAGTACTTACCTACCTGGGGTGACAACAAATGATATCTCCTCTGCTATTAGAGTTCAATTCAAGAAAATAACATTTTACTAACAGAAGAGAATCTCTAAAATATTTTTTCTTCTTGTTTGAAAAAATATCAAGATTCAAAAATAACCTGACTTAAGATATATAAAAATTACTCATGGTAGGCATTTCTCATTCTTATGAGGCCCCTCTGATATTGTTCAAATTAATGGCATATGGTAATCCTTTCAGTTTCCATTGCTTGTTGGGAAATGAGTCAATGACTATTTAATGTCATCTTATTATGGTTCCTTAGTAATGTTAAGTTTAATCAGGGATGGTTACATTTGTTGAGAGAGTTCTGCTTATGTTCTGCTCCCTTCTCACAGGGTAGATTTCCCCAGTCCAGTAATTCTGAGCAGGCACAGAGTGACACATGCGCCAGCTGCCAGGCACATGTGGAAATGCTCAAATTCACAAGTCAGCTGTACTGTATAGGGTATATCATTTGCTAGTATCTTTGCTTATCACTTTCATCATACTGCCTTTCAAAGGAGACTTGACCACATTGTGTCTGTCTATCTCACTTTCTATATCTCTTAGTATTCTGCACTCTCACATCAGGAGTGACCTGTGATGCTGTAAGCAACAATCCTGGAGTAACAGCCCACCAAATGTTTGCACTGAATAGTAAATTGGCTCATAACATTAATATTAGAAATAACTGTATGCAAAGACCAGTATAAATATTCCCACTCTAGGCTAACAGATGCTGTTTAAAAGTTGCTTATTTGATCATAGATATAGCTAAGCTGTTGGTTCAGTACAGATGATGTATTTAATGCAGAAGGTACTTTAGAAGCACGTTTCAAGCACTCAGGTCCCAAAGCTGTCATCTCTCAAGTATGTTTTACTGTGATGATTATAAGAATTAGAGTGTGATGAGGAAATGATGAGTACTTAAGAGTATCTAGTGCTATTCTGATTTTTTAAAAATACTTATTTTATACTTTTTTATACTTCCTATTTATGGAGGTATTGAATAATCACCATTTATTAAGAGGTATCACGGGTAGGAGAATGTACCTAATCTGGAACAGAGAATCAGAATGATGATGAAATTTTTATATTCTTGCATTCTAACTTTCTCACCTTATGGCCTGCTAGGCTATGGAGAATGGCCTTCTGAGTCACCTCTGCTCCATAATTCAGATGTCAGTCACTGCGGTGGAAAGTGGCCACAAAAAACTTTGAGAGGTTGGATGGTGACCTAGAATTTTAGGAATCACTGAAGAGGTGCTTCATTAATGCCCAGCAATACGACTGTTTCTTTGAAAGCTGATATAATTTTCACTCTTAGGTACAATACATACAAATCACAGAATCACAGGTTGGAAGGGACCTCAGGGTTCATCTAGTCCAACCTTTCTAGGAAGAGCAAAGTCTAAACAAGATGGCCCAGCACCCTGTCCAGGCAACTATTAAGGGTGTCCAACGTGGCCAAGTCAACCACTTCCCCGGGGAGATTATTCCAATGGTTGACTGTCCTCAATGGGAAAAATTTCCCTCTCGTGTTCAATCAGAATCTCCCCAAGAGCAATTTGTGTCCATTCCTCCTTGTCTTCTCCATGTGACTCCATGTAAAAAGGGAGTCTCCATCTTCTTTGTAGCTGACCCTAAAGTACTGGTACATGGTGATGAGATCCCCTCTGAGCCTCCTTTTCTCAAGGCTGAACAAACCCAGGTCTCCCAGCCTATCCTCATATGGCAGGCTTCCCAGTCCTTGGATCATCTTGGTGGCCCTTCTCTGGACCTCTTCCAGCCTGACCGCATCCTTCTTGTATAGCGGGGACCAGAACTGTACACAGTACTCCAGGTGTGGCCTGACAAGCGCTGAGTAGAGTGGGGTAATGACTTCTTTATCTGTGCTGGCGATGCCCTTTTTGATGCAACCCAGCATCCGGTTGGTTCAAAGGCAGTGGCTAAAAGCCATTAGTTAGGCACTAATATTCATACAAGGTGTTGGGCTTTCTTGGATCAATACTGTGTATCAAAAAGTAATTAAGATTTATGTAGTGGGAAAGGGACCATGTTGGACTAAATGAGCTAATTTTAATTAATGTTTATCAATTATTTCCTCCTGCAAGTCCCATTTTGTAATGCTGGTGCTATAAATTGGCTCTCAGTCCTTTACTGGGAAGATCATACTTTGCAGATCATAACATACATCAAATAATCGAAATGGGAAACACAAATCAAAAGGAGAAAATAAATTAATGTTTTTCAGTGGTTTTCCTTCATGGCATTCCCTGGAGGAAGCATAGTGGAGAAGATAAGGGTTTCAACTCTTTTTTTTTTTCCATCTTATAATGAATAAGAAAATAGGAAAGGAGGCGGTTATACTTCCAGCTTTTGTTGTTTTCTAAGTCAGCTGATACTTGCGTTGGGAGCAGCCATACACCAAGCTGAGAGCTTTTTAACTACTTACCTGAACTGTGGATGCTGCCAGAGGAGAGGTTATGAGATCCATGTTTTAGCACCTTAGCCATTTTAATATGGGAATCTCTCATTTCTGCATTAGGAAAACCTTACATTTTCATCATTAGAGCTGTGCTGCAAATGACAGAAGTATGCAGTAGCTAAGAAATAGTAAAACCACTGAAAAAGAAACCTCTTCAACCTGATGTTTTGATCTAGTTCACTGTAAGGTCTGCTAGATCAATGAGAAAAGAAATTTGACAACACCAAAAGGATCCATCACACAATAGCTACTGTGCTTTCAGAAGAAAAAGATGAGCTAGAGAATTAATATTCATTTTAGCTTGAGATAGCTTGATTTTACAGTACATAACTTTGATTCCTGGTTTATCCTATCATGTAAGGCCACTTTTCATGAACTGTGAGTAGAAAGTGACTTTAGTAAGATTTTCGTGTCGAATGTCCCACTTTGATGCACTTTATTTAGTGTGTGGGAATGTTAAAGTATCCACTTTGCTACCTGAAGCTCCTTTGTCATTGTCATTACAGCAAGAACTGTGGTACTTAGAACTGAGTATTCCTGTCTCTGTTTGGGAAGGTACTTAAGTGTTAGCTTAACTTGGGTCATGGATACATGTACTTTCCTGAGTAGAACCAACTAAAGAGCAGTTCACTAACATCAACAAGTTTTACCTGTATGAAGGCATCCTCGTTTGTGGCCGGTTTGTCTTTATATTGTAAGCTCCATTTCATGGGCAAAGCAAAACTGAGTACTGCTTGCTTAATGTAATCAATCAGCATAAACACCTTGACTTAAAGTGATTATTAGCATGAAAAGAACAGAGGGTTCAAGTAAAGTGTTTTTTCCTTCCATTCATTGATCCTTGTATTTCTTCTGTCTGACAAATGAATATCTCAGCTGAAACCCTGCAGGTTGTTGCCATCCAGTCCTTGAACTGCCCTGCGAGGTAGAGACCTCTCTGTGGGAACATCTGTGGTCAAATTCCTCCTTATCTCCACTCCAAGAGATTATTTATCCCCTTCTTCAGAGCCACATTTTCCCCCCAGCCCCTTCTCCAGCTACATTATTGGTCCGTGGCACAGCTGAGGGGGGTGGAAACCCCATATGTGCAGGAAAAGTCATAATTCCTTGTTATGTTTGGTTTTGTGTTTTTTTGTTTGTTCAGTTTTTTGGCTTCTGGTTATGTTTATAATATAAAATTAACAAACCTGCAACCTTATTATGTGACAGTAAGAAGTTTTAAAACCACAGTGCCACCTAAACACACAACTGTTAGCATACTGACATAAAAATAAATAACGTTCTGAATGAGTCTCGTAAGTTAAAGACTTCATTCTGCCTTCCGCTTAGTCAATGCGTATTTTAACAAAGATAAATTAATGACAAGTTATTTGGGCCAGATTCTGAAATGCTTGAGCCTATCTGGGCATAGTTTTAGATAACCAGGCTAACTGTTTACCTTGTGTTTATTCATTCCTTGCCACCTATCCTGGACCATCAAGCCAGCTGAGTTTGTACTTATCACTACATCCCTGGAAGACATCTGGGCTCATTTGCCTTGCATTCACCATGGGAACTTTTCACACTGTATGATGCTGTTAAAGAGGTATAGGATTATTAAGCTCTTTATTTTTAAACTCTTATTGAACGTGCGTCTCCTTTGCCACAACTATGTCTGTGAAGACATTTCAGGTCATATTGGTGAAACAGAATTTAATTTGTTCTTTTGCATAGTATTATTTTCAGACTAACCTTTCACCAGGGATATAGAGTGGCTAGTTAAAGGCATTATTAAATGAATGAATGTTCTGCCAATGAACACCTTTGTTCAGCCAACCACCTCTTTGAGCAGAGAGAGGCATTAATTTTTCCTTGCAGGACAGAGAGAAGCACCATTAAAGCAGAACAAATATAAACCCACATTTTAAACTAACTATACTATCGACTGAGAAGTTTTGTCTTCTGATGTATGCAAACCACATTCACAGATTAAAGTAATTTTCTGTGGCCTAAAGGGAACTTTCTGGGTCCAGTCATTAAATGTTTGTTTAAGCATTTTCATATGTGGAAAAAACTTGTTTGCTCAAAAATGTAAATTTTTATCACAGCCCTTGAAAAACACATCTCATTATGTCTGGGATTTGTATGTTGGCTGCAGAAAAGCAATGTAATGATATGAAGTTTAGAAATACAGAGATCAGCAGAAGTTATTTCACTGTATAACACTTACAGAAACCCTCACAGTAAGATTTTGGGAGCTTCAGCTGAACAAAATGTTTATTTGCACCCTAGTCCTGCCATTGAAAGCATACAGGGAAACAATTTCTGTTCTACAGATGATGAACCAAGCAATTCACAGATCCAACAAACAAAACATTATAATTTATGAAACCTTGTCAGCTGTTACCTACACTTGACCATTTTAAGAGCTACTGCTTCAACCTGGAATGAATTAGTAGGAAATTGCTGTTTATCAGGTGTTAAAAATGTTTCCATTAATAGTTGTATTAATACACAGTGGTTTGTGACAGAAGTAATTAGACTATCCTTTGGTTATCTTTTTCCATGCTGTCTTCAACAGAAGTGAAATAACTTAGAAATCCCTACAGATGAAACACACCACCTTATAAATACTATTTTTAAAATATAAATACCATTTTTAAAATTATGACTTGTTTCAGAAACCTGAATACTTACTGATTGGTTAGAAGGAAAGGAAAAAATATCCACCTGAATTTTATCTGATGTAGAAAAAACATTAAATGGGGAACAACTTTCTTTTAATTAAGTGCCCATTAATAACATTAGTTGAGTACTTTTATTTTCATAGAATATCCTGTTCATCTTCTTTTAAGAATTTATTAAAAGCTTTGCCAGATACATGCCTTGCTTCCAGAAAGAAAAACATTCTCAGTCTTTCTTCCAGGCTTTTTATTTAAACTATTGAGTAGCGATTTACAGCCATCAAGAGGAAACCTACATTGCACATATATGATGCATCTTTTGCAGTTGAATACCTTTTAATGTTCTTTTATTCTTCTGAGATCATTTTTCTGGGACTTTGGAGTGTATAAAAATAGCACTGTTTTAGTAACACCACACATGAAAAAACCCAGTGCCCCAGATCGACGCTTTTCCACGCACATGCACTGCTGCATGCAATCCTATTGATCCAATAAAAGATATTTTCTCTTTAAGTTCTCTCAAGCTACATTTCAAATTTGCCACAGGCTCCTAAAAGCTCTGGTCAACTGCATTTTGCCCTCTTTTGCTACGTTCTCTGTGTACTCATAAACTTGTCCACGTGCTCATTTGTGACAAACGTCTTGCGTGAATTTTCTCTCCTTCTTCTCAGTGACTGCCCTGTGGCATTAGCTAAGGAGTAAAGTGTTTTTCTTCTTTTTCTTTTTCTTGCAAATTGCTGATGGGGGAATATCAAATGCTCTGCTACAGTTCTTATTTCGGTTTGCATGTGAAATAGCTCCAAAAGCAAGAAAGATACAGAATAGGTATTTGTGAGAGCTGAATAAACTCAAAGTGTCTACAGCAGTCATATAGCTCATATACTATACAGAAAAAAAAAGCCTTGTGTTTCAAAAGACTTTAGGGAAAATTTTGTACTTGAGGGGGCTCCAAACTATACTCATTTCTTTAAAATATCAGAATTTTTCTGCCTAATTGGATTAAGATCAACTTTATTAAAAGATGTCTGAATCAGTTAAGTTTTCTGTGGTACAAAGTGAGCTAAAACAAAAACACCAATGATAATAGTCATGGTTTCTATTAACAGTCCACATCTGTAGTTAACCTGAAACAGATGCTTTTCAATACAAGCCATTGTTTTTAACTTGAATGTGACAATATGTTTTGATGTTTTCTCCTTAATTGTAAAATCATGTAATGAAGTCCCTTTAGTATGTGTGTGGTAAATTGTCAAAGCCTCTTTTTCCAAAACTCTGGTAAAATTTCACATGGTGGCATAGTTATGATTGTTCGTGACAATCAGATGATTCCACTTTCAGAACATAGAAGGTCCATTTGGGAATTCTGGAGAGGTCTCAGCAGGACTGGAAACACAAGTATGCATCTCTCAGCTTTCCCTAATGCTGGGAAGACCAAGCTTTCCTGAGCACAAGGGCTCCTGGTGGAGCTTCTCAGGAAAATCTCCTGTGAAATATGTCTCCATCATTTCTAAGCAGTATGAAAGTATTTGGTGATAATGTACTAGATGACTGGAAATTAAGTGATAAGGATGAAATTTAATGAATTGCAGTATCTTCTGAACTGGTGACTGGGCAGGTGATTTTCGCAGAACGCAGGAAGGCTGAAATCACAAATGACACTTCATCACCCAACAGAAAGTGTGTGTGACTGGGAAAAATACCCATCGCTACTTATTAATCCTAGGTGAGTTTGTGGTGTTTGGTAGCAACGATGAGGATATGAAAGCTAGAAATGGAAAATCACAAGTAACTTTAAGTGTCCTGACAAAGATATAACAAAAGCAATAATAAAAAATACTACTAAAGATGACACTTCTTTTCTTCAGCAGAAATGTGAAATACATGTGACTATGGCAGATAGAACAAAGAAATAAAAAGGTCTGAAAGCCTGTCCAAATATCTAAATCCTTGTAAGCTTTCAGAGATTTAGTGGCTGAAATAGGAAACAAAGACATACTCAGAATAGATTTGTTGAGCTTAGTCTTAAAGAAGAACGGGTTAGTTAAACTTTGAGGATACCGGACAGGATTTTCATGATTCAGGAGCTCAGCTAGGAAGCCCTCTGAATTATGGAAGATTGTGCTATGAGGCTGGGAGGATTAGCATGAAATCAGCTTGAACGCCAAGGACAGGGATAGGTGGAAGATCATTGTGGAGGTCCTGTGTCACTTGCAGAGCAAAGGTGATTAGGCAAATGATAATAATACTGGTAAGGATGTTACTGTCCAGGTCAGGCTACACAAATCATTGCTTTAAATATAAGTGAAGAATAAAACAGTAAAATATGGGTCAGATATTCATTTACAGAGAGAATATTATACCTTGGCTGCTGTTATTGCAAGGTCATCTTTGAACACCCACCTATGCTGCTTTCAGATAAACAATCACGTATTTGTATATCCATGGAAGTGTAAGATTCGGCTTTTTGTGTTTCCACTGTAATAGTCTCGGTGGACTTTTGCTGCTAAGGGCAGGACATGAACAGTGCCTTCCAACGAAAGAGATATACTTCTCTGTGTTAAAAGATCTCACCTCTCCATAGAAGTAGTCTATAGGAATATGGATGACATATGGCCAATGTATGAGTAATACTGTAGTTAACAAAAAACCTTAGCAGTCATTTGGGATGTGTAACATTTACTTCCACTTGCATTGTGGGTCACTGTTTTACACTGGGTCTTATCATTGTTTTGTTCTGACTTCAGATTGAGGTTTTTGAGAGGCAAAATATAGACTTTGGGCTTGGGTGTTTAGGATCAGATTTTTTTTTATTGGGGTTAAACACTTTGATCACTCGGAAAATCTGTTCCTTCATTGTTTTGCCCCAAAATCTTATAAGGCCTTGTAAGATGTGCTTACTTATCCTAACTTTTCATAACCACAGGTATACTTTGCCAGCCCAAAAGTCTGCCTAGGTCAGTATCTTCTCTTCAACAAGGTCTGGCCAAGCATGTACGAATGAATTTTCTCAGCCTCTGACTATTTCCAGCTCCGAAAGCTTTCTAAACTATATGTAGTATTGTATTTATTAACCCTCAGTGGATTGCTTTTTCATGTGCTTGTCTGTTCTCCTCTTCAACCTATGTAAACTACTAGGAACCACAAAATCACTGGAGGACTGCTATCCTCTGTGTGAAGAACATGTGCTTTTAAAATTTTAATTTTCATCATGGTTTCTACTAGCTCCTTTGGAGACTTCTGGTTCTTGTATTTGAGAAGACAATGAAGCTCAATCTCTACCCTTTTCATGCCACTCATGCTTTTATAAACTCTGATCATATTCCCCCTAAATCATCTTGTCTGTAGATTGAGTTTCCTGGTCCTTTCAGCCATTCCTTGTGCCATCCACAGCTTTGATCATAATTGTTGCCCTTCTGTGAACCTCCCTATTTTACTTACAGCCATAGTGGGACAAGGGAACAAGGACTGCATTCAGTGTCTAGGGTTTGGGCAGATGAGGGAACTTCTACAGCAGCATAATGATCTCTGTTTTGGTTTCTCTTTCCTAAAACTCTGGGGTTTTTTGACTGTTAATAAAAACTGATCTGACATTTTCATGAGCCATCTATGATAACCCTAAGCCCCTTTCTTTCACTGTAATCATTATTTCTTCTTAGGTATCCATCACTTTATATTGTCTACACTGAATTTCAGCTGCCATTTGTTGCTTGTTGAGTTGGATTTTTTTCCATTTGTCCACAGCATGCCTTTGCCCCAGTTATCCTGAATAATTTAGTAAACTTGATGAACTTTCACCTGATAAATGTACTGCTTAACTACTTCTGGATCACCTTAATGCTAGGGCTTTTCTTTCTCATGTTTTTTGCAGTCCATGTCACTTCCTAATTCTGCATGAAACAGTTATGTTTGAGGTGCTTGAGCAGTTGCAGGAAGGTTAGTACTGTAAATGAACTCTTGGGGGTTTGGGGATTATCATCTGTTCTGCAAACTTACAATTCCTGACTTCTATTTCCCTCAGGTCATCTTTTACTGCAGCCACTATACACTAGTATTATAGATCCTTGGGAAAGGCTGCTAGGGGAAATTCTGTGTATGATTTTTGTTTTATTTTGAATAGTTACTTTTGCTGGTTTTGGTATCACCATTTAGACTTGAGAGTTTTGGTTTTTTTTTCAAAATTCACCTGATTTTTATTCACAAGCATGCTAATGACATCTCAGCATCAGCTTTGTCAAAGTACCACATGAAAACATTAGATTATTGCTCCATATGTTATTGCTCAAATGACTCTTCCATTGAATTAATGCTGAGTTTCTGCCTGGGTGAGAATTAGGAACAGCTGAAAATGGCCCCATGGTATTTTTTTTTTTCCAATGGAGTGATTCCATTAGAGGTGAGAACAAGGACCTAAAAAGCACAGAAGGATGGCTTCTTGATGGTGTGTGGGCAGGAGGTGTTGAAGAGGAGCTTGGACCCCTTGGTGGGACTGCTGAGCAGGTGAGAGGAGCTCTGAGCAACTGCAACAGGCAGGTGGGAGAGAGGGATCCTGTGCCAGTATCAGTCCTGGGGACATGCTGAGCTGAGCTGAGCTGAGCTGAACACAGCAGTGTTTTCAGAGAGCCTTTGAAAGTGTTCCTGTCAAGGACTGAGCAGCCTGGATACTCCCTACTCTTATTTGAAGTCAAATTGTTTTCCCACCCCACGAACCAGCCTTATCACAGCAATCTTTAACCCTTTGTAGGAGCTTATACACCACATACACCCATTTTACAGAGGAACAGGTAAAGCTTTCCCTGACTGGCAACCATGCAACCCACAACAGCCTCGATGTCAAATGGGCCCATTCCTACCCCTGGCACCATCACCACTGGCAGAGTTTTGGTGGAACAGTGGAGTAATGCCTGTGTTCCCCTGCATGCTTGCAGTTACACCCTCAGTGACTCCTTGGGCTATGGGTAAAAGCATCAGAGACCACTGCCCTGTCTTGGAGTTGTGTTGCTTTTGAACTAACCAGGTAAACACATTCAAAGGAATGAGTCTGAACTCACTTCTAGACTGGATTAAGGCTGTGGGACCTGCATCTCAGTTTCTGCCATGCTGGTGGGGCTTGGAGTGAGCAGGAACCTGCCAGGGACCTCTGTGCTGGCAGTGATGGGGGGACAGGACTTCACAGCCCCAGCTGCATGGCTGCGTGGAAAAGAGTGGGCTTTTCTGTCCCCACAGCGAGTGGGTTTATTTAACGTTCTGCATTGTGGCCCTGGAATGCAGAAAGGCTTAGTTCTACTTTCATCTCTGTCGCTGATTTGACGGATGACCCTGGAGCAGATGCTGAATCCCAGCTGTCTTCCCACTTAGCACAAACCTATACTAGGGCTTCTTTTAAAGATTATTTAACAAATTGTCAAATTAATATTTGTAAAGCATTCTGAAGATGGGAAGTGGACCCTCCAAGTGCTAAACTTCTGCTGTTCTTGGCCTCTTTCCATACCACAGTGTTTGTTACTCTGATATTTCTCTGCAACACCAGGGTACTCCCCTGTAAAACATAGGTAGGTTTTTGGGTTTCTGTTCCTGAATTTGCCATTAATATCTAGTGCTCATGTCATTTCATTGCTCTGTGCTTTACTTTGTCGATGTGTACAGTGGCTATAAAAACATGTAGCAAGCTAACAGAAATTATGAAATGGAGGGACGTGATGAAGGTTGCTGCATGTTTTTATGGTCTTGTATGAAAGACAGAAAAAACATGCCAAGTAATCAAAATTTTACTGCTGTTATTGTTTAGTTTGATATTTACTGTTTAGCATGACAGAAAAATATCACAATATGATAGAGAACAGCTCTAGCAAAGGAAACCCTTCCTCAGTCGGTTTGGGCTCACATACCAGATACTTAGCATATAGTGTAATTGATGTGTCTGGCAGAAGAAAAAAGAGAAACAGAGGGAAAATGTGGATGCTGCAATTCTGTTTTCACCAGGCACTGGCCAATAAATTATGTCTAGACTTTGTCCCTTGACCACTATGCAGAAGGTCTGGACCGAACTACCTATAATAAATTAATTGCGGTGAGAAAAAAATCACAGTGGGAAAAGAAGCAGGGTCTTCATTTCAGCTTCCCATACGATTTCTCTGCCAATAAACAGCTTTACTACCGTAGCTCAGCCAACAGGCACTTTTTTGAAAATTTGTACTGAAGCCCAGACTTTCTTACAATATCACAGCTCACTGACTTGCCAAATAGTTTCTGGGTAGATAGCACATCTGTATCTGGATCCATCACAGTTTTTTCATATACAGCTAGACTCCATCTGAAGTACTTTACATAAAAACCTCTGTAACCTTTTCTGGTTTCAAGCTTTGAAATAAAAAGAATGATGAAATATTTAATTATCTGCATGCCCTGCCCAGGCTTTTTTATTACTTACCTGTAGCTGTCTATGTGCAAGAGGGGAAAAAATAAAAAGGAAGATATTTTCTGAAAACAGGACTGCATCTGGGGAGTCTCTTTTCAGAAAGGTCAGCCCCAGATTTCTACTAAGGTACTGTAATCCTGTGTCTCATGCCGAGGGGGGATGAAGGATGTGACACAACTCAGCTGAGCTGCGAGTGGGCTGGGCAGGAGCCAGCTCCCATACAGCCCATGCATGGCATGGAAACTGAGAAATAAAAAGGCCCACAATTTTTTGAGTCTGGCAATTTGCACCTGCCAAATATATGCCCACATTTTTGTGGCCCCAAAATGAGTTATAGATGTGAACCTCAGCATGTGCCACTTCTACCCTCTGATTTATATTCACACCGAGGTAGTCAGAGATACAAACACACTCAGGTTTCAGCAATGAAGTGCAGATGCAGTTTTTCTGCCTAGAACTTGCTCTTTCACAAGTGCATCCCACTGCACAGCTTTTTTCAGTAAGATGAGAGACTGTGGGTCAGAAGCAGAAGAAAATAAAATATATAGCAACTACTTTATAACCTACTCAGCGTTTATGTGACTCTTTGCTTTTACAATGTAATTCTGTTCACTCTTATCTTAAATACGGCATTCCTATACCTGTGGGTTCAATCTGCTGCTGCGGCAGGTGGGGTGGCAGAGTAGGCTGCCATATTGTCTCAGTATTTTGTGACCCGGAACCTGTTCAGAAAACACCCCACTATTTAGTGTTTAGCAGTAGGCATAAAGATTTTCGCCAAAAGCATTTAAAATGAAACATTGGATTTTATGTATGTTTAACTTACCTAGAGCCCCACAGTCCCGCCGTGCTCCTTAGGCTAGCAGGCTGACCCCTGAGACTTGCCAAAGAGTTTCTGCTCCTCTGTTGTTTCTCCCAAGCAACAGCTAGCTGTCTCTGGAGGCATTCACATGAAATGTTACCGGCATCCTTTGTTCTTCTGTCCTTGGATGGCTGTGGGTCCTTGATTGTTCTCAGACAGAGCCAGAGGTGGAACCATCATCAAAGCTATCAGTTCTGGCTAAGCCTCTTAAAGATTTTTAAGTATTAGGTTTTTTTCCAGGCTGAGGCTTGGTGAGTTAGACCAGTGTAGTCATACAGAAAACATCTCAGTAAACAGGCCAGCACACAACATGAGTAAATTATTGCATGGCAGAGCCAAGTTTATTATGGATACTCTTTGAAAACAGCATTAGAGCAGACTATAAGGCATTAAACCTGCCTATTTAGTAATTCATAAGCCAGGGAATAACAAAGTTGAGGCATGGTGATTGAACATAAAACCTTTAGTGTGTTATTTGATGTATCATGTCTTCAATGGGTCTTTAATTACCCATTAGCATATTATTTCTCAAAGAATACCCTCCAACTTTCCCTGTAACCACAATTATTCCCATGTGCAGAATTTTGTAGTGCTTTTCATCATTGCATCTTAATTGTTTCCTCTGAATATATAATTAATATGATTGTTTTTCTTTTAGACATATGAACATCCACATACCCCCAACATTTTTATAGCTGTACCTTTAAGCTATTTCTCAGAGTAAATTATAAACATATCTCTATAAGCAATGTGTGAAATAGGATTTTTGATTTCTCTTTATGACTTAATCCTGTTTTCATTGAAGTTCATAGCACAAATATATTTGAGATTAATGATTTGGAGTTATATTCTTAGGAACCAAACTGTCTTGAAAAGTCAAGGAGATTTGCACTGCTAATTTTCTAGATCTGTTGAAACTCCATGCATATACATTACATATTTTTAAATGACAATTTTGTTTTTATGAAATATATTATCAGTATTTTTATATTTTAACACCATTGGCAATGAAAGTGACTCAAACATCTTTCAGGAATCAAAATCATAGATGTGACAGGCTCCTGTACTATAGAATGGTATAATTCAGCAGTAGCTTGGCTGGATAAGCAGTGTTCCATCAAGGTCTTTGAGGATGACAGTGTTTAGTGGATCATGGGGGAACTGAAGGCCCAAGAGAAAAGCTAGTGTTGCCAGTCTTTGTATGGTATGATTAGAGCACAAATGGTAAGTGATGTGATCAGAGCCACCTTGTGCAGCTCTTCAAGTGCAACAACCAAAAGTGGACAGTAAGGAAGGACTTGGTGTGACCCACCATGGTGTCCTGTAGATGCAGGTTATCCCACAACTGCCATCTATTTTGGCCTTGCAACATCCAGTTAATGGGTCTGCTATAGGTACACCTGTTTGGGTGGTGAACAGGATACATTGAGAGGAGTAAGAATGGGAAGGATAGGGAAAGCTGATCAGGGAGCAACAGAAGAAAAAGGCTCCTAGGAGGAGAAAACCTGAAGAAGTCTTTTACACAGAAATGTTCAAATTAAGTATTCCAACATTTTCATACTGATTTTTATTGTTTGTTTCCTGTCCTTCAAAACTGCTATTTCATCTTCTCATTCAAATCTGGGACAGAAGTGTGTGTGAAATACTGCATCTCCATTTGAACAGAATACCCTGGTTTGATTTTTCATCACAACTTCTCAAAAGGGAGAATAAAGAGAATCTGTGTATCAGTTTATATACAGGTACAATTAGAGACCTGGAAATGGAGATGTGCACATAGGAAAACATATGAAATAAATCAGTGCAAGTTAAGAAGACTTGCCTGCCCATCTTTTCTTCGCTGGAATGAATCTTGTGCATGGTTCCACTAGAGCTTGCTTTGATTGTCAGAACTGATTAAATATTTTCTGCTTTCAACTCTGAGGAGATGCTTTTAATAAATTTTTCATATTTTATCTGAACACTTTGGATGCTGGCTCCCATTAGTAATGAAATCTGTCCAGTGATGTTTGGATCTGTCTGAAAGAACAGAATTCGCCTTTTTTCAGTTACTCATTTGTTGTGCACCAAATAGACAAGTGGTTAGCAACAGAAGGACACTAGAAATAGAAGTGCCCCAAATATACAGCCAGTCAGGCCACTGAATTTGAACGGATGTTATACTGTATGTTTAGGTCCCATGTGAATGCTTTGACTGTTGTTACCCATTTTGTTGCAGCATCGCCAACAGAGAGAAAGAAGTCATTACCCCACTCTACTCAGCGCTTGTCAGGCCACACCTGGAGTACTGTGTACAGTTCTGGTCCCCGCTATACAAAAAGGATGCGGACAGGCTGGAAGGAGTCCAGAGAAGGGCCACCAAGATGATCCAAGGACTGGGAAGCCTGCCATATGAGGATAGGCTGGAAGACCTGGGTTTGTTCAGCCTTGAGAAAAGGAGGCTCAGAGGGGATCTCATCACCATGTACCAGTCCTTAAGGGGTAGCTACAAAGAAGATGGAGACTCCCTTTTTACATGGAGTCACATGGAGAAGACAAGGAGGAATGGACACAAATTGCTCTTGGGGAGATTCTGATTGAACACGAGAGGGAAATTTTTCCCATTGAGGACAGTCAACCATTGGAATAATCTCCCCGGGGAAGTGGTTGACTTGGCCACGTTGGACACCCTTAATAGTCGCCTGGACAGGGTGCTGGGCCATCTTGTTTAGACTTTGCTCTTCCTAGAAAGGTTGGACTAGATGAACCCTGAGGTCCCTTCCAACCTGTGATTCTGTGATTCTGTGATTCTGTGAGTTACGATTTTAACCAGCTTTTCACAAACGTAATAAGTGGGCTTTACATGCAAATGTCTGTCATTAAAAAGCTGTGCAGATTATATACAAGTGTGTCAGTGGCTGGGTGGAGTATATGCACTGCACACAGGAGTAAGCTTATCCCTTCTTGGGTGTCTTCAGGCACCTGCAAACGAAGAGAGCACTTTGGGGATAAATTAATCTGTTTTGACCTTACAGAAGCTGTAATTGCCCCCCTTCTCTGTGGCTGATGCAAGCCAGGCTCTTCCTATCTTGCCTGTGCATTCCCAGGGCCTCCCATGTTGTCTCCCAGCAGTTTACTTCTCCTTACTGGTCCAGCAATATCATATTCAAGCTTTTAGGCAAATGCCATCCATTTATTTCAAATTCATTTCATTGACTTATTCTAAAGCCTTCTGTTAACTTCATCTCTATATGAAGGACAGAAATTTTTTATCGGAAGCAGCTTTTCTTATGCCAATTCTGAGAGCTGCTCTCTTAGTGGGAAAATCTTTGTTCTCCTCTATTACGCATCAGCCCCACAACCCTGAGCTGTTGGACTGGTTGGTGTATTAATAGCTATTCACTATGGGTGTAACTGTTTAACTTCTGGATGAGGACAATTCCCACTCAGTTCAGATTTGTAACAACTAGTCAGGTTAAAGCAGGGAACTGTTATCCTCAAATGACCCATGACAAGCTGAAGTGTCTCAGCAGGGAGATAAGAAATGGCAAAAATAATAGACATAGCAGATGTGCTGCTGATTCGGGTATTATACTCAACTTTGAAATGGAAATAAAAATAGATTGAGAAAAGCAAAAACTGCATTTTATTTAGATTATCATGTAAAAAAGGCTGAGGAATCTGAGAGCATTTGGAAAGGCATGAAAGCACTTTTTAGCAGAGCTAGAACAACTCATATTAATGAATTAAAGATTTGGGCTAAATTGTAACAGACATAACAAATATTTAAGGCATTAAATAATCATCATTGAGCCTGTTAACAGATTTAGAAACCTTCTGACCTTTGAGAAGTCAAGTTAATCTAATTTGTTGTGTTGTTTGTTTCTTTAAAATTAATAATCAACCTTTCCTCTTCTGAAACTACACATTTTAATGAAGTACTGAAAACAATTAATTATGCTTTGAAGAGGTGGGTGGATGAAATCCCCCTTTTGCAGCTCAAATCTGCAATAATTTTCTTTCATGATTCCTTCAGCATGTCTCAGTGCTTGCTGAATCTCTGAACAACTGGAAGACTTTTCATGTACCAGAAAGGTAGTGTTTTCCTGAATTTAAATAGCCATTGGCTTTCAACTGCTTTAATGCCATTAACTAACATTTCCAAATGTTTGGTGTGTGGACAGATCAATGGCTTTATTAATTTAAACGTATTACTCCCCTCACCCTACCCTATTTCAAATCTGGCTTTTGTTTAAAGCACTCCATAACCTCAGCCTTATTCTAGGTTAAATGTGATATTAATCAAGCTGTGGATAAAGGCCACATATATGACTGAAGCTGTGTTTATTAGCTTTAGTGAAGCCTTTGATTTGGTCACACATTCTTTGCTCTTAACAAAGCCTCAGAATAATACAATATGGGTTTTATGTCAATCCCTAAATTGGTTATCATCATATTTAAGCAATAATGGAAAACAAACTATATTCACTATAGTGGCATACGATCTGATTTTAAACTCTATGGTGCAGGTGTTTTCAATGGTATGCTTCTTCTATTGCTCTAGTTGTTTTTTTTTGAAATGTCATATTCAATATGCGTAGACAACTAGAATATCTGCTTTTGTAAAGAACTCTTTTGCAAACAAATCCCTCATTTAATCATAAAGTAGACTTTATTTGTACTTTGCAGCTTATGCAGGATATGTTCAGAGGAAAGGAAAATTGAAGATGTGCAAATAGTTAATTGCAGGCTGTATCTACATGGTGATATGGAGAGCTGTTTTGAGGCTGTGTGCAGATACGGATGTCCTGATGGCTAGCAGCGTTTCCACCCACAGGGCTGGGCATCCTGTGGAAGACATTACCGGCTTGATTCTGTTTTTCAGTATGCTGGGTATAATCCCTGCCCAGGATTAGGCACATGGTGTAAACCCAGACTGGATCCCTTGAAGAGAATGCTACACTTCCAGGTATTATTCAGAAGAGAGGGGCCATAGGTGCCACTATTGTGCAGAAAAACGAGGATACTTGTAGTCTAAGAAAGCCTTGACTGTAAATACCTGCCCTTGTGCTAGAAGAATAGGGAGCAGAGGGAACAAATGTGATACCCTCTTTCAGTACAGTGATATAGCAACAGGCTATTGTGCATATTTATATACCAACATTGTAACAGATTTGTTAACAAAGCATTGCTGGCCCATCTTGTCTAGACTGTGCTCTTCCTAGAAAGGTTGGACTAGATGATCCCTGAGGTCCCTTCCAACCTGGGATTCTGTGATCCTGTTATTATTGTAGCTGTGAAGAATGTGCTCACCAGAACTCAGAGCAGGGTTGTGCCTCCCACAGAGACATTGGGTAGAGAGGTTAGCCTTCGTCCCCATCATGGACAAATTAATATTATGCCTGTAGGGCAAGTTTCAGGACTTTGTTGTGACTTGGTCTCCATGTCCATTTCCTACTTACATGGACAATAATTTCCCAAAATGCAGGGGGACCAAAAGGTTAACATAATTTTCCTGTTGAATAATAAACCCCTGCAATGTATAGCCCCTTACGTAGTCCCTGAGGCAGTGACTCAGCCCATTACAATGAGCAAACCTGAATAAGAATATAGAATTCTAAACTGCTAACACCTTTTTTTCATTTTCATTTTGCCTTCCTTTGGCAAGACCCAGTGGCTGGGTGCTAAAGGTAGAAAAAATTCCAGTTGTGAACACAGTGCAATTTTTAACAGGAGGATATGGAACCCACACTGAAAGATGTGATACAGTCATTGACAGGTGGACACTTCATGCTTCAGCACCAGTCGATGCACAAAATGATTCTGTGATAAAACAAAGATGCTTTCTTCCCCCTTTGTTAAAATTACCCGGTTATATGATATAGACAGGTTTATACTGGAGGCTAGGAATAGTGGACCTAAAATCTTTTCATCTTTTAGAATGGGTGCTTTGTGGGTTTTCTGAATTTTGTTTTCCTAACTGTTATACTGTTACTATTAACTAAATAATAAGACAGTTCTCTGTAATGTTATTGTTTCCAGTGATGCCTGCTACAGTTGTCTGGATCCCTTTGAGAACTGGCATCTGCATTGATGCCCTTGTGTGTGGCTTTGAATAACAGACGTGCACTTTTTAACCTTTACTCAAATTATTTTTTTAAAAGCAGGGGAGGGAGTTTTTCAAATACACCAGTTTCCAAATATTTTCTGGAAGAAATTCTGCATTAATGTTCAGCACAGTTAATCTCTGCAAAATGTAATAGCTTCCATGCAACCACCCTGTTTGGTGGAGCTCCAGAAATGCCTAGGAAAAGCAGTCAGATTAGGAGGTCTCACAGTATTGCAGTTGTGACATTCCAAAGAGTATTTGGACCAGGTAGTACAGGGCTCTGTCTCTAAACGAAAGCTGAAGATATTTGGGGATATCACAATCTGAATTTCCATTATGATATTATCTGAATTTCCATTATGATTTTATCTGCTCTGGACAGTTCTATTGTTCAGACACATTTTCTTGCAATAGGACTTTTTTAACATCATTTGGCAATTCTTCCAGTACTACCTGATTTTACAGCCTTCAGAATAAAGGGGCTTGTGGTATGACCTATGGATCCATGTATGGTCTCCTAGAACAAGTAACCTGATGCAGTGCCTGCTCTGGTGACTATGTTTCCCAGGAACTTCCTTGGAGTGAGTTTTGGGTTGCATCTATTGCTTTGATGAGATCAAAACCAATATTTCTGACTACTGGCTTTCTGAGTGTCCCATGGGACTTTGTCCATCATACAACACAGCTCGAATTTGAGAAGGAGCCAAGCAGAAATGTGGTTGGTAGTAGGATGTCATTGCTAGAACAAGTGATATGGATTCCTGCTAGATTCTTAAGCAAGTCATAGGAATCCCCAGGGAAAGGGTGGCCAAAGCAGATTCTGTGAATAGCTCAGGTAATGACAGCCAGACCTCAGATGCAAATTTTCTAAGATATCTGTCTGAGTCAATCAATGCACGAGCAGTGAATATGGTACAGAAGGGAGGCTGTTGATCTGTGTGCATACATAGATCATCAGAGATTAATCTGAGCAGATGGTCCTATCATTTGAGAAAGGAGGTGCTATGATGCAGTAACGCAAGAAGAAATAATTCTGCTGATATTTTCTGTAGGGTTATTATGTCTTTAGCTGCTGCTGTTTTCAGAGGTATTTTCACAATGTGTGGAGCTGGTAGTACCGCAGACTTGTATGGCTGGTGATTGCACTGCTGTCCTGTCTACCTCTTCAGCTGGCTTTATTGAACTGATTGGAGGCAGCTACTTTGCATGAATTCACATCAATTTGCATGAATTAATGTGAAGCAAGGTAAATCATCACCAATCCTCTCTGGCCCATACATGGTGGGGAAGCATAGCTTATGGGATGTATTTGAGCTGATTTATATTCCTCCATGCTGAATACCTCTGTTGTGATCTTCCTTCAGGTCCTTGTATTTCATGCTACACTTAATAAATATCCTTTATGGGTCATTTATGTCAACAACATAGACTGAGAAGTAAGCAGACATAGCCAGGGATGCTGCAGTGCCACTATGTTGAGGAAAGGGGTCAGAGAAAAGCACTCACAAACGTAAGTTAGGCCACTAAGTCCCCTGGCAAGAAAAGTTCAGCACTTCAGAATGAATCTAACAAAGGCAAACATAGTGGAGGGAAAGAAAATTAAACCAGGCCATAGGAAATGTCGAGGGGACAAATGTGTCTGAAATCCTGTTTTTCTCATGGGTTTAGATGCCAAACTGCAATCCTGAGATATGCCCTTATGTACAAGGGCACTGGCATTTCTGGAACTTCTGATTGGACATGAGAGAAAATTTTCACAATGAGAAGAGTCAACCATTGGAATAATCTCCCCTGGGAAGTGGTTGACTCGGCCACGTTGGACACCTTCAAGAGCTGGCTGGACAGGGTGCTGGGCCATCTTGTTTAGACTCTGCTCTTCCTAGAAAGGTTGGACTAGATGAACCCTGAGGTCCCTTCCAACCTGTGATTCTGTGATTCATTTATAGATGTTTAAGCCTAGTACTTTTGTCCTGGGCTTGCTCTTTTCTGTGAAAATTGTTGGTGGTAAAGGCTACAGCTTGACTCTAGGTAGAAAGTGGGTGTTCACTCAGTCTGTGGTTCCCAAACTCACCTTTCTCTTCTCTGAAGAACACCCTGGCCAATGCAGCTGCTGGTGAGGCTGTGACGGTGCTTGTTTTCACCTATCCTGTTGAAGTGGGGCCACTGTGCCAAACAGCCAGAGAGTTAACAGCACTGAATGCTGGATGTTCTACATTTTTATTTCTTTGCAAGGTCAACCACAGAAGTCTTTGTGGCATGATATCTAAAGTGGTCTGAAGTATAAGTGTAAGGCTTGCAATGTCACTTCCAGACAGCAACACCAAAACTTTCAAGTACTGGACTACCTCTTCCCTCCTGTCTCACTGTCTCTCATGTTCAGTGGAATGAGATCAGCAGGACGGGGCCAGAGTTAAGGTTGGTTGCTAAATTTCAAAGCTTTCAAGACCTCTTTATTTCATAACTGCAACATTGTAATAGCACTGCTTTAAATTAGCTGATATGTATTTACTAACTTAATCTTAGTACAATGCAGGGGCTTAAGGGTCTAGGAATATTGTGCAGCTTTGATCTCCATAAACCCTTATTAGCACAGGTACTGATACAATTATCTGCAGGGTCACTCTACATACTTACAGCCTAGCAGCCCAGTCAACAGATTAAATTACCTCATTTATCATCATGTGATCTGTTTCTAATTAGTCCACTACAGTTAATAGTTTCTTTTTTGAGTTATTTTTTTTAGAAACACATAAACCACTTGAAATAACTTCTTGAGGGTGGCTAAATATATTATTTATTTTCTGGCACGTTTCCAGCTGTGTGAGTTACATACTTCATTTACTTCATGAAATAGAAATATTCATGAAATAGAAATTCTTTGCTCTCAGAGATGGAGGACACAGAACTGTGTTGTGATGGTAGTAGGATGTGATAAAACTTTTTTAACACATCCATTACACTGTCCTGGCTCATGGAGTCTGACATTTACATTCTGAAATAAGTTTAAAGACAGCTAGTTTTATCTCCTTCCAGGAAAGTAAAACCCTGAGTCTTGCTGAATGACTAGTACTCTGTGAAAAAATGTCAAATTAGATTTAAAAGTGCAGGTTGTACCACCAGTATGGATTGAAACAAAGAGGAAATGTCAACGGTTTTGCATGCCAGTCATAAATTGCTGGTCTTAATTAAAGTGTAATAAATATTTTAATTCGATCAAAGTGTGTAGCACCTATTGTAAGCCTACTGTTTCATCAGGGAGATTTATACCCTTTGATTTCTTCTCAGTACTCCAGTAATTGCAGCTGGTTATTACCAGATTTGCTATTACAAATACACCTCTCCTGATGGTCTGTGGGCCAGGATTTAGTGTTATTTGGCCTGACCTGATTTGATTCTCTGTCAAGGAAAACCCTTCAGCCTCAAAACTTTCAGAAACCACTGTGACCAGTGTGCCAGCAGGAGCAAAGTGGAATTTAATAAGCTGTGTATACTGTGTGGAGAGCATGTAAAAGGCATCAAATTACCAGTCTTAAAAGAAACTATTTAGTTAAACTGATAAAGAATGGCTGTCTCAGAAACTCATAACTTGAGCTCTCATCAAGGGCTGAAGTGTTAATAAGTTGTCATATTAGTTTCTGCAAAGTGAGCATTCACTTCGGAGGGAGAGTAAACATGGAGACAAGCTAGGGCTGAAAATCCCACTGTACTGATGCTCAAATTGAATGAAGCACCACCTCTTCCCTTCCAGGTGACTCCTACATTGTTTTCTGGAAATTCTTCTTTTCCAGCAAAATTTAAAGGGAAGATAATTTCTGAAACAAAGTGATAGTTAGCACTGGCACATACTTGCATATGGAGTGTGTCAGGGAAAGATCTGCAGGCACAATCTGTACCTTCAGTCCTCCTGTGTAAAATCTTGATGTCCCAGATTAAATGACAGGAAATCTGTGTGGCAAATGCCTATCATGCAACAACCATAATTTTTATGGGAAGAAGCCAAAGACAGGGTAAGAAAAGGCCAGCACTGGAGGAAAGAAAGAATTTGGAGAAGGAGAAAAAGGTTAAAAAAGTGTAACTAAGGAAAAGGGAGAGGAAAAACAGTGTTTTGTCTCATCCAAATGTCAGTGACTCAGGCAGACTCCTGCCCTTGGATGTCCAAGCCTCACCAGGAGCACAGACAGACCAGACCAAGATCTCCCAGTCTCACTTGTTTCCTGTTAGATCACCAGAAGGTAGGGGGAGAAAAACCAACCCAACCCTTTCCCCCTACATTCTCCAGATTTGGAAAACAAAAAATTCCCTATGAATGTGTGTCTCTCTCTCCAGCTACATCTATACTGTTAGCAGGAATGAGGGCGCAGAAATGCAAACTTATGTGGTAAGAGTAGTGTTCATGTCCTGTTGTTGCCTGGTTGGCAGTCAAAACTGGCTTTCGTATCTTATGCTTATTTTCCATTGTAAGGAGGAGTTCCTATTAAAGCAATTATTGCTCCCAAGCTAAGAAAAATCTCTCATATTTTGACACCCTCTTTGCAAGGCTTCCTTGTTTCCATGGAGAAATTTTGTGTAAAGCTGTTTTTTGTTAGCAGCTGGCACCTCCAATTATAGCTAAGTGGATACTCCCAAAACCGAAATAAAGGTTGCTTTAGCCACTTTTTCATGTTAAATCCAATCTTGTCCTTCTGGAAGCACCTGGTGGCTCATTCTAACCGAGGTATACGTGGTATGTGTTAGTGTAATGCTGTTTTAGATAGACTCATTAGTTAGACTGAAAGTAGATGAAATTAGAACACATTCCTTTATATTCAAAATGAGCTTATTCCCTGACCTTTTTATTTTTTTAACATAAATTAATTGGCAAAGTGGGAAATGTACGTGTCCTTTTAGAAAAGCCAAGAAGTAGCCATAGTCTGATGTTTGTTACAACGGTGAAGTTGTTGAAGGTAGATCAGTGTAATGGATACAGTATTTTCAACAGAGTGAAAGGGTATTGTTATAATGTTATAACGATAATAAATGTAAGGTAATGGTCTCTGTCATAACAGAGTGTCTTCTGATCTTTTCATCTTCCTGCAATTTTGCTACTGTTTATTCGTTGCTGTTTGCTTCCAGCCCAGTGCGGATATGTTAAGGGTTCTCAAGAAGTTTGTTCAACTGTTTAAACTGTTAAATGCTTCATGATTCTCTGGTTCCAGTGAGAGCTATAAGTCTCTCACAGTCAGTACTACAGAGTACTGTAAAACAAATATTATGTCATATTGGCATATATCATACATTTTGAACCCTGCCAATATTGTGGGTTGATCTGACCCATTGCTTCACAAGAAAGGCTCATGCGGATGTTCTCATCCACACCTCCACCCTGAAGTCTCAAGATTATACTAAACTTCCACCATGACTTTTTGAATAACAAATAGGCAATTTTTTAGCTTTTACCTGCAATAAGGTGGCACATACCTGCAAACCACAAAAATTGACCATTTAAATGTGCAAATATTAAAAAAATATCACCTTGTGCATGAAAAATAAATGCCACAATGTTCATGAAGCATAAATGCCAGAATTTGCCTAAGGAAATGCTAGCATAAATTTCATAGGGTGAATAATAAATTCCTGACAGTGTCTTGAAGACCATTACACGAAAGACTTACAGCAATAGGTAATATTTTTATTTTACATTTTTTATCCTTTGGTGTGGAAGAAGCTTTTCTGTTATTAGGACAGGCAAGAAAATAAATTTCTTTCAGTAAGTGACTGAAATTGTTTAATTTGTCACCTTAAGGAAGTGGGAAGGGAGAGACATAATATCTCAAAAATATTGCAGTTACATATATATCTTAAAGGACTGCTGAGAAATACTAAATTCACAGCCTGGAAGTAGAACCACCTTTATTTTTCACAGTGTTTGGGTTTCCCTTGAAGGATGTGGAATTCCTATTTGCACTCTCGTGGAAGCTGTTTTTGTGGTTTCGCATCTTCACATATGAAACAGTTTTGAATCACATGCTGTAGCATATGTCTGGCCCAGCTGTTCTCTCTGTACTTATATGGTCCCATCACCATAAATCTCTGAGCAGATCATAAGTAAAAACAAAATTACTCTTGCAGTACCCATGGCTGGTGAAGCATTTGGTGTCCACCATTAACTAAATGGGTAGATTGGAAAGAGAGTTATGAAGTGTTTAGTCTCAAATCAAGCAAGTCATCTCTGGCTGTGCTTGAAATCGGTTCCCCTGCTGAGTCCCAACAAAGGGCACCTTCTTCATTACACTTTTCTCCAGGAGGCATAGAATTTGAGTGTGTATTTTCTGAAGTGACATGTATGGGCAGTCCTCATGTGGCCACTGGTGTCTTCAAAGATTAAAAAAAAAATGCACCTGAAATCCTCAGAGCTGTGCAGCTGTATTCTGTACAGCCTGGGAAGGGTGAGCAGTTCTGGTAATGGAGTCTGAAAGCAACTATCTCTGCATTTTCTTCTGTCTTTTACATTGTTAGTACCCCAGTGAGTCATCTCTGCTCATATACTTTCCCCTACCCCACAACAGTTTCTAGATCTGAAGTTTAACACAAAGACCAGTTCCAGCATATATTTTTCCCTTTTCATATACTGTGCTATTTTTCATGAAAAAAAGAAGGGACTGTTTTGATCAAGGCATTTTTCTTTGACATAGCAGGACACAATAATGTATTGTCACAAATACCTCAGCTTCCAAATGCAAAAGGCACTCTCAGGTTTATACCATAGAAGGTTCTACTGGGATATTCCAAATTCCCTTCATTCCCAAGACATCTGTTAATCTCAGAAGAATGAGACAGGGAGGGGGTTTGCTTGGCCCCAGATTTCACAGTGCTGTGATGCACTTGGAGAACTTCAGGACCCAGCTCCGCAAGCACAGGGCTACAGGTTCATCTTGCACCTGAGTGTACCACCCACTGGGTTCAGAGGAAGACCCCAGATTGGCTGAATTAGCATCAAACCACTTCCTAAAAGCCACAAACCTTAAACAGCTCCCCCTCCCCGACCTCTGCCAGTGAACCTCAGCAGTAGGAAAAATCTGCTAGAGGGGAGGAGCACAAATCTGACACCTTCCTCAGGCTGGACAGAAAAATGTCATTTGACTTTATTTTTGGCATTTAAGTACATGAAATTACCCTCTTTTATTCACTTAGTAGATAGGCACATCAAATAGGTAGTGTTACCCAGGCAGCATAATGCAGCTTTGTGGAGAGCATCGCATCCCTGGGACAAGGGGCAGGGGCAGAGGGAAAATTGCATGCGCTGCCCCCTGGCTCCCACCTGTGTGAGTTGTCAGCCCAAAACACAACTGCTTACGAGAAAACAAAACTCTACAAAAACAATCTGGTGGAACTTTTACAATGCCTTACACCATTCAGATTGTGTTTCTCCTTCAAGATAAGTAATTAGACAATCAGTGGAAAAGTGGGGAGGGATTCAGGACAAGTCCCAGCCAAACATCCCCGGCTCAGTGGGTAAGTGTGAGACAATTAATTTATCTCCTTGGCAGTTTGCTGGGGTAAACACTGCCTGAAAACAAGTTTTGAGGTCTATTGATGTGCTGGTAGCAGACTGTATTGTACTACCTAATCAAGTGTTTATACTACATGGTCAAAAGCTCTGTTCCTCGACAAATAGCTGAACTACAGTGAAGATGTCCTGCATGTTCCCTGCTGAAAACTTTCTCTTCAAAAAGTCAGCCTGCAAATACCAAGTCATATCAAAGAAAGCTACAGAAAATAATATAAATAATTGAAAGATGTATAATCAGGATACATGGATGGCTGGAATAGATGCCCCTAGGGAAATAGTTTCAAGAACAAGGAGATGGTGTTATCTAGCCAGGAAGCTGATTTTGATTTTTTTTTTCAGTAGTCTTAGTGCTTAACTAACAAACATTTGTGGTATTGTTTTTAACAAGGTCTTAAACAGTATTTCCTTGTGAGGGCTGTGGTATGCAGGCAATACAGAAGCTTTCAAACCCTGCCCTGACAGAACTTGATGGTCTTGAAAACATTACCAATCACAGACAGGTCAGTTATAAACCATTGATGAACGTCTTGAATAGTATCTAATAAACCTAAGGAAGTAAAAAAAGACTGGTATACAAGGAATTGGCCGATGTTGTAAAAAATATTATTAACACAGAATAATGAAATATGGTATGCTTTGCACAAAGATTTTAATAGTGATACTAGACAAATTCAAATTAGGTTTTTTTTTGTTGGATATAAAGATTTTTCTGGATAAAAATCTTCCTTACTGTCCTTAATCTTTTTGTCTGTATTTCAATCACTGGAGGTTATTAAGAGGGACTGGTAGTAAAAATTGTCTTTTTTTTCACTGTAGTTAAGATTCAGCTTATGCACTCCTCTGTGCTCAGCTTAAACAATGAGCCATACCGTATCATGCTAGAGAGCTCGTGTAGCTTCACAGTGCTATTGTGTTTGGACTCGGCTCATTGAAGAGAATCTTTCCTTACTAAATCTTGCATTTCCATCTTCATTCACCCTCTAGTCCCACTTCAGCTGTTTTTAAAGAGTGTAAGCACATCCATTTTCTCTATTTCATTTAATAACCCCCCCCTTGAATTAAAGACTAAAATTTAAGCAATATCTAATTAATAAAAAAAACCAACCTGGCATTGATTGAAAAGAAGTCACTGGTACAAATCATAAATATCTACACTGAATGCCATTTTCTTCATTTTCAGATGTTGTTAATCCACAGACTCGCATATGAATATGCACCCTATTCACCCTCTCCAATGCAAAACCAACCTCAGTGACCCTGTGAGCTGCCACCACTCATACAGGCACGGTGGTAAGTATCTCTGGTATGGCATTGCTCCTCTATTCTCAGTATCAATATAAAGGTTGTGTCCAACTTATTTGTAGGTTGCAGAGTTACAGTTTCATATTTCTTTATCTATGAATGTGTAAGTTGTTTTCATGCAACATCTGTGTGCATGAAATGCAAATGTAGGCTTGCATTTGTAAATGAGACTGACTGCTAAGGCTGGCTGTATTTGGATGGCACAGTACCTCCCAGTTTCCAGAGGGGCTCTACCCATATTCCCTGAAGGAAAGGTTGGAGGACTCTGCTGGGACAGTGCACATGATAGAAAGGTTCCAAGAGGTAATAGCTCTAATGTACCACCTGATGACCAACTCCAGCAGTGTGGCTGAACAGCTGAGTGGGGACAGCCAGCAAGAGTGTCTGACTCCTCTGACCCGCTTGATGTAGAGGGAGGGAGAACACTTTGCTGTGAATACAAGAGCTCACTCCTGTTGGTCAATGACATTTATCTTCAGAGGTTCCCTCTTAGACTCACAGATACATCTGAAAAGCAGAGAGGACCATCATCACATTCTCAGGGCCGCTGGTGCCTCAACCTTATTTGGACACCATCAGTGTGGAGAGGGAGGTGTGCTGTCCCACAGACGTGGCAGCAGTATCTCCTGGCTTTCTGTCAGGCCCTGGGCTCATGCAGGCAGAGATGTTTCTAGGGGTTTGCTAGGATGTCCGACAGGGATGCAGCTGCTAAAAGGCTTTTTCTTTTGACAGGAAGGAAAAAGGCACCCCAAAAAATTTTTTCTTCCTTTTTGAAAGTAGCTTGTGGGACATGAATGGTTCACATTTCACAGGTTGGGAAACCCAGTACTCATCTGAACTTCTCTGTAGCACAAGCTGTCATCCAGTTACTTGAGTGAATTTCCCTGAGCATTTATACCCACAAGACTCAAACTCAAATCCTTGTGTGCCGAGCTAGTCTGAACAGAGTCAGTGCACGAGCAGTGTGACTCACTTTCAGATGTAAGAAAACAGTTCTTGAAAAGGATTACTGTATGCAACAAGTCTGGCAAGAGGCTCTGCAGGAGTCCAAGGTCTCCTTCCTGACTTCTGTGCTAAGGAAGGCAAAGTTATGGCAAGAGTAGGCTCTTTTCCTCTGCAACAGTAAGTAGAGCAGATATGAAGAGTAAAAAAACCCAGGAATCTCAGTAACTCTTCCGAGCCAGATTTTAGAGGTTACATTCAATACATCAACATACCTTTCTTTCTTATGTTAATGAAATATCAGTCAATAATTCTTGTGTAGAACAAATACTCTTATATGTATAAGCATGTAGTTGTAGCTCACCAGGGTAGCCCAAAGCAGTAAAGCAAGAGATCTGTAGGAAGGATAAGTCAGCTTAGCTGCACTGCAACATTTCCAGCTGACATAAAATGAGTCTGGCTCTGCAGCTGAGGATAGTGTTAAGGTCCAGGTGCTGCAGTTTTCTATGCTCTTCCCTTTATGATGACTATCGTCTAGAGCATTAATAGTTCTGGCTTTTATAGCAATTCTTGCCTCCCCATTTCAGCTGATGTGGGGTCCAGTTTGGATCTAGATCTATGAAGCCTGAAGGAGGGCTGCATGTAAGGGCATTCCTCCAGGACTGGGCTAATAATGCCTTCTCTAGTATGAACTGACTTTGTGTCTATTTTGAGCTTCATTTACCAGTAGTTTTGAAATTACATTAACTGCTATATTCTCTAAGCAGCACTGAGAAATCAAAAGCATTTAATTTCCAAGGATTTGCTCTTTCTGAACACTGAACAGGCAGAATACACTGGAGGTGGCAACAGCAACAGAACAAACAACCCAACAAAACCCCCACATCATCAAAATATCAACAGTGACTCATAAGGCATACAAATTGCTACCTAGTAAGTGATTCAAGGTGTCTGAAATAAGTAATTTAAACTCAGCATAAACCAAACATGGCAATAGAGGCCCAATTCTTAATTTGGCTGTTAATAATGCTGTTTGACAAAAACAACGCAAATTTCAGTAACCTGACTTTATACATTCTTGTTATAGGAAAGGACTTATTTATTATACATTTGTGTATTTTAAGCCACATCTAACTTATGAGGCAGGTTTTCTATGATGACTTGTAAAAAACCAAGATGCTTGTATGTAAACTGGTCCCAAGAAAGACGATAAGATTATTTAGGTAGCTAAATCCAGTGTAACTGCAAACACATTTGGGAATTGCATTTACAAAAGAGACTCAACTGAATATACTATTTGTTGTCAGTCATGAATACTTTTTTCTTCAGACTACCTGATTTATCACAATATACAAATGCTCTTTCCCAGGTCTGATAATCTGCTGGACACCTGATCATCTCTTCAGGGGTATACAATAACAAAAACAAACAAACATGCAGGATTTGCATAGTTCCAGAAATCAAATGGAATTGGTGTATGGAATATTTATAGCTAGAAAAAAAACAACAAAGGACTATATACTTTCCTCTGCCTCAATTTCCCTGTCACTTTCAGTATTTTGTCAGTTAGGTTTTTCATCAAAGTTTTCCAAAACTTTTCTTCCAAATCATGGACACTGTTTCTCTGAATGTTTTTGTAGTATTTTTCTGCTTTGTCTCAGCTTGTCTACTCCATATGAACCACAGAGGTTTTCCAAGTCTCTCAGGTTTTTCTGTTAATCCAGCCTCAATAGCTGATTGTCTTTTCTGTTTTGCAAGAAAGTGGGAGATAACTGGCTCTGTTTAAGATGTGACCCATGCAGATGCTGGGTAAAATAGTTCTCCTTTATCTCTGACTGGGAATGATACAACAGGACTGTCTCATATATATCCTAAATAAGGTTACACCTTGGTAAATTTCATTCTGATAACCACTCTGACTACATATAGATCTCCCAAACCCTGAGACATCCAATGATATGATGTAGCACATTAGTCAGAACTGCTAGAATTTGTAAGTGTCCCTGGGACAAATTTTCCAGGTGGTTCCTTCTGGGATTTAACATTAGTAGTCAGAGAACAGGAGGGGAGGGAGAAGGAGACCATTGCTGTGAAAAGGTGAGGTCACTCAGGTGTGGCCCTGGTGAGTAGGTCTGTATGAATATATGGTGGGTTTCTGTGCAAGACCATGTGTATCAAAGGGTAAAACTGAGGATGGAATGGGAAGGGAGGTGTGCTGGTACACATACGTGCTTTGCAAACCCTGAACATCACAAGAAGATACTCCTTTCACTGGAGTGTACCAGTGCTTTGACTAATGACAGTGTACATCTTTGGAAAGATTTATGTTAGGCTTCTTGAAGGTGGGACAGGATCTTTTTCCAAGGTCACATGTTCAACTCATCAAACTGATCTGATAACAACTTGACAACATTAAAGTGAGGACATTGAAAGCATCACTCACATAGTTTGCTGAATGAAGTCATCCCAGCTTCTCAGATCTATTCTTTAAAGCTCTGTGCGAACTTGGGCAGGTGAAGTTATATTTTACACTCTTCTTAGGTTCTGGAAGTTTTCTTTTCAACTACAGTTCTGAAAGATTAATTTCAAAAACAAAATCTGAAATTCAGAGGAGCTGAAGGGAGCTGCTCATATATAGGGTTGAAATAATTTGCCTAAAAAATGACTTTGTATGTCTGCTCTGTGCATATGTGCATGTACGAATGTATTTGGCTTTACTCCATAATTGTCATTCTTGTGTTTGACGATGATACGTGTACTGCTGTAAAATGGGAAATCAGGTTTTGGAAATGCCAGGATGACACTGTACCTCTAAATATAGATTAAGAGTAGCTGTGCAAGTTGCTAAGTTTATCCTGCATGTGGTGGAGGTGATGGGAGACAGCTTTCTGTGCTGAGCAGGAAGGTCTCTCTGCCTGAGGCACTGAGATTAAAATGTTGCTCTGTGTGTGCAGGGAACAACCTGGAGGACACGGAGCATTTGAGGAGGAAATGAAGCTGCCTGAAGGCTGACATCTTTGGCAGAGCAACCAGGGAGAATGGGAACATGCCAGCAGACATGTGAAGTTCTGCAGGGCCCTGAATGTGAAAAGAAGAAACCGAAATTTAGCACGAGTGGTAAAGGGGAAGTCACTGAATTTACGACTGTTGTAATAAGATCTTCGTGAGGGAAGTATATGAAATGACTAACAGTTATTTCACTTCAACATTGTGAAGAGCTCTCAGATGAGAAATAAGCTAGTTATGAACAACTTTCTTAGCTGCCACCCATTAGGGAAAAGTGCTGAATACCCTTGCCAGTTCGTCCTTCTCTATAGTTTAGATTTCAATTTGTGAGTGCTACTGAGCCTTATGTGGCACTCCACAGCTCTGTCACTTAATTTGTGCTTAGAAGTGGCTGCAAGTCTTTAATCTGGGATGTGTGGATCTGATTTTTTTTCCTGGCTTTACTATCTGTTCTTCAAATGCAGTTAATTTCAGTGGGAATCCCTCCTGAACTAGTTTGGATGACCCAGATCCCCAGTGGCTTTAGATCAGCACCAAAATCTGTGCCAATTCAATCTCCACTGCAAATATGGGCCAAGGACATGGGAGGACCCCACAGCAGCCCCCAGAACAACAGTTGATACTTACCCTGCAGATGTAAAGAGAAAAAATAAAAATTGCTGTTATTTGTGTTCACTTCAAATTATGAAAGACTAATATTATACTGTCCTTTTGCATCACTGCTCTCCATCTTCAACTCCCTTTTCCACTTGAACTGAAAACCTTTCCAAAGGACATGACTGGAGTCTACAAGAGACTCTTAGATGCCAGTCCTACAGATATCTTTGCACATGGTTAACTTCATGCACAGGGGTGGTCTTGCTGATGTCAAGTTAAGCACATGCCTAAAGTGTTTAGAAACTCAGCCTTCTGACATCTAAGTAAACAGACTATCATCATAAATTCTCCAGGAATTTCTGATCAGAAAAGACGTTTTATTAAAGACAAAACAAATCTGTAAATGTATCTAAATTCAGAATTGAAAATATCTTTTAAATGAAAATTATATTCATAGATTTAAACCTTTATTTAGTGAAATCCCTTCTAATTGACTGAAATTTAAAACTTCACCTCTATTTTAATAACTAAATGCTGCTTTATAAATTAAAAAAGATCAAATGTATCTCCATTAAACAGAATTTATTCTAATACTATCCCAGTTAAGGATCAGTCACTCACCTTCATTATATTAATCTGATTCTTTCTTGTATCCCTGGATTTCCAGATAAAAGTCTATTCCAGCAGTGATGAATTCTGTGTTATTATGACACCCACTAGTAATAATTTGAAAGGCAGTCTATTATACTTGCACAGCCTCTTCCATCCAGTGATCTCAAACCACTTTGTAAACCTCACTCAAGAGTTCCTAAGCAAGATGAGCTTTATTGGCCACATGAAGGGTGATGTTTGCAGACAGGAGTTGTGTGGGTGGATTAGGTACTGCACCATGTACTCGAGGATCAATTTCTTCAAATCTAAAGAGCATTATTACATTTCATGCTGCTTTGGCAAGGCAGGAATTCAGGAGGGCTCTGAGCAGTAACCTATTGTGCCACTTACGGACAGACAGAACAGTGGCTATTTTGTGATCTCAGGTGTCCACAGCATGCTTTACTCTGAAAACGAGGGCCCGGGAAGGGGCATATTACCAACAGACTTTGCTTCAAAGGCATAACAGGCTGAACAAATAGCTAGGTGACATTGTTTGAAGCTAACAATTTAGTTGATAAATTTAGTCATCATGCTCCATTTTCCTGTTTCTAAATTGTCTGTAAAGTAACTGACTTTTCCAAATCTCTAGATACTGCAGTAGTGGTTTTTTGGCCTGTGGGCTATTGGAAAAATGGCTTCTCTGACTACTCACTGTGTGTTGATTACTGCTTGTCCCACATGGTTGGTCAGCTTAATGGTATAGTATTTCTGTTTCCTGATTGCACACTTCAAGCTTTATGAGCAGGAATAACCTTTTCCTTCCTTCTGTGTGAGTTATTCATGAACACATGAAATTGCTCAATGAACATACAGAGGTTAAAAAAAAAGGTATTTAAATGGCTTTTGAGAGTTTTCCTAATGTTGTTAAGCTTGAAAATACTTATTTGGTACAGTGCCTTTGCATCCCAAGGTCATTAAAAAATAAAATCTTTCATCTCCCAGATTGCTGGGGTGAATGACTGCACACACCAGTAAAGGAAGATTTTGTTCAGGACACTCAGATCTGGTTTTGTAGCAGCTATATTTTGCCAGATCTAAACTACCCATTTCCACCAAAGCGGCTCAGTTTAAAATAACTTCAATTTTGGTTTTGCCACAGACAAACATGGAAAAATGCTCAGAAGAGAGTCTGTAGCTATATAAGAGAACATAGGAAGCTTTTTGAACTACAAATAGATGTTTTTTCTATCTTACTATTGAATGAATGCATATATACAGAAAAGATATCCGATATTCCTCAGCAGAAAAGGCAGGTCTTATCAGCCATGAAGTTTCAGAACACTTCCAGAGATACTTTAAGTGCAACAAGTAATGATCTCTATATTTTTTTTTTTTATACATGAGCAGAGGTTACCAACTGACTTGTATAGTATCTGGAACATACGACCCATGACCTTGGCTTCAAAAATATACATATGTATCTTTTCCTTTGAGTGGAAAACCACCTCCATTCAGTCAAAGAAATATGTAACCATATCAGCTCGTTTGATGTGCCAAGCAAGGGCCCCTCTGGGAAGGTATCACAGTGTCTAACAGACAGCATCAGCATATCCACAGCGCCCTAACGGCACAAAGGGTGGCAGAGCCCAGCCAAGTTCAGAGGTGCATAAGGTAGGTCAAACATCCTGTCCATCTGCCTTGCAGCTTAAATCTTTACTGCAAAGCCAATGATCTGTGAAAACCATTTTTCAGTTAGAAATGAAAACTCACCGATTCACATGTCTCTTGAAGTCTTGAAGAGTGACTTCTAAACCAAAGATTACACGTAACTAATTGTACATAGCTTTATATTACAGCCTTAAAAGAAAAAGTGTAAGAGAAATTCACACTGCATTTTGATAGCTTTTATATTAGCATGTTGGTATTTTCCTGGACCTTTAAAATAAGCCCTTTTCCAAGAGGATCTGTTTTAAAGAACTCTATTAGTTTAGCTATGCTAAAATTGGATTAAATGTAGCTAGAACAACTTCAGGTGAAAATAAAACCATTATGGACAAGTTCTATAAATCCTTAGGACACAAAAGCTGGGTAACTAACTGAGAAACAAATAGTGGTTTTTTGTAGCCATATTTTAAAATTTTGTATGATAAAATGGTGAAATGAACATGTGCAAAATGTCACATCTCCCACTTTAGGCATTATTTTATGCAGCCGTGAATACTAAGGATCAATGTGGCCTCATTTTGGCATAGGGCCATCAGGGTAAAAGGGAAGGTTATGCCTGAATAGTGTTACAGAAGCCTTCACTCAGAACACTGGGGAAAATACACCTGAGCCAACAAAAGTCCCTCAGGAAAACATCTCGCCTCCTGACCCTGGCTACCTCCCTCTGGGTCAGGCTGGCAGAACAGGTGGGGTAGCTCATGTAAACTCTGATCACCGTTTTCCTTTCCAGAGCAGTTTTCTCCAAGCATAATGATGTTCAATAATGTAAAATGGAATAAATGCTCTTTGCACTTTTTCCTTAATTTCCAGCAGTCCCCTAATATGCCTTTCTAAAGAACTCCAGCACCATATTTTACTTGTAACTCCAACCTCTGCACATGCACTTGCACCCTGTACCCCAGATGATCCAAATCCATCAGTCTTGTCCTACCCCGATCTCTGCTCTCCGCTCGCTGCTGACTTGCTCGAGCTCATGTTCAGACCTTGGAATCGCAACTTCTGTCCCCACGTGCCCAGGCAGTGGCGATGGCATTGCTCAGTCTTAGCAGGTGTGCCAGCCAAAGATCCTTTCCCAGCAGCGCCTCTGCCTGCCTGAAAGGTTGCCTGTGGCTGGTTCCACAAGACAAGATGGTGCCTGTTTTCTTGTGAACTTGAGGAAGAAGAGAGGCAAGCTGTTTGCTGGGGCCACCAAACTTTTCCCCCGGGCTCCAGCATTACACTGGTGTTCCTGTGGGGGTGTAACAGCCCTCATGGTGGTTTTTGCCTCACTATCTTTATTTTGGCTTTAGATTGTAAGCATGGTGGGTAGAGACTTACTCACCTGCTTTTCCTTCTTTTGAGTACCTCCTCACTCATAAATCACCATCATAGTATCAAAGTGTCCTTTTCCCATGCCAGACTTCAGCACTGTGTAACTCCAGGCTTTAGCAGGAGCAGCAGTAAGGGTGCAGGTGTCAAGATGTGTTATGAACTGGCAGAGCAGCTTCTTCTCACATTTTAGCATAAGGTTACAGTTTAACATGTTTGAGTTTTGCAGATGTGGAGGAAAACTTGTCATTAAGGTGACCTGCACTTAAAGAAAACCCCAAATCCTTTTCCTCTTTCTCCCAGCACAGCTCTGTTGGACTATTTTAGCTGTGAAGAAAGCCATGCCACTGACAGTGTTGCTGCTTATTTCTGCCAGTGTTTCCGCTAGGCAACAAGTCGAACTCATCCACCTCCTGAACTTCAGGAGCTTCTGGGCCCAGTAGCCAGTAACGCTGAAAAAAAAAGTTTGCCCTTTGATGCATTTGCTTCAACCATGTTAGTGGTACTTGGAAAGCAATTCCTAGTCTGAAAAGCAGTGCCAGCAGCCGAGCAAGGCATATGGGGCTGGTGCCATGGGGGTGGAGCGGCGCTGGCTGGACACCTGCACAGCCACCATCTGCCCGCCACATGGGAGAGTGACAGGGCTGGTCGCCACGGAGGTACTTGCTGCCAGAAGCACTTTATTTCTCCTCTGAAAAAAAGTGACGCACCTTCCTGCAGCTGGTGATGGGCCTTGCCACAGCTGCTCACTGACAGGGCATGGTCCCATGGCTATACCGCGTGCCAGCCCCGAGCACCGTGTCTGGTCCGTGCTGGGGGACAAGGTCCCTTTTCCAGGTAGTGCTTGGCAGGGCTTGCCAGCAGGAACGAGGGACAGTCTGGGGCAGACACGGAGGTGGCAGGCAGAGTAAACCCTGGGAGAAGATGCTTTTTATCCAAGGCTCTGTGTGTGCGGGGATGCATGCCTGCTGAGGGAAAGACAGGATGCAGTGGGGCACCCCTGGACATAGGGAGCAGCTTTGTGCCAGTGTGGGCACAGCATTTCAGGGACCAGCAGGCTCCTTCGGTGAGGTGGATACAGGCTCGTTACTTACATGGAGGGACTGAGGCACCTCCCTTTGATTTGATTAGGTCTATGAAATATAAAAGGAAACAAAAATGAGTGGAGTGTAAAAAAAAGTTAATTATAACAGGTAAAAATTCCTATTAATTGAAAGTGTTTAAAAGTCCCCATTAAACAGCTGGTGTTTTGATGTGGGTCTTGGGAACAGAGCACATGTATAGTAGAGGTCCTCCTCAGCACAGCTGTGTCTCCCCTTATCTAAAATGAAAAATCCCTTTTCAGTGTTCTTCAAAACTCTGCCATCCTTGGAGAAATTATTCAGAAGCATCAACTAATGAGTGTTGTCAAATGCTGAGCTGCTCTTCCTTGATCTCATGGTGAATCACTCATTTTGCTGGCAGGTTTAGAAAAGCCTCAGTTCAAAAAGGCCTCACAAATCTTATATTGCCTCAGCTGAAGGCCATGTTCTGCCACTTCTCAGTATTGCTGGTGCCATCCACACCATGGGTAAAGCTGTTTGCTAAAGATTTCTCTTGAGTACTTACAGGATAATCAGATGAGAAAAACTTCCATTGCCACTAGTAAATCTCCTTGTGCTGTTGTTTGGAGTAATGTTTTCTGGGTGGCCTGTTTTAGTTCAAATGAGTGCTAAAGGGTTGTTAAAAGTCCCAACATAAGAAGTTTTTATGTTGGCAGGTTGTTTTTGCACTGCCATCTTTTTTTCATTACTGGACTAAACCGTTCCTCCCTCTTATGGCCAGCCAGGAAGAATTTATTATCCAGTGTGACACTGTATGTCAAATATATTCCCAGGGCAGCTGGGAACAGGCTCATTTTTGTACCTTTTTTTTTTTAAAGGAAACAAGGAGTGGCAGTCAATGCTGTCCTTTTACATTAAATAAAGGAAAAGTCATAAACAAAATCTTAAGATGGTTTTTAAGTTACACAAATGTTGTTTAAGTAGTTCCTGAGATAGGAACTGTGCAAAGTCCTATCTCTAATGGCAGACCAAGAGCCTCAGGAGGTTTAGAGAGGAAGAGCAGGAACGCAGCCTTTGAGCAAGCAGTGGTTAGGAGCAGTGTTCCCCAATTCCCCAATCACCCGCCAAAAACCTCCAAATGTGACCAGATCCTCTTCCTGGGGAACTCTGCTTTTACAGAGTACTCCGGACATAGGGTGTTCTTATGCATCATGCTGTTATGTAAAAGTCACATTGTATGCTCACAGGGTGAGTAGCAATAATTGAATAGTGGAGAACTGTGTATCACACAAAATTACTCACTTGGGCAGTCCAGAAATAACTGCTGGAAGGACTTTAGGAGCATATTGCAATCAATACCATTAATATCCCAATCAGTAAAATTCATTATTACCAACTCCATGATCAGAAGAAATGTAATCTTTCCATGCCTATAGTCCTGTGGGTGAAAAAGGAGGTACACAATTTAGACTAAGCATAAAGAAAAGCACAGGTATGTGAAAATAAAAGCAGAAAGTCTAACATGCAAAAATGAATTTCAGCTAGCACATGGGAAAAAAAGGAAGTAAGAAAAGTTTCTAGAAATAGTCTAGAGGACAAAGAACAATACAAATCCTATGTAACAGGAAAGGAGAGCAAGACAGACATGGTGTAAAGAAGTCTAAAATATTTAGTGGTTTTTTCTGCTTAACTTTAGCAAGGAGATGGGAGCTCAGAAAAAGTATAGGAAGCAAACATGTTGAAGAGAAGATGTATTCAAACTGGCAAGGCCTGATAATTAATCCTGTATAATTTCTGAACTGTTGGTGAGTCTCTGCAGTAACACAAAAGGATGCAAACATGGTTCTTCTGAAAAAATCAGGAAGTTATAGATTAATGCCTTATAGCAGCTCCTGGAAAGGTTCTGAATTTATTTATTAAATAAACAACAAAAAAGTTGCAGGAGGATCATAAAGAGTTAAAATAGCCAACAAAAACATGCCAAGAATACACTGTGTCAAATCAATCTCAATTCCTTCTCATAGAGGTTTTGATTTAGTGAATAAGAGGAAAGCACTATATGGGATGCATCCTTACTTTAGCCAGGCTTATCCCACACAGGTCTTCTGCAAAACTCAGGAAATAAGCCTAGAACGGTCAACTTAAACTGATTGAGCAGCTGTTTGAAATGCTGCTTTCCAAAACTTCAGAGGCTTTTAAGGGCCTCAGCAGCTTGCTGGTTAGGTGTGGTTGCAAGTTTACTCTTACAGGAGTGGGGAGGTGGAGAGCATTTTTTTGCTAACATCTTGGCTAGCTGTATAAAGAAGGAGCCGATACATTTGCTGAAGACATTGCAGTTTGAAGGACCTGATCAGAATTTCAAATGGCCTTAATAAATCAGGTAGATGATCCAAAATCAGTGAGATGACCAATACGGTTAAGACCTGAATGTCACACTTATTGCTCAGAAGGGCAAACATAAAAAGCCACAGGGCAGCAGTATAGCAGAATAAAAGAATGGATGTCAGCAACATGAAGGTGATGCAGGAACAAGAAATCTTATTCTGGGAAGCACCATCAGGCTGCTGTGAGGAAGATGCAGAAGGCAGCTACTCCATTCAGTGAAGCTTTGGTGGTTACTTGGGATCTGTCCCAGTACCCTAGGCACAGTATACTGGAGCAATTACATTTTGGGAATGACTTAGACAAACTGAAGAGAATCTGGAAGAGATCAACAAGAATGAGAAGAAGGTATGACCTGTAAGCTAAGGAGGGTTTGGCATCAGTGTTCTAATATTTCTATACATTCTTCTTTGTGGCTGTTTGGTGGAGTTTTTTTTTAAACTGTTATACTACTGAAGCATTGCCAGAAGCTACTCAGGATAACATGGAAACATGTTCAATGCAAGACTTCAAAAACAAGTCAAAGAAAACCCTGCCAGGAATAGCTTAGAGATGTTAGATACAGGAGTTCAGATTATGCAGTTCCCTGAGGTCCCTTCCAGGCATACTTTTCTGTCACTCTTTGGGCATCCAGTATCCAGCGAAACCCTCACCTGTGAAAATGAGTATTCTTTTGAAGAGGAAAAAAGGAGGTAGTTTAGAAAAAAACCAAAATGATCAAGAAACAAGTTTTCCAAAATTAATGACAAAGATACCACTCTTTTGTCTGCTTTGCTCATCACATAGTTATGTCTACTCAGTGTAATCTATAGCAAACACAGACTTTAAGGAAGAAAATAGAAGATGGTGGGGATATCACATAATCACAAACAGGGTGGGCCCCTCTGATGTGTCTTCATTCCACAGAATGCTCCTGGATGTTATATCAATGCTTAAGCTCCAGTGAAAACTAATGTTTCAGTCCTTTACTTCATGAATTTTGAACTGAACAGGCTATACTCTTCTTGGTTTAAAATAGTGCTTATTCAGATTTCCCTTTTCCAGGCACCAGATTTTACTGAATTTAAGGGAAAAACATGTGCCATCAGTAAACAGGACTGGGGACATTCAGAATTCATTGGTCTCATGGTTTTTTTTTAACTCTGCCTGAGCATCCATTGAGGAAGGAGCCATACCCAATCTGCTGAGCAAAGGTAGACCTTTATGCCCCTTTCTCCACATTGCAGCATTTTCCACTCACAGCTTCATTGCCTTTCTGCTTTTCTGTCTGGCAATGATGTCAACTGCTGTGTCAAAAAACAAGATGAAACTATGTCATAGTGACTATAATTTAATCACAAAGAAAAGTGAAACATTAATGATTTGGAGTCTCTAAACAAAATCTCAGAAACACCAGTGGTGTTTAGGTTCATTTCATATATTCTGAAGCTGTGAGATGTGGATGGGCTTAATTCTTTTCCCCTCAAGTGATTTGTAATGAGAACTGTTAAATTTCAAGAGCACCTAATTTGCTCTCTGATCTTTATTGGAAGTTTTACCATATTTTGAATTGATTTATTAAAGCCTTTCTCTGGAGGCACACATATACAGAAATTCCATGGCCGAAAAAAATAAATAAATATGTGTTTCCTTTCAAAAATCAGTAGCTCCATGTCATAGGATTTAGCACAGTGCCCCAGCTAATATGCAGTGTAAGCCAGAAACTGTCTTCTAGAAATTCAGAAGTCCAATAAAACCATCAGTGGACACTTAAAACAGCGTCACTTCCTTTGACCATGGTGTGTTTAGATTTCTCAGCTGGATAACATATTTTAATTTCTCATGCCTTATTCAGGATCTTAAAAAAATTTGAAATTAGAGCTATAGAAAATTGCTTAAGGGAATTGCAAGCTTAGCTTGTCAACTTCTGACTATTCAATCTTCATTCTTCATTGTCAACATGAAGATAGACATTAGTCCTTCTCAGTGGATATGAAAATATTTCACCTACTGCAAACTGTTCTGACAAAAGAGCACAACTGGAAATCTGAACAGAAGTGTTGCCTCCAGAATGAATTAATGTTACAGTTTTCCTAGGCTGTGATCTCCTTCTGGACACGTCTGACATGGAAAAGCTGTGTTTAGGAGTGGAAGACCATATTCCATGTCTGTCCCATGATGTGGCAATTCAAGATCAGTACACAATCTGCTATGAGAATAAGATGTTAATTTTTCAGAGTTCTTATGTAAAAAAAAAAATGTTCAAAGGCCACTTCATTTTTTTCTCTGTTTCTTTTTCATTGTCTTGTTTTATGCCATGAAATCTAGAAGCTAGATTTTGGGAGCATAAGTGTGGGACATTTCAGCATACCAAAGACTCCTTTTATGTTTCTTGCAAGCATTCGCTAGTAATAGCTGACACATATGTTCAATAACATTGATTCAGATAAGTATCTCTACTGAAGTACAGAAAAGTGCTTTTGGCCAGGGAGATGGGAGTTGAAAACAATCAGGCCATAGAGAATAGCAAAGTTAATGTTAACTGTCTGTAAAAGCCAAATGCAAAAATTTCCTTGGTGACTCCTAGACATGAACAGTTGCATTTATATATGCATTTATGTACATATACTTATGTAACTTCCCATGTATGTACATATGCATTTATGGTTATATCTATATAAAAAATTGGTTTAGCTTTTACATGCAGTAATAATCATGAATGCTGAAACCAGTGTTTATCCTGATGTCCAGCTCTCTGAATTGTTTTCTGCTATTTATGTTGTGTGCCTAGAAGCAAATTACTTCCAAATATGTATCACAGAATGGTTGAGGCACCTACAGAGGTCATCTGTTCCAACTTCCCTGCTCAACTAGGGCTACCTAGAGCCTGTTGCCTGGACCATGTCGAGATGGTTTTTGAATATCTCCAAAGAGGGAGACTCCACAAAATATGCATGAAGACCGTAGAATCATATAAGCATAGAATAGTTTGGGTTGGAAGGGACTTTTAAAGGTCATCTAGTCCAACCCCCCCCTGCAATGTGCAGGGACATCTTCAGCTGGATCAGGTTGCTCAGAGCCCTATCCAACCTGACCTTGAATGTTTCCTTTGAATGATGGGGCATCTACCACCTCTCTGTGCAACCTGTTCCAGTGTTTCAGCACCCTCATTGTAAAAAATGTCTTCCTTATATCTAGTCTAAATCTACCCTCTTTTAGTTTAAAACCATTACCCCTTGTCCTGTCAATACAAGCCCTGCTAAAAAGTTTGTCCCCATCTTTCTTATAAGCCCCCTTTAAGTACTTCAAAGCTGCAATAAGGTCTCCCTAGAGCAACAGATACAGGAACAGATCTAACAGAGCACTAGGAGCTTGACTTCTAGAAGCCAGCTTGACTTGACTTTAGAAGGTCACTAAGCAAGACATATACACAACACCCACTGAAAAGCATAGAAACATTTAGTTTTCCCTTAGCTTTCCTTTTTCATGTTTTTTTTTTTTTTTTTTTTTTTTTTTTCTGGAGCATGCTTTCTTTGCACATAGTTTTGTTGTATAGTCACTTCTATCAATTCTTGTGTCAGTTATGTATTCTATATATAGTATTTTCTTCCCTCATAATTTTCAGCTGAAAAACCCTAGACCCTTTGGCTTCTCCTGGAAACTCATTGCCTTTCACTCACTCATGAGGAACAGAGAATAAATTTAACTAAGACTAATATTTATTTTTATATTTAGCTTTCCACCTTGGCAGTTGTAATAGATTAGCTAATTTAAGTAGCGCTCACTTTACCAGATCTTCAAAGCTTAGTAACTTAATAGATTTTCTGTCATAAAAATATGGTTTCTATTCTTGGATGGGTATCTAGAAGGAAAGAAGGCAGGGAGGAATGGAGGGAAAAAAGGAAGGTAGAAAGGGTTCAAGCTGTTTCATTGCAAAGCTTCACCTCTACAGTTTCTGGTTCCTTTTCTGAGCAGCAGCAAGAGAACAGCAAAATGGAGGGAAATAAAAGGTGATAATAAAGTCAGTTGCCATGTTATGTTATCGTGTTCCAGAAATGCTCAGAGGCAAATAGGAAATGGGTTACACCCAGATAAAATATAAGTGTATGATAGGGAATATTTCCAGAAGGTAACGCTGGCTTGTGAGGCTAATGAAAGTGAAGTATTTTCAGACCTCCTGCACTGAGGTAAACTAGCGTAGCTCAGCTGAAGTTGGTGAGGGTCTGGCCCATATGCCCTATTATTCTTCAGGATTTCTGGTACATGCTAATAAAACAAATGAGCAGTTATAGCACATACACAGGCATGCCATGCATTGGGCATGTGTGCCAAAAAAGAAGTTGGTTCATTCTTGCATTTGCATCCGAGATCAATGTCAACCAATCACCCATTCTCAAAAATGTCATTTATGTCTTATAAAGCCCTAGATATGTAATTGACTTGCATTTTTATGGCTAGTATGAAAAAAAATAATGGTCTGAATAACTGATTTTTTTTCTGTATTTGGATTGAACTACAGAAACCCTATACACCCATAATATGAAGAAAACAAGTAGTTCTGTGACCAGAGAACAAAGACAACCTGATTTCCTATCGTTTTCTGTCAGAGAGACAGCAGCCATCCTACTGAACATGCAAAGGCTACTGTGTTTTTCGGCTGAGCTGCACAGCATGGTGGCACTTTGACTCCTACATCCTGGTGACATGCAGCATGGACCAGCCAGTTGCTCCACAGCTTTCTCCAGCAAGGGAGCAAAATGTGAGGATTTGGTGAGGGGTTCACTCCAGCAAGTCCCACAACTGAACGGGCAAGCAGCAGGACCCCAGCTTACACCAGTGTAGTCCAGCAAGAGGATCTGGGTGTATATGTAGCTACTTGTCTAATGGCCTTGATGTTTAATAAGGTATGTGTTTTTATTACTGCCTTTCCTCCTGTAAAGGCAATAAGAAGGCCTCTTTCTTCTACCCAGAACCTCTATTTATGTGAGGTGCGTAAGGATTTAATAGTCATGCATTATCTCTCAAATTTGACTGAAATTGGCTACCTGTGTAAAATTGCTTTAGGCATCTATGTCAGAGGGATAGAAAAACAAGTTTGCCAGATGGGGCCTGCATTTGGACATTTCTGGTCAAAGCCAAGACCTTCAACTTCACTCAGAACTGAATATGTAGCACTACTTGGCAATGTTAATGTGCTTAAAACACAAATGCAAGAAAAACCTCTCATCCTCGACAGCCTCCCCTGTTCCAGCACCTACATTAAAGATTTGCATTACATGAATGTCAGTCTTGCATTGGAAAGACAGAGAATGAATTTCAGATTTGCAGTACTTCTGCATGTGCCTGCATCTCCCACAGAAGCAAGTGGGGACAAATTAAGGATTACCCTGTATTTGTTAAGATTAGATGAAAAGGTGCATTTTGGCCATAGAGTGACAAGTCTTCTCACATAACTTCAGGTATATAAAAGATAATGGTCTAATCTGAAGTAATTACCTAGGCAAACTCCACACTTCAGAGAGGTGCCTGGAGACGGGCACCTTCAAGGGACCATTTCTCCTGTCTCATTGTACTCTTATTTCAGGTTGGCAGGAATCACCTGCTGGAGATGCTGCTTTCTGTGTAGTTCAGGTAATCACTGAAGACTTTGAAGATGAGGTTTAGGTGTATTTGAAGAATGGCTGTCACTGACCACCTTTAGACTGCTAAAAATGTATGCAGGAATTCACAGTATGAACAGGAGATTAAATACATGAATATTCCTTTGGGTAATCTTTCAGATAAAACCTGGTCCTCAGAAGAAGAGGAACATCATGTTCTAGGCCCAATCTAGGCTACACAACCTTCTCTGTAGAAGTGCAGAGACAAGCTTGGAAAGGGCAGTGTGTCAGGTACCTCCTTTAAAAAAAATGTGCTTGAGAAGAAGTGTCTTGAATGTGGCAAACTACTTCATCTGAAGTGGACCACTGAACCAGCCACTTAACAAGATAGAGTTCTGTATCCTTTGGTCACATACTGGTGGACATGGTTATCTAGCTCATATCACATGAAGAGGGGTTGCGTATTATAGTGGGATGATATTTAAAGTGCTATATCCTGCAAAGCAGCTCAACACCTAGGTACTGTGGATTTACCAGAGTTTATTATCCACATTCCATTAAATCACATCTATGAAGTAAAATAGTTCCTGGTGTTTGAATTTAAGTGAGCATAGAGATGCATTAAGTGCTTTAAAAAGAAATTAATAATAATGATATTCTGTCCTGACAGTTTACTGCTAGGTTGAAAGCAAAAGTGCAACAAGAATTATTTTACAAGAAAATTATCATATTTTATAGAATTATTTTGCAAAAAATTTATCATATTTTATAACTGAAGTGGAAATTTCAACAACAACTGTACAAAAATGTGCTGAAAAATAATGCAAAGCAAGAGTGACGAAGACAGAAGATACTTCCACGAAATAGAATAAGAACTCTGAAGGCAGGAATACGAATAAAATGGAAATGAACATCCTGGGAAAAAACAATCTGCACTGCTTTTAGTAAAGGAATTCCTATTATCCCAGGATATAAAAAACATGGCTTAAAAGGGTCTCTATGATAGTCTCCACAAAAGAACTAACTTCATTGGGAACTTTCCTTTTGGCAACAGTAGGCCCCTTGAAAGTACAAGGATTTGCCTTGGAAGTCCACAGGCTCCTCAGCCTGACAGATTGACAGCTCCAAAGAGGAGGATGGGGTGGTGTTTATAATTGGACATAGTGGAATGCAGCTCTATCCAAAAATGCTATGGATTTACATACATTTAATATCCACATTCCATTAAGTGACATCTAAAACCCAGGGAGAGACTTTACTTAAAAAGAAAAGAGACACTGGATGATTCAGAGGCTTAGTAATGGAATACAGAGCCATTCACCTCTAGGTCAACTGTCTGAGTTCAGCTCCAGTTATTATTGACCAAACATTTATACTAACTGCAGTCTGTGTGGAATATCAATGGCTTTATGGCTCTGCTAGATATATTATTTGTCCATTTCTGAGGTGTCCATATGGCAAAAATCACCTCAGACTCCCTTTCTAGTCAGGGAAAAACAGGTACTTTTAAGGGATAAATCATCTGGAAGATGTCTTCTTTAGGATGAGATTAATTGCGCCCTAGAAGTATCTATTTTTCTCTGTTGACTACAAAGGGAGCACAGGATGACTTACTCCTATGTAGATGTTTATACTGCAGGAGTCTAAATTTGGATAAGAAGAATACCATACTAAGTGACTTCTCTATAGTCATCCAGAGGGCTGCGGTAGGTCAGCAACTGAGCATGGGTGTTGGGGATTCACCCTGAGGGAAACACCAGCTCATATCTGCCTTTGGTCACCTGAATCTTACCCTTACTATGTCTCAGTATCCTTTGGGAAATAAGGAGCAACCTTGCATACTCCTTATGGGTGAGATGAGTCAATCTAGGGGGAGGCATACCTTGCTGCTAACAATGCCCTTTCTCTTAATAGCCGTCAGCAAAATTTTTTAGCTATGCTGTGTGTGGTCTCCAGAAAGGCTGTGTGCTGGCACATGTGTCCCTGAATTTCCATTGTGTCTTTTCCTTTGCTTAAGAATCTGCATTCAGTCGGGGGATCTCTGATGCTCTACCACACTTCTCTGATTGGAAAATTTCAAAATACATTAAATTGGCATTTCCAGTTTTAATCTGTGAATGGGTAAACTACTTCCTCTTGCAGCTTTTTTACAAGCCTTGGTTGAGTGACTGAAATTAGAGCATATTCTGTCTCTGCCAAGACATTTAATAATATTAGTACTAAATAATAATAATAATAATAGCATAATTCTCAAGGAAGTGCATGCAGTGGCAGGTTAAGACAGTATGCAGAAAATGACACACCTGAATCAGCCATCTTTCTCTGCTCTTGAAACACTGGGTCCACTGTAAGTGATACTAAAACCAGAGGAAAGTCTTCTGCAGGTAAGCTGTACATTTATTTGTTTTAAAATCTTTGGTAGTATATTGGCTGCTATATGATCCGTATTAGGTTGTGAGATGTTAAATATAGCCCGTTTCTGAAAGTCCTGGTTAATGTTTGGCAGATGCTTTCTTCAGCAATACCTGTGATGTCTTGTCTCTTACATTGCGAAGTGTTTTCCACTTGTTTTTGCATCAGCTGGTATGTGCAGATGACTGGACAAACTCTGCTTTTGGCATGTGCTCTATCATAAAGCATCTTTTATTAAGATGGCTACAGAAGGATGCCCAGATGAGTCTGTGTGCTGGATGGAAAATAACCTCTAGGTGTAAACTAAGACACCCCTCCAGTTTTGAGATTTTTGGCCTTCCCATGAATCATTTAAGCCCTTTGTTGTGCATCAGAGCATATGCAGCTTCTCAAGTAACCTTAACAGTTATCATAGATCTTTGTATTCCAGAATAGAGCTTGCATTTATGTTAACAGCTTTGCTTGCCTGCTGTAAGATCTTTCTACTCCATCATATCCATCTTTCATCTCTGCCTTAAAGCCTGTAAGAATGAGATGAAATACTGGAAGCAAGCACCCCTTTATTGAATTGATATTATTTACTGATTTAGATGTCTGCCTTTTCCTCTGTCCCAGGACAATCAAGTAGTGCTTTGATTCTTACATTGACCCAGGCAGCACTGTCAGAGCTGTACAGAGACAGTACACAGCAGTCGTTGTTCTGACCAAAATCTTTGGGCATTATGGTTATATCATGCTTACAGCAATAAGTTAGTGTAAATCACATAATAAATCCAGAGAACTGAAGTCAGAGGAAGATGCATATGAAAATATTGAATTTGTCATTAGCCACGGGTACAAATGGCAAACCTTCTGTGCTGCTGGCTGCTTTGCTTGAGCAGCCCCTGGCTGTGTTCCTCACCCACAGTCCCATTTCTTGCAGTTGCAGGAAGAGCTGCCCAACAAAATGGAGAGCTCTTGCATTACACTAATTTCTTCATATTAATGCTTTACTGTGCACAATGGTGCATCTACATTAGCATTTCAGTTCAGACCAGAAGTGAACTGTTGAATTAACCCTTCTGACTGTCCCCATTTACTGATCTGATTGTTCCCTTTCACTGTGTTTTGCTTAATGTTGCTGACAAGTCCCAACTTGTTTTGGGTGAAACTAAATCAAGACCTGTGCTCCAAATGTCCTTCAGCTGCAGATGGGTGTTTACTTCAGGGAACCAGATGAAAAGTGATCTGATGTAAAGGCAGTATGATATGGCTGCTATGTTCTCAACAACTGTTTTGCTCTCCTACTGGTCCTCATGACTTGCTAATGTAGACATCCAAATGTCCTTCTGTGCTTTTGAGAGCGAGGAAGGTGACCATGCAGCTTGTGCGTTCTAAGAGCTCCACGTGGGAGGCTGGCACAGGGTAGCTGCAGCCCCAGTGCAGCCAGCACTGCATGACTGCACTCAGGCTACCATGGCACTGCAGTTGAGGACATTGTCCAAATCTGGAGCAACTTCAGTTACTATTTCTGTACTACCTGGATTCCAGTTTGCTGTAGATAATGCTAGTGCTCTTTATGCACTGCTGCAGTTGTAGATTTTGCTTTGAGCTAAATAAGCAATGGCCATATTGTGTTCTTACAATTATGCTACAGCAATAGTGTAGTACTATGTCTGTCTATTGTACATATACAGCAATATGTCTTCTACATCATATTTTAAATTAAATAATGGTATACTATCTTAGTTTAGGCTTTCCACAATGGTATACATTTCACTTAAGTTTAGCTATGTAGAAATGCCATCTCTAATCTAAGCTGCTATCAGTGCTCTGTAGAGGCACAAAGGACATTTTGGGATGCCAGTTCCAGGATATACATCTAAGGACAGCATTTAGGGTACATGGAATCAGTCATCCTTTTGCTTTTGGGTGAGTGTAGACAACTGGTCTAGGCAAAAGCCTTGACTTTCAGATGGCTAATGTAGTCTACATGACTCCATACACAGCCTCTAATGAGGCAAATCTTCCAGTGAACTGAAGAAGAACAGAAAGCTCTTAACTCATTCTCTTGAGGAGAGCAAAGATAAATACAATAAGCAAAATAGATTCAAAACAAATATATCTCATGAGTCAAGCCAAACCTTTTCCTTTTCCAATAAAAACACAATTATGAGGTGAGGAAGCTATATTTGATGGTAGCTTTAGTAAAGCATCTGTCAGACTTTCTCATAGAAAGAAAAAAGTGTGCTGCACTGAAAACACTATGAAAAGGTCTTTGCTAAAGCTAATGGTAAACGGTAACCCTTGGTATTGGAAAGGAGCCTGTGGAATCTGAAAAAGGAGTGAAAGAGACATTAAGAATATGGAATGAGACTCAGTTTAAGTCAGGCTCTGAGTATACCTCACTTGACATATTGGGCTCTATTTTGATACTTCTATTTCTTTACTTCCTGATTCCTTTTCCACCTGCCACTCCTCCACTTCACCCAGTACCTGCTTCTTTTAATCAGTACAGAGCTATTGTGTCACCTAGGTAGGCATTATGTCCCTCTACCAGGATTAGTGTGCCACTGCATCCAGTATGAGCAGATTTTATCAAGAAGTGATGTATGGATTGGAAGGCATTTCCAGACGAATTAAATGATCAGGAGAATGAAGGGGATGAGTTTTCAGACGGACTTGGAATCTTATTCTGTGGGTTGTTTTCAAACAAGGCTGAAATCTGCTGTAGTCAATGCTACACTGAGATCAAAACAGACATTGTTAAATGCTTTTGTTTTCATGTAGCCTTGAAAAAACCTCCAATTTATTAGAAGGGGTGGTAAGAAAAATGAAGCTTGCTTTTAGTATCTGTACTTCACTTTACACCCCTCTTTTTTCTAGTGGTTTGTGTTTTTTTGGCTTTTTGTTGTTGATTTTATTTTTTAATTGCTCCCTTATTGATTTCCATTAGATTTACTAGGATGGCACTCTGAGTCTTCTTGTCCAAATGACCTATATCCATTTACCATCAACACTGTTCCAACTCCAGGCTTCCTGACCCAACTTTAATGTGAATTCCAGATGTTAGCACAGTGCTGCAACATTGATCTGACTGATGCTTAGTAATATACAAAGTGAGCATACACAGATGTTGACCAATCTTTACTTTAAACCCCTCAGATATTTTTCTTGTCAAGATAAAATATTGAAATGTACAGTGTATGTTTCAGAAGAGTGTGTGCATTTAGTAAATTCCCCGTTTATTTTAAAAACAATTTTTTAAACCCTGTTTGGGAAAGTAGTTAAGCACATGCTTAAGTTATGTTGACTGAAATTTAAAGCCAGCCATCACATGTCTGGTGGAGCTCTTTCTTGCTAAATACCCACCAGCCTGAGACAGTCAATCTCAATACACTGGGTCTCTGTGGTCTCTAACATCTTTGTTTAAGTGCATGGCTATGTTGCTTACTCTCTTGACCTCTTGTTACTCTTCTTGAACCAAGCTCCCTGTCTGCTTCTCCTTCCCAGCTATGGGGATGTACAAATCAGCTGCTCCAGATCAATAGGAGAAGTGATAACTGACCTTTCCCTTCATCTCCTCAGCTGTGAGCAACTTAAGCATGAACTCTTCCAAGATTTTAGTCATGTGGGCTGATATAGCTCCACCTTGCTGTTGAAATATTTCCATCTCTTTGCCTTCTATCCAAAGTGCTGTTTGTGACAACCTGAGACTTAGCTTTTTTCTTTGTTTTGTTTTTTTCTCCTCCCTCCTGTGTCTTGAAAGTTTTCTTTCATCAGCATTTTCTTTTTGACTAACAGCAAACTTGTTGAAGTAATAATTTGTTTTCACCTGACCTGGCGGGCCCATGTAACAAGCACGTTCAGCAAATAGTGGACATCACAGAGCATTGTTAAAAGACACAATGTCTTTATAATGGCAACCAGAATTTATAAGTTGTATGGATATTTTCCAAACAATTGCCTATTTTTTAATAACACCTGAAATCAAGGCTCTTTAAGTGGATCATATCCTCATCTGGCATAATATCATTCCAGCTGTACCAACTGTGGGCATCTTTAATGTCTGCATTACACTTTAACCCTCATGGAACAGAAACTTCAAATATATGTTATGAATGTATTTAAAAGTGTCTTATATATACTACTTGTTAGATCTTTGGATGGAACTCCATTTCACATATCTGATCTATACTTTTCTCACAGGCAGGTGGAAGACATGGTTGTCACACTGGTGGTATCAGAGATACATGGGGGCACAGGGAAGAGGGTAATAAACATGGAGACTTTGCAAGTTTGGGCATTATTGTTTGTTACAGTGCACTGCACTGGTCTTGGAAGTAGGGTAAGAATGCAAATACCATTTAGAGTAAAATATTTACTGTCTGAATTTTGACTCATTCAGAAAATTAAACCTAACTTGAAGACTGTGTCTTGCAGTACGAGGAAATTTTTGTAGAAGTTCTTCAGCTGGTCCTTTATATGACCAAGCTTTCTTTCCATTTTCCCATATGAAACATGAACTTCTATGACACTTCAGTAGCATAACATACTCTGGACAGAGAGTAAAAAAGAGCTAGAAGAGTTCAAAGTCAGAAAAAGTTAGAATTTCCTCAGTATGTGACTACATATTTTGGCAATAGTGCCACAGACAAAATTCCCATTTGCTTTCAATGAGAAAGCAGTTTTATTCAACATTTTCAGCATACAGCCATTGTGTCCCTTTGTCATTGCTAGCTGTTTCTGATGATGAGGTAGGTTACTACACAGAGCTACTTGTGTGGTCTCTTAAAGTCTTAAGCTTTATTTTTCCTCATCCTTAGTTGATGAAAGGTCTTTCAACATTTCTGATAATTTGAGGAAATGCCTATCTTGTTCTTCCTCATGCTTTGTGCACTGAAGTGAATAATATCTTAATTTTAATTCATTTTCCTATTAAGCTGGTTGCACAAGTCCTCTGAGGTGAGCTTTTTATCTCGTTTCCATCTCTCGTTTATAGTCTTTGATATTGAACTTAATAAAAATCTACCATAGCCCTAAAAATGTCACTGTGTGATGGTTCTAGGAGAAGATGGTAGAGATGGTCTGATTCAGTTTTCAACTGCCTTTCCCACAGGCCTGTGCATTAGATATTCTTAGGCGTATATATAGGCCATACTTTAAATGGAAAACTGCTTCTCAAGAACTGTTGAGAGAAGGAAGTGATGGTATAAACCTGTGTTAGAGCCTTGGACTGCTTTTGCACAAAGATACAGGAAATACTTGCTGCTTTGACCAAAATTAAATAAATATCTGGCCATTTATTTATCTATGTTTATTGAGGGTTTGAGAATCCATCCCAGATAAATGTGTACTAAAGGGAGAGATAGCTTGAAATACAGCATTACTGAGTAGATAAGGCAGTTCCTGGGGGCTGGATAGACAGTGAAGGAAGCCCTGACAGCAATAGCAAGAAGGAAGGCAGCGACCCAGGAGATACTGAGCATTTTTGGAAGACACAGAGAACAGGCTAGAGGGTAGACATGGATGAAGATTGTAGCAGAGCTGGGAAAAAAATTGGAGATAGCAACAGGCATTTGTGAAGAAAGCTAACAAGTCAAAAGTGACACCAAGAAGCAGACCATGAAGAGCATTGAAGCCAGGCTGAGTAGAACAGCCATGTACAGGGGAAGTCACGGCTTTTCTTGATAAACAATGAAAGAGTAGTAAATACGGCATGTAAGGGTGGGTAACTGAGACCCCCATGGTAATGCAAGAACCTGCACAGGTAGCTGATATCATCAGAGTTAACATGATGGGTGAGATTAGACCTATAGACAAATGGAAAAGTAGAGGGAAGAAGACTGAAAAGAACAAAGGATTAAAAAAAAGAGCAAATGTTAAAAATGATAAAAATGACAAATGGGGGTCATAAATGGCGTTTAATCAACCTTTGCCTGTGAAGGAGAGTGCTAAACGACAGCAGCCAGACAGAAGTCAGATAGGAAGGAGTTAGCTGAGAGGACCTACTCAGATGCTCTAGGAACTGCTATTCTGCACTGAAGGGTACAAAGGACAAAGTAAGTAATGGGGAAACCACCATAACACAGAATGGGTCTGTTCTTTTCCCCTGTAGCCAACCTCTGCAGCAGCATAAGGAAAAAGACATGGAATGGTATGAAATTGCCCAAACAAGAATTTTTGCAACCTCACAGGATTTTTTTTTTTTCAGACAGTACCCCTGGGCAGGTAAAAGCTTTGGCAAAAGGGAATGCATTGTAATTCAACTATCTTAATTAATGAAGAGGAAGATATGATACATCTAGAGCTGTAGGATATAGAACTCTGATTATGCTATCACTCATTTTTAGTTGTTCCATCTCAAGATTATTTATCTAATTTCTTCAGTATTGTCTACTCTAAATTCAGCTGTTAACAGGACTGATTGCTCTGAGCAATAAGAAAAGCTAGCAGATATTTTGCACTCAGAACACATTACATATCTGTAGTTGAAAAGTTGCTTTAGGTTCTATTTATAGTGCAACTTTGGCTTTCACATTTTAGTTTCCTAAGTCATGACCCAACTATGGCTTATGATCCTGTCCTCTCTTGTAGACTGAGTGTATAGAGGGGACCACAAGTGACCCAGAGGCTGGAAGAATTGCCTTGAATCTGCTTGACTGAGCACACAATAATTTTGCTTCTTAATCCTAGTCTGTGTAGCCTCTAGCACTTTAGGACTTGGTTACATATAATTAAAGTTAGGAAAGGAAATTCACCACATTTCATTGTTATAATTTGTTTTTATTTTCCTAAGCATTATTCATTCAGATTCGTTTGCTTCAGGCATGTTCTCAAAACAAAGTCAGTCTTCCTTCCTTCCTTCCTTCCTTCCTTCCTTCCTTCCTTCCTTCCTTCCTTCCTTCCTTCCTTCCTTCCTTCCTTCCTTCCTTCCTTCCTTCCTTCCTTCCTTCCTTCCTTCCTTCCTTCCTTCCTTCCTTCCTTCCTTCCTTCCTTCCTTCCTTCCTTCCTTCCTTCCTTCCTTCCTTCCTTCCTTCCTTCCTTCCTTCCTTCCTTCCTTCCTTCCTTCCTTCCTTCCTTCCTTCCTTCCTTCCTTCCTTCCTTCCTTCCTTCCTTCCTTCCTTCCTTCCTTCCTTCCTTCCTTCCTTCCTTCCTTCCTTCCTTCCTTCCTTCCTTCCTTCCTTCCTTCCTTCCTTCCTTCCTTCCTTCCTTCCTTCCTTCCTTCCTTCCTTCCTTCCTTCCTTCCTTCCTTCCTTCCTTCCTTCCTTCCTTCCTTCCTTCCTTCCTTCCTTCCTTCCTTCCTTCCTTCCTTCCTTCCTTCCTTTCCTTCCTTTCCTTCCTTTCCTTCCTTTCCTTCCTTCCTTTCCTTCCTTTCCTTCCTTCCTTCCTTCCTTCCTTCCTTCCTTCCTTCCTTCCTTCCTTCCTTCCTTCCTTCCTTCCTTCCTTCCTTCCTTCCTTCCTTCCTTCCTTCCTTCCTTCCTTTCCTTCCTTTCCTTCCTTCCTTCCTTTCCTTCCTTTCCTTCCTTTCCTTCCTTTCCTTCCTTCCTTTCCTTCCTTTCCTTCCTTCCTTTCCTTCCTTTCCTTCCTTTCCTTCCTTTCCTTCCTTTCCTTCCTTCCTTTCCTTCCTTTCCTTCCTTCCTTCCTTCCTTCCTTCCTTCCTTCCTTCCTTCCTTCCTTCCTTCCTTCCTTCCTTCCTTCCTTCCTTCCTTCCTTCCTTCCTTCCTTCCTTCCTTCCTTCCTTCCGTCCTTCCTTCCTTCCGTCCTTCCTTCCTTCCGTCCTTCCTTCCTTCCGTCCTTTCCTTCCTTTCCTTCCTTCCTTTCCTTCCTTTCCTTCCTTTCCTTCCTTTCCTTCCTTCCTTTCCTTCCTTTCCTTCCTTCCTTTCCTTCCTTTCCTTCCTTTCCTTCCTTCCTTTCCTTCCTTCCTTTCCTTCCTTATTTCCATACCACTATCTCCAAGGAATTTGAACATTGGGTAGAAACTATTCCAGGTGCAAGGAGATGCAGATTTGAGTCAATCATGTTTGAAACACTTTTACTGAACTTTCTCTGACTAGCTGAGCAGATTTTTCGGTATTCATGTGGTGACACATTTCTAAGAAACAATTCAACACTTGTTTTTAGCTATTCTTAAGGCGAGGAGGGAAATAAATTGCTGTCAGCCCACTCCAGCAGTAAATGCTTCTGGTCAGTACAGTAAGAAGTTGGAATGCTGCACCCATTCATTGCAGTCTGGTCACACCATGATCCTACACACCAGGACACACTAACTAGGTCCTGCTTATCTGACCCTAAGGCTGAGAGAGGCCAGGCATGGGTGCAGAGGACACCTGCTGTTCTGCACACCCATGTGTCACAGGGTGCCCTCACCCCAGCACTGGCCATAAACCAGCAACTGAACAGTATAAGCTTATTGTAAGAAAGTCCTAAGCAGTATCTTTTGCCTTTTCTTATTCCAGGTTCAAAAGAAAAGTCATCTCGATTCCAAGAGAATACAAGAGTCAAGTGATGGCTGTGGTGGAAGTTGCAATTTTTGGAAATTGTAAAAGCTAGGATGCTGTTTTTGGAAAGAAAGAGAGAGAGAGGTTTCCACAATAGCAACATGGCATTTAACTTAATTAGTTATAAAACCTCTCAAAGGAAACATGCAAATAAAGAAAACTTCTCTAAATCATTACGGTTTCACAGATAGAAAAAGGATTCTTGCATGGGAAGGGGCAACGCCACAAAAGAAATATTTCCAAACTCTGTATTCAAGACCTTGGCAGGGCTGCTGTTGTCTGCAGCACGTGTGTGCATACCAAAGGACAGGCCCTGAAAGCAGCAGCAGGGCATAGCTGCAGAGCATGTCCTTGCTCCTTGAGGCACTCCAAGACACAGCAAGTGGTATGAAATGGACCTAGCTGCTCCCTGCATGCTTCTGCCAGAGATGGCTGGGGTCACGGAGTTGCAATGGGTCCCCCAGGGAGATGCAGATGCCTGCATGCTTCCTATGGTCTCTGGAAACATCCCTGAGGAATTCATCTTTGGGGAATAGTCTCTTACTGGCAAGAATTCATCAGTGCTGCCAGCTCAGGACTGTGCCTAACCGCACTTTCAAAACCACAGTTAATAACTGGTAGACATCCTTCAGCAGCCAAAGAGATATTTTGGAGAGAAATACATGCAAACACACGCACTTAAATTTCTTTAGAATACGAAAATACTACATAGGACAGGTTTAGCATCTTAGATGGCTATCAAGCAAAAGCTAATTCTTTCACCAAAACAGCTAAATAAAGGCTTTAGTATGTGCAGTTTTATTGATGATTCAGTGAGAGACTGAGCCTTTGAAGTCTGTCACCAGCTTTGAATCCTGAGAAGTCTGTTTCTGTCCATGTCACCGCCACCCACATGTGTCTATGTGTCTCTGTCTGTCTGTGGTTTTTCTTTAAATTGTCAGTTTTCCTCACGGCAATCAATGCATCATCGTCAGGACTCTGCAGTGAACAGCATGGAGAACTATGAATAGCTGTACCCTGGGGAGCTGCACACTGAGTGTCGCTGAAGGGAGGAGGGACATCTGCACCCCTGCATTGCAACTAGCCCTATAAATGGAAAGGGATTTGCAATAGAGGAAGCCAATTTACAGAACCAGTGCACTAGGTGCTTGGGCTGTGTTTGTGTCCTCAGTGAGCAGCATTTCAGCATTGCTCCACCATAGAGAAAAGCCTGAGCATGCCAGTAGGAACAATAACTGATCATTGGTATCAGCAAATAGCATCTTGTGTTCTGCATCTTTTTGTCAGAGACCTTCAGGAAAGCCAAATCTACTTATGTTCATTTTGCAGACAAAGAACTGAGCTTTCAGTGGTTGCACACAGCATCTTTCAGTCTTTTTTAAGATAGTATAAAATCTTCATGAAACATAAAATAAACATAATTAAGTAGTTCCACGCTGATACATTAAGTGCTATTTTAACCTTTAAGAGACCTTAAAAACATTTATAAAGATAACAATACATTGAGATGTGAATGTGCAGATATGATACGGGCTAATTTTTGTCTTGTCACAAGATACAGTTTTAATTGTTATATTGTTGTAATTCTGATTTGTTACAGCCATGAAATACTATTTACATTGGCAATCTTATTCTACTGAACTTTGTAAAGTTAACAAAGCCACAAACTCATTTAGAAGGGTGGGAAAAGCCACTCTCCACACTGATTGTTGGGTTCTTCTGACTGAAACCATAGAACTTGAGGGCGTGAAAACCAAATACACTTCCAGATCAGTGAGTGGGAAACCTGGAGTTGGTTTTAGGCCAACTAATGTCATTGCTTCATTAGCATCTGTATTTTAGTTACCTGATGAACCCATGTTTAAGCACTTGATTTTGCAAACAGGTTTTCCGCTTGGAGGCTTTCAAAGGCCTGTGTCTTTCTCTACATGGGTAGGACTAGGGGTCCAGAACACAAGTGTAATTTAAGTGTCCAAGCTGGTGCTTATCTCCACTCACCATAATTAGTGCTTTCACAGCAATACACAGGGTGGAAACTCTAGGACAGCAGATGACTATGTTGGTCTCATAGGAGAGTCCGGTACTACAAAAGACTCTTATGATGGCATCTCCAAGGTTTGACTCAGGCAGAAAGATGATAACACAGTCCTTGGGAATTAGGGGTGACTTATTCTTCAGAGCCCATTCCAATGTCTGTTGACTACTGTGCTTGGTTGGTCAGCTGTTTTCCAGATAGTTTCTGGCCTACTGCAAGATACACCAGGTGAAATGCTGGGGGAGATCTCTTGCAACATTTTCAGTTCACTCACAAGAAACTGGAAACTACAGACAAAAGCAGGTTCTTCACAAGTGAAGGCTATAAAAGCAGGTTCTTTTATTTAGAGATCATAGGCACATAAATCACCTAAATGTAAAGGTACATGAGACCAGTATGGCTGGATAACTTGAATGGATCAGTTTTTGTGTCATGAGAATTTCTCCTTTTTTAATACTTTTTCACTGGTTTCAATTAGTATTTTAACTCATCATAAATCTAAGGACTTGCAAGCATTGAGATAATGGCATAATTTAGTTTTAGTTGCTTTGCAGTATTATATAAAAGGTCATCTTTTATTACAGTAAAAACTGAAGAAAACACCTTGACTCCTTAAAGACAATTTCCCAAAACCCCATGGTCTAAGGCATGGTCCTTCCTCCAGCATTTAGGTATTTTTGTTTTCTTTTGGGGATTCATGATTAGGCACATCACGATGAGAGCAGGATCTTAATTTCTTAAGTGTTCATCTGTTCCTGCCACTTACTGGCTTTGCTGTGCAGTCTCATAACAAAGCTTAAATTAAGCCCCCAGAAAGCTATTTATACATCATTACTTGGCTAAGAACCACGTGTGCCTTGGTTTTCTTAGCCCAAATCCACCAGGTTTCCTATAAATAGGTTCAGTGCCTTAGAAAAGAGAGCACTGGGATACTTTTTATCCTCTGAAAGGCATTGTGTGCAGCCATTTCTATCCACAGCAACGCTCATGTTAAAGTGTTACCCAACGATTGCTCTGTTTAAAGCAATTTGTATTGTACAGCTGTAAATGATGGTGTCAGTAGCCAAAAAGCGCAAGAACAGGGAGTACTCAAAAAAGACAAGGATCTGGGTACAGGTGCTGGTGGGTGTCACCAGTGACCTCTTCCCTGGACAAAGCAGTCCCATAAACAGAGATGGTATAGACTATTGATTCAGCAACTTTTCATATGAACTTTGGGGTTGATGGTAAGGCATTAACCCTTAGCCTTGGTACGAATGACTTCTTCTACTGGAGAGAAGCAGAGGAAGATCATGGAAAATGCAACCTTGGACAGGCTGTTCCCTACATTTGACAGCATGTTCAGGTTCACCTGTATGTCCTGGCTTCTTTGCCTAAGGCCCATGGTACCAAATGGTAGTTACATGGCAGCTTAAATTCCTGTTTGCTGGTGCTGCCATGGCCCCCAAATGCCAGAGGCTGCTCCCTCTAACATGATCAGATCTCTGGCAGCGTGGCCCAGTTTATTCCCTCTCAATGTTGTGATGCTTAGCAGTTCCTCACCAGATCTGGCTGAGAGCTCAATCACATCCTCAGCTTCAGCCTAGGATGCATCAGCAGAGTGATGCAAGGCAACTGGACCCTCTAAAGTACATAATGATATCACAGTAAGCACTGTAGAAATGGAAGTATGTTGAGGGGTTGTTGACGGATATTGACCAGTCATAAAATTTTAGATCTCTGTTTAAACACTCACTAAAGGTCTAAATTCAAGTCAAAGGAGTGTGCTTGGTGCCACAGGTGGCTAACTTATGCAACAGCTCCACAAGTAAAACTCCCAGAGCCCTTCTCTACAGAAATTTTTCAATATTTCCTGAAGACTTTTCCACAGAATAACTCAATAATATCCATTTCCATTTTAGTTATGATTGGACAAAATTTGTCCTTAGAGTTCTCAGGGATGCATATTTCTGTTTTAAAATAAAATATTATTACTTTAAAAGATAGAAATAATGTACTCATTGTAAAATATATGTTTTACTATTGAGTAACGTCTCTTTTTACCTATTAGGAAAAACTATTAATAAAAAATTGCAGTAAATCTAATACCTGTCTGGAAAGACAGTATCTCAGCTAGTTAGAAGCATACAGATTTTCAACATTAAAAAGAACAAAACAATACATGACTTCTTTAAGCTTTCTGAGCAGAATAAAGTGCAAGTGAGTGCTTTGAAAGATCATAAATCTCTCAAAGTCACTGCTGGGATTTACACATGAAATATCTCCTGCTTGTGAGGATGCTCAGGTACTGTGGTGTAAAGCAGGGTCTGAGATAATAAAGAAGAGAGAGAGTGAATATAACACAGATGGTGACAAACTGTCCCTCATTTTAATCAAAAGCAGGTACTTCCCATTTAGTCAGAGTGTAGATCCAGAGAGCTCCAAAGTACTCTGCATGCCACAGGCCTGGTCCTCAGTTTTTGTTGCAGCATGACCAAAGGAAAAATGACTTGGACCTGTGCCTGGTGCTCCTCTAGCCAGAGAGAGGCTGGGGAAGAAGTGGCAATCAGCCAGCTTCTCCAGGTCAGAATCACATGCAAATTCACCTGTAATGGGAAACCCAGAAATTCCACTTTATAGTTGTATTTATTGATTCACTGTTAAGCATTCTTCATTCTCATGCATATTTTTCTTTTTCTGAGATATCTTTCAGGAGAAGCCATAGTCCTGACCACATTTTGTGCTCAATCACCTTGTCCAGAAGTATTTACAATCTTTTGCATAGTACTCAGCTTAACAAGCCCTTATATAACAGCAGATAAATTTTAAGTGTTCACATAGCAGCTGTGAAACCCTGAGACTTTCAAATGCCATGGAAGCCCTTTCTGACAACACAGAAGAAGAGAAGCTGCTTTCTCTACTAGACTACACTGAGGTTCTCACAGGGTCACAGGATAGCTAAGGCTAGGAGGGAACTCAGAAGGTCTCTGCTGCAATCTCCTGCCCACAACAGGTCAGCTCTGAGGTCAGACCAGGCTGCTCAGGGCTGCACCCAGTCAGGACTTAAAGACCTCCAAGGATGGAAGCTTCACCATCTCTCCGGGCAATCTGTGCCTCTGCCTGACCATCCTTACGGGGAAAAAGTTTCTCCTTATATCCCAGCTGAAACTCTCATGTCTCAACTCATGTTCATCATGTTTCTTCTTCCCACCATGCATCACTGAGCAAAGCTTGTCTCCATCACCCTGATGACCTCCCTGTAGGCACTGCTGTTATGTCCCCTGAAGCCATCTCTGCTCCAGGCTGAAGAAGCACAGCCCCTTCTGGCCACTCCATGAGGAGCTCAGGGTGGAAGCAAGGACAGGGAGTAGGAAGGCAATGTTTGGTCCATACTATGCGACCACTGTGCTGTCAGGGTCACTCTGTGTTGTGCCCTGAAGCAAAAGGCAGGGAGCTGTGCTGAAAGGTTAATGGCATGGTCAGACCTTACATTTTAACCAACAAACAACTTCTTGAAGTAGAACTTCACGAAGTAGAAGACCTACACTAAAGCAACCTCTAGCAAGGAGCTGGAGAGAGCTTTACAGTCACTTCATGCTTCTGTAAAATTGTTTTAATAAACCTGGAAGTTTATCAAGCATTTAGGAAAGTTAGAAAAAACAGTTCAGTGTAACAAAGCTGTATTGCTACAGCTAAAAATATATTTTAAAATGAATACTGCATTTTTAAATTAAGAAATTGGACAAAGTCCTACAGAACCCTGTTTCAGGTTTGGCATTAAGCCTGCAAAAATACTTATTATGGTCAGCCCCTGCCTGCTACTGAAACATTTATTACGGCTGTATGTAGGCAGGATTGGTCAATGTGAAAGATGCTTCTAATCTCCTTTGCTCTTGATGAGTATGTTTTTCACCATGTTCCAATTCAGTAGAGTCTGTCTCTCTGCAGAACAAGATCCCCACCCCCACCCCATCAGATTTTATTACTTAACTCACAGATTTGTATGAAAGCTATTTTTGTTCCTAGCAGGGTGCAAGGAATGTTAAAAAGTCCTATTTCTTTTTTAGATAATTACTATGCTGGTGTTGCTTGTCTGAATTTTGTTTGGGATATGTTTAAATTTATAAGTTGATAAAAGCAAGTTTTCTGTTTGATCATTAAATGGTATGAAAATTGGTGAAGTAAGACCACAAAAAAAAAAAAAAGGTAACATAAACATGTGATACTGACAGAAAAAAATTGCCTTCGGAAAAATAGGAGTAAAAGAATATCTTATAATGATTTCCTCTATGGGACTGGAGACTGAAATAGATCCTATAACCTCTTGTCATCTTTTAGACAAGGTTCTAATTACTGTGTGCCATGTTGATCTATTATGCACTGTACTGGAGCTTGTGATGTAGTCCGTATTAAGAAGTATAGCTTTCCTTAATTGAAGAAAAAGTACCTTTAGGCTTAAAGAGTTAGTTGCTGCTTCATGAATAAAACCTTGTATAGTCATTTACTGCATGCTTAAGATCCGATTGCCTTGCCCAAAAGAAATAAGTCAACTCATAATAGTTTGTTTGAGAAGTTGCTGGATATAGTGGATATACCTTTATGTTTTGAGAAACAGGCAGAAATGAAACAAAGCTATAGTATCTCCTCTACCTTTGCCTAGAGCTTTCCATTTGTTTACAACACAAGATGAAATTTCTGCATATTCAAGTCTTTTTTTTTTGTCTTGCACTGTTTTCTGTGTGACTTGTTTTGAGGGTAAGAAAAGGAACTAATTGTGTGTGTGGCTTTCCATATTCTGCTCCTTTTTTATGTTGTTATACTGCAAGATGTTTGGAGCAGGAAGTGATGATTAATTCAAACTGTGCCTTTCACAAAGACACTGCTCCTCATGGGAACAGCTGGGCATTACTGCAAGTCCCATACAAATAACATTCACCCAATGTCATTAATTAAAAGAAAAAGAAAGGACTACTGCAGTTCAAAACTAGCTTTAATACATCTTCCAGAATTAACCTCCTAAAAATGGTTTCAAAAAAGTATAAAGAAAGGTAATGATCTATTTAATGTGAAAAAAATATTTATGCTGAAGATTCTACTTCATATAACTTATGCAATTGTCCTTCTTCCAGCCCCTGTCCTTACCCTTGGCTTTGGGGTCTCGGGACAAGCATGTTGTGCCACAAAGGCCACTGGGAGCATGAAGAACAGTTACAGCAAGCGCCTCATTGTATGCATGTTTTTGGAGTGTGCCTAGTGCAGATGGGAGCTTTGGAGACTTTACATACCCAACTCTAAACTCTTCACCTGATGAGTGTGAAAGAAGACTGATTTTTCAAAGCATTGTAAATTTGTCACAACTTAGCATCTGTTTCTATAGCAACAGCTAAAAGCAAAACTCCAACATAAACCCAGTGTACACAAAATAAAATGTTTACCTTTACTTTAGAAGGATGTTTGCTAATCCTTGCAAGAATATAGAGAAGGTGGGATATAAAAACTGTCATATGCTATAAAGCTCCGACATGTAGAACACAAATTACTCTTTAAAAGTTGAATCGCTCTTGGATCCAAATGATCTGTGTTAAAGCACAGTAATTATTAACACAACACCTGTGTTTGAGTGAAAGATAGCTTCTCTGAGATATGTTTTCAGTGCCAAAAAGAGTTGTGTATAAACCCAGAGGTTTATTTTGATTTTTTTCCAGCTTTCAGGCTCATGAAACACATTATTTTGATTAGTCAGCTCATGTGGTTGAGGGTAATTTTTTAGGCTGATCCTTCTAGCTTTTCTTTTCCAATTAAAGCATGCCCATTTAAACTGGCTTTATAATGATTTCAAAGTTTCATCAATGGGGGCACACATGCACATACACAGAAGTCCACACAGAGTCCTCCATGGTTTCAGGAACTCTCTTGTAGTAAATATCGCTTATCTTCCCACATTGTCAGCCTTTAATCACCAAGGTTACTCAGGAACTTCCATTAATTATTGTTGAAATTTCACATATTTACTAATACGTAATGATTTTTACATTCCCTTGTAGTTAATTTATTTTACTCTTGAATCCTGCATGTCAGCCATTTCTAATCAGAATGCAAAATGTCTCAGCAATTTTAGCAGAGCTGGTCGAGCAATCACTGTGAAACAACACAGGCAAATTCACATCAACCCTTTTTCCTTTTGAGAGCCTGAGATGGAAAGAGTTACTGAACAGCCCTATGTTTTTCTAACACGAAAGGAAGAGGGGACCTAAAAAAGATCTCTAAGTGACAGTGCAGGAGGGCATGATGTTGACTTGTTATGCTTCTAAGCAATGTAATTTAATACATGAGGAAGACGCCCTTAGTCTGGTTGTGACCATCAATATTTCTGACACAAATACAGACTTTACACAACAAAACAGTTTACTCCCAATTTTAGATTAAAAAGCATTATCAAATAAAAGAGTGGGCTTAGCAATTACACAGCATCTAGAATCTTACATCAGAAATAGAAATAACCCAGATTCAGAAATAACTTGCAGGCACATCAGTCAATCAAATGAGGGTGATACTGAAAAAAGATCTAAATATCTTAGTCACAACAAAGACTACTATTTTCAGAGAGCGCTCTGCAGATGCATATTCTGTTTGCAGCTGCAGTCCAGCCCTAAAAAGAGAGGTTGACCAGTTTTGGAGGGAATCCAGCATGAGGATCTGAATGAGCTCCGCAGCCTAATCTTCCAGCTAAGCACGAGCAACTCAAGTCAGATAAAGATTTCAGTCCACTGCAGGCATCAGGGGAGTTTTGAGGTGCCTCGGTTGTACATCTGAGCCATAAATCAATTTGTTCAGCAGAGTTAAAACACATGTTGTTTGTTTTCTTGCTGCCACTGTTCAGAGTGCCTCTAAGGAAGAGATGTGGGGTAGTGCTTAAGGATTAAATAGTATAAAAGGCAATATTTTTTATCAGCTGAATCATATAAGCTGATGCTTGAAGGCCTCTTAGGTGTATTCAGTAGCTTGTGAATGCAGGTACTACAGCATGAGAAATGAGGAGGGGAAGAATCTGTGGGCCAGTTCCTCACCTGGTATAAAATGACATACATACACTGACCTGCTGTGTTTCAGACCAGCTGAAGAGCTGAATGGTAGTGTCAGAGATTTTAAAAAAAAATGTAGTAAAGCAATGCAGAACATATGATTTAAAGGTTTAAATGTTGATGGTAATGGACATACAGATAACCTCATGGAAAGACTCCCAGGAGCGCATGACAAAAGGAACCTAGCTGTAGACTATAGGCAGCTCCTGCTATAAGTAAAGACAATAAATACCTCCCTTAAATGGAATCTGAGGGTCAGGGAAGTTGAGTATACACTACACAACTGATTTCTTCTACAATTTTTAGAGTGAGAAACAGCTGAATTCAGGGTCCTTTACCCTTACGGCTTGAATGATGATGTGTCATGTTGCTCTGAGCCCTTTGCATCTTACTTTGTTTATGAAGGCTAACAGTTATGTTCTACGTAGGTTTGCTGTGTCATGAAATGTCTTTGCCTCAATTTAAGCACATCTTTTACACTTAGTAAAAAAACCCCAAACATACTCTGCTTTCTCAAATTCCTTGGAGATTCAGTGGACTGTCAAGGAATTTATTACATCTTTCCTCACCTGATAAAATATTTGCTCTTGTGAAGGAGATGTCTTTTCCCTGAAGAATGAATCCTGGTTAGCCCAACAGAAATGGAGCATTTCTGTGGCAGAACCCTGCATGTGCTAAATGGATCTGGGTGGCCTGTTATCACAGGGATGTTCTGTTTCCCCTGTGTGCCAGGCAGAATTTCTATCAGGATGATCTGTGGCTCTTACCTGTGAATAAATATGGGCCATCCAATGCATTTTGGTAAATGATTTGTTAACTACTAATCTGTGCACCTCTCCTCTACTGCTCTTTTCTTGGAGAAATAACTGCTGATCTTTCCATTATACATACATCCTACAGGTGTTCCTGGGATCACAGAACAGCCACAAGCAAGGCTCTTACCTACAGACCAGTATAATTTTATAATTAGGAAGAGTGGTAGGTGAACTTCTGCCACATCCCATGGCATTTGAGGAAGAATTCAGTCTCCCTGAGGCTAAGGAATGACCCAGGGCTCCCTGCTGGAGGAACTTGCTGCTGTTGGGTCATGGATTTAGAATGGTGTTGCCCAGCTGAGATCTCCAGTATGAAGGAAATACTGGACAAGGTGTGGCTACAATAGGAAAAAAGTGTTATAAAAAAGGGGACTTAAATCTAGGCATGGATCAGGGAGGAGAAGGTCTGCAGGAGGGTATTAACATGAAGTTCATAAACTCCTAACTGTGTTCATAACACTGGCTTTCATCAGTTGTTCATTCAGATAAGCATACTATCATAAACAAAGCCTGGAGACCTTTAGGCACAGAACACAGAGATATGTACTTCTGAAAGAATTACTTTTCCCTAGAAAATAATCTACTTAACAAATCTCCTAAAAACAAGGAAGACAGGAAGAGGGTCACTGAAGAAGCAACAATTGTGGTTATTCTCAAGGAAAAAAACCCTGTTAAATATGATTCTGGACAAGCCAACTGACCTCTGCCTACTGCCAATTTCCTTCAACAGAAACTTAAACTATGTTTTAAGTAACAAATTAGATTGCCCCCAAAGGACTCAGAGCTCTTGTCTTCCTATCCCAAGTCCTGTTACTTGGCACAGCAAGTTAAAATAATTTAAAAATAATAACAAACAATCTCATTTTCAAAAATAAATGTCTTTGTGGAGTCATTTGGAATGTATTTACAAAGTCTGTTGAATTAATCAGTGATAATGCTTTAATCCAGTTTTTTTTAACATTTGTTCAATAAAATGCTATGATCATTGATAATATGAAATGGGGGAAAGTGAGGGTATTTCTTTGTCTTCATAAACTCTGCAAAATGGATGGAATGCGAGCTGAATTGTAACAGACCACCACTGGAGATGTCTGTACTCAGTGCGGGCATTCTCAAAAACTCATGTGCAGTCTGGAAGGTGTTGCTTCTTCTGATGGGCATGATACTGCCAGGCAGCTTTGAAAGTCTAGTTCAATGCAGAAGACTTAGTGGCATTTGCAGATTATACATTCCTGTGCCTTCCTCTCCTGTAGGTGATGTTGATGTCCTGACTCGCTTGAGCATCATAAGATCTCAGGAATGTGACTTTATATGTGTCTGCCTTTTTGTCCTGTTTAATACCTTAGTCCTGATTGTTTCTGCATGAGAGGAGTCTGACGCTCACCTCCACTCAATTCAGCAGTGTGATTCTTCGTTTGCCCTAGTGTAAAATGAGTTTGACAGACAGAGCCTGGGATGGCAGGGTATGAAGGGCTGGTGGCATTTCACAAGGCCATTCTTGGTGGCTGCAGAGAGACGTAGGATATGGATGGCTCTTAACACATCTGACTAATGGCTGCAGTGTCTTACACCTCAGGGACTGACTTGTAAAATGTTCCTCCTGGTAGGAAATAGTCCAGGCCAGTTGATCTTCAAAATGTGTGTGTGAAGCTCCTACTCTACCCCCACTCCAATATCTTTAAGGTTGGTCATATCTACCTGTCTGTTTCTTAACTCACCACGGAACATGGATACTTGTTTAAAAGGTACTATTTCTGCATTCTGGATCCACCAAAGACTCATGCTTACAAAGAGAAAGAAACACTTTCTGGTCTCTAATTTTACAAAATGCAGCTTCCTGCAAATGCCAGACTTCATATTGTTCCCTGTTCAACAAAGTCTTATACTGCTTCTCCAGAAATTGTCCACAGATAATACAAAAGATACCCACAGAACACTGCAATAAGTGGTGCTGGGACTATGAAGTTATACCTCTTTTTAGCATGGCAATGTGTGTGTGAGATGAGCCATGGCTCTTATCACAACCACATATGGTCTGGTAGCACAGAGAGAAGGGGAGCTGATGCCTGGGTTTGGTACCACAAGGCCACTGCAGTATTGCTTTCTCCCGTAACTCCCGAGGCAGAGAGAAGGTTGGAGAGACCACCCGGGTAACGTCTAAAATTAGAGTGGGTTTCTTTACAGTCACACATAAAACTAACTTTAGGCAAAGGAAAAGCAAAATCCTCGTACTTCCAGATCACTTTTAGGCAGGGGAGGAATGAATTTAAGTGTTACTATTATAACCATTAAAGAAAAGAATGGATTTCTGAAGTAAATTACTCCACTTCCAGCTGTTTTTCTTTTAACTCTCACCTACAACTCATCTACAAGTAGAACGTTTATGTTCCACTTGGAAATCCTGTACAGATGTTTGTCAAACATAGTTGACTTTTTCACACCAGATAGTATTTTGTCCAGTATGCATAAAATAAATTGATCCATCTTTCTGCAAGTATCTGTATCTCATTGAGAAAGCCTTGCTTCCTTTGCCTATCATGCAACCACAGTGCATTGGAAACAGATGGACTTTGCATTTATTTATCCCCTTTCAGCTGAAAACTTTATATCACTCTGAACACATTAAGTATGCCTGAGGTCATTCTTCTGATACAGGATTTTCTCAGTTTGGTTTTCCTGGACATGGGTAGTGTAAGGGATGTCTTCATAAGCACAGGCCACATCTGGTTTTGCCTACAGTGGACATTTCCAGTGAGGGGTGGTCACCCAGTGAAACCACGTCAAGTAAATGTGCAGCTCCAATTTAAATCATGATGTAATAAAACATTTTACTCTTCTCTCTCTCTCTCTTTTTTTTTTTTTTTTTTTTTTTTTTTTAAATAAATGCTGCTAGGGAGTTGCTCAGTTCTGCACTTGATAAGGGTGAGGCCACCACAGATCCATGCCCCTGGTCCAACCTGTTGCAAGGCTGAGCCTGTATTCCCAGTAGGCACATGCACACAGAGCACAAGTATACCACGTGCATATATATATGTAGGGTTGGCTACACAGACCACAGACACACCGAGCACTCACACAAACACAAAACAACATCGCTGACCTCATCCTGCTCCCCTCTCTGGCTGGAGGTCTGTTAGAGGGAATACTTAAATATTTGTATGTACAGTGTGGATCCTTCCAGCAGCTGGGCTCAGACATTGTTTGCCTATCAGCTGCCCCTGGATTCCAGGCTTCCCAGTAGTTGGCAACTGGATGTATGAACCCCTAGGGGCACAGTCCCACTACAACTGCTGTCACAGACCCCCTTGCACACACCAACACACACACACACACACACACCGCTCAGTCATCAGACCCCATGGCCTCTTGGGCAGATGTTTAAGAACTCCTGGTCCTCCCAGTAGCCACCTCCTCTAGGTTCCTCACTCCCGGACACACACCCCTCTGGCTCCTACGCCACCTCACCTACTTGGCAGCTCATCCCAGTTGATCTTTACTAACACCCACATGCTCACTGGCACACCTGCAGTCATGCCAGGTGCTGCACCATGGACACACAGGTCTCTGACCCCTGGTCCCAGCCTCATGGCTCTACTCAGACTCCTATACACGCACATGCACACAGAAAAGACAGTCTTTTGCCCAGGAATTGAATAAGAAGATAGGACAGGCTGCTTATCAGGCACAGGACATGGCCAGACAAGTGTACTAACTAGCAAACTACTTACACACTACCAGCCTTTTTTATACACTTATCCCTTTGTTGTCTTGACTTGGTTGTCCCCAAAACTACCCTGATAACCCCTTCCCCTGCCTTTGTTTTCTCCCCTAAACATCCCATAATAAATCTTCCACAGTCCCCAGATACCTTTGCCTGAATCCTTTAATATATCTCATGGTTCCACCGGCAGTGATTTCCCTCAGTCCAAAAGATGTTCCAGAGAACCACTCCGGCGTGTCCCCTGGCCAGTGGAGCTGAGGGTCCCCCAGGACAGCCATGGGAGTGGCTGGGTTCATGTCCCTGAAAGGGGTATTGGGGTTACCCTGCCTGCCAAACTTACCTGGGCCCGCCAAACTTCCTTATGTGTGTGGAGATGAGATCTATATTGTGTAAGCGAATAAACTCGACTAGTATAAACCACCTGTTTGCACCAATGCTAGTGGGACTGCACTAAAAGAGCTGTATTAGCAGAGTTAAATATATTTGGCCAGATGGTCTGCTGATGCGAACTGCCATAACTCTACTAGCATCAAAGGAGCAATGACAATCATACCTGGCTGATGTAGCTGCGATGCTGAGCCTGGGAACATACCCCAGCAAGTCTTTCATCCAGTTTCCCTTCCCTGATCCCTCAGGCATTTGTAGATGCAAGCTTTGTTTTTTTCTGTCTGATACTGGAGAGATAAGGCAAAGCAAATTCCTTTTTTAGGTCACATGAGAAAGAAACTAATAAGTTCACATACTTTTGTTTCTATGTTTTGTTGCTGTCTCATCTTTGGTTCATCTTATGACAGGAAAGTGGTATGGAAAGAGACACTGAAATGCAAGGGGAGCAAGTGTAAGAAGCAAGTGCTTGTGCAACATAGCACTGAACATTTTAGATGTTACATTTAAATTCTCCCTTATTTTTTAGGTTTTTCTTTATGCACTTTAAAAAGCTCCCTTGAACTTATAGAATCAGATCAATTTTAAAAACATTTGCTGAAAGGAGTGTGGTTTCTTTCCCCAAGATTTCACATCTTATTTTCCTGGAAAAAACTCATCTATTTTGCAGTCTTCTGTTCATAGAGACCCTTTGCTAATCTCAGAAACTCAAATGTCTCCTCATTTAGTTTTATAAAAGTAAATATTTAACAGATGCAGGACTGCACCTTGGAACTGCGGAGGAACATATTTTAACATCTTACCCTTTCACAACGATGTTTTAATCTGCTCAGGTGGAGAACACATGTGCTGTCTTTCTAATTTCATTACATATATATCAAACAACAGTTATGAATAAAGATAATACAACAGTGACAGCTAACATGTTCTCTTTCATGGTGTGGAATCACTCTTTGAGAGTTTGTGAAAACTGGAGAATCTATTTGCAAGAATTAGAAAGTTTTTCAGCAGTGCTTTTTGAGTGGTCACCATAGTAGGAAAACGGCTGCAGTGGTTTGGGAAATGTTGTATGTGAAGTTTCCAATTCTACACATTTGAAGCCAATGGTAAACGTCTCTATGGCTGCAGTGGGATCAGAACCTGACTGTATTCAAATAAATATGGATTGAATGATACCAGGATTGTATATGTGAACACATAATCCTCCACCCTTCCACTCTCACCCTCCAAACCACACGTATGGGCTTGCAGATATTAAATTAAATATAAGCACATTGTTAAATCAAATATGAACGTATACTTTACATAGTTACTACAGGAAAACCAGAAAGGCCCAGAGAAGCAGCAGAGTCTATCAATCACCCAGGAGCCTAATCTTAGAAGCTGAGATAAATCATGCATAGCTACTGACTGCAGTCAAATGTGCTATAATGTATTCCTAAACAAGCTACAGCCTGGACCATTGAAACGGACTTGTTTTTAAAGAATAAAAAAATATTAGCCAAAATTTCAGCAATCACACACAGATGGTGTGAAATTTTCCATCAGCACTGCTGTGTATTAATTTCTTGATTAAATCCCAAATTTTTTTTGATCTATCCATAAGCTTGCAAAAAGACACTTAAGCAATTTTTCCTCATACCTTTCTTTACAGCACAACCTGATCAAAACATAATTGGAGCCAGATGGCAAATGCCAAATCTTTTTATGGCCAACTTGTCAAAGTAAATCCTCATGAAATTTTTTCCTCAGCTTCACATTAGCTTTTCATTTTGAAGAACTTCACAGTTTCAAAAAGAAAGAAAGTGAGCCTTTGTTGAAAAAGTTTCAACTTTTGCTCACCAAAGTTGATTTTTTTTCTCAAGGTTCATTAGTGTATGAAACCAAATATTTTCCATGACACAGCGTAGGAGGTCTGTGTCATCTGCAGGGCATCAGCAAAGCAAACCTCTGTAGCCACAGTGGCCATCAGCCTGCTGCAGGGTTCCAGGGGAGGGGAGAGGCTTCAGACCCATGGCCCACAGTCACAGAATGGCTGAGGCTGGAATAGATCCCTGGAGGTCATCTAGTCCTAGAAGAACAGGTGACCTAGAGGTCATTTTGCCCTCCCTGCTATGATGATGGCACTGCTTGGGGATTGTGAAGGACACTCAGGTCAAGGGAGGGTAAGAGTTGGACAGCTAATGTCTCCACAGCACTGTGAGCTTCTCCTAAAAAGCACCTGCAACATCTCTTCCAACTTCAGGGAAAGATGTGCAGAAATTGTCCCTTCCTTTTTGCATTCCTTGGCTTTTTATTGGGATAGGGGACTTGTGCAAGACAAGGGTCACATTGTTGTAATTTCTTCTCAGGTGGCAGTGTCAGTTCTGGAGAAGCCCTGGGAGGAGGAGGAACAGACTCCTCCTTTTTCCTTTGGGTGTTTAATCTTGGTAAAATTAACTTGCTGATCAGTCCTTCTCACTTCCACATAACTCAGGAATTTCTCCTGACTGTTGTCTTTTGAAAATTGGAGGAATTTTCAGTCCATTCTCCCCCTAATCAGAGGCAACTAACTCTGCAAAAGCAAATAGTCCTGAGGAAGATATATATCAGGCAGTTTGTAAGTACTCTTCAACTTACTAGATTGTAGATCCCCATTTCACTGACCCAGGTAAACCAGTGAGGAACGCCATCAGGAGATGATACCTTGATCTCCTTGCTCATAGGTTAATTAATTTACTTGAGTTCAAGTTAATTTAAGCACTCTAACTTCAAGTTCTGTTGGATATCTGAATGTATTTTGGGATAATTATGTGCTGCAGTGCTTTGCAGTTTGGCAATTTACCTTGAGTGGTGGTTTCTGTCAATCAGGGGCAAGGAGCCGTACTTTAAGGGCCAACAGAGAAAAGGGCCAGGATATATTTCAATAGTGAGCAATCCCAAATAGGTTCCCAAATAGCTTGGATAAGAAAGTTCTTGTATCAGCTGCAGGAACTGTCAAAATTTTATCCTAGGTTCTGACCCCTTGGAATTAAATAGAAATAAATGAAGAATGAGTAAGACAACAAGGGAAAAAATGTAAGAAATAGCAAATGTTTGGGGATATAATCAACGAAAAACCAAACAAACCCCATGTGACATCCCCAAATCTGTGTGCCAAGCATGTGATTTACATCTTCTGCAAGAGGATTTAAAAGAAATGTCTAATAATGTATTTGATTCTCTTAACCCTCTCCCCTTTTGTTACCTCTGTCCATGACATTTAAGAGCACAGCTGGAGCCCCCCAGGCTAACTGAAGTCATATGATGCTCTGAGGGCGGCCAAACATCCCAGAAGCAGGAAGAGGCTGACAAGCTGAGCAGCCCAACAGGACAGCAAAGTGGTCTATAAAAAGAGAGGGAAATAGAAAGATGAGGTGGAGAAAGGGGATGGGAGGTGGGGGGAATATAGACTGTTTGATCAAATTTGTCATGTCAATAAAAATAATATTTTTAATGAAATATTGCATGTTTATATTTTTCTTTTCTTCTGTTCTGATGAAGGAGTCATACTGAACTATTTGTGGTATGTGAAGTATTGGAAAAATAAACCTGGACAGAAGAGAGGCACAGATGTTTTCTATGTTCGATTTAAAAAAAAAAAAGCATTCTTGGTCACCACCCTTTTCTGCAAGAGACAGCTCTGTGGGCCATGTACTGAACTTCCTCCTGTGCTGTTTGGGGTCTGTGTGCATCAGTAGGTGCTGCTGAACCATGGGAAGAGAGGACAGGTCTGCTCAGGACCTGCTACTGAAGCAGCCATGCCATGCTACCAGGCTGGCAGCAAAAGGTTTCTCTCTTATCATTCCTGCTACAACAAAGTCTACAGGGGGCAAGCGCAGCTGTGCTGCGACTTACACTTGTGCTACCATCAGTGGAAATTGTTCTTTCCCAGTATGAACAAGGACTAATTTACAGGCTGGCAACGTCGGTTGAAATCAATGAAAAACAAGTGTAAAATGGTAAGATCTGTGCTTGAACAGTAGAGTAAAACCCAGGCTAAAAGGTAAGAGCCCAGGGAGACCATTCCTCGGTTTGAGTCCATGTAGCTGTGATGCCAGTCAAAACTAGCCGCATAGAGCCAAATCATGAAGCCAGCTGTGGAGAGGGGCTCCTGTTCCCTCACATTGCTGAGATGGTGTGATAAGGAATTAAAACTTTCCACAGTTGTTTCCACAGCACTGTATAACTTCGCAACAAAGGACAATTTTGCCTTTAGGGGTGTGTTTTTCCCCTGGAACAGTCATGTGATCATTATGGAAACATGAGAATTATCTTGAACCTTGAGCCTCAGAAAGCAAATTATTATTTGCATAGGAAAAATGCAAATATGATATAATAACAAATTTCTGTATTTAATTAGAGAGACGAATAATTAAAGAAGAGAATATAAGCATAATAAATGCTTATGAACATCAGAAATACTTTTTAAAAGGAAATGAGGTGACACAGGGAAAAGTAAAACTGAAGGAAAGAAATGCATCTTGTACAAAGGAGAAGAGAGGTGGGCAGGAGCTGAAGCAAGCAGAGTGGAGGAACTACTGTTGCCTTGTTGCACCATATGATCAAATATTGAGGCAGACTAAGAGGTTTGGGCAACACTCTCATTGAAGTCAATGGGGCTTTCAAGGCTACAGGTTTGTGCAGGACTTTGAAGGTGTCAGGAGTCATGATCCACCTGTTCAGAAACTACATCTGAAAGTGTCATTTCTCTCCTGAGGAGGGTCCCCTCTGACCCTTACCATCACACATACACACACGTACACACAGAGAGCCCTGTGGAAGAGACCCTTGCCGGCCTGTCTGGTGGTTCAAACCTTCATATGGTTTGAAACAAGAACGATGACTACCCAAAGCCCACAAATCCAATAAAAGAAATCCCAACGTCAAACCTCATGAGAGCAAAACACTGAGGTTATAAACATCTTTTTGGGTATAGTTCTTGTTTTATTAACAATTTTCCAGAGCTGTCAGCTTGGTGCATTCAATCGTTATTAAATTCATGTCCAATGCTGGAACAAAATGTGGGATCCAGCAAATACACATTTTGGCAGAAGAGAAGTGACTCTGGGATAACAGCTATGCCCAGGTTCCCAGAGTAAAGTTAGTATTCAATAGCCTGCCCCAGCTTCCGCTAACGCATAAAAATCTGCACAAATCCTCCTGTGCCATACCCCATCACAGTGTGGGTTTTTGTCTGGAATATTTGGAAATACAGTAGTGAAAGTGTTTGTGTTTATGGAGGGAGGCAAATTCGTGGCCACATTCTTACTGGAATGTGGTGCTAGTCCTGACTTCCCTGTACACATGAGGGTTTTGGATACGGCAGTATGCTGGCAGCTGTGGTGTAAGCCCATTTGCAGCAGAGCTGGTTAACACAGAACAGCCTTCGTCTGGCCTTAACTGCAAATTCCTCTTCAAAATGATTGGAGAGGTAAATCCTTCATGTTTTAATCTGTAAGGGTAGGAAGGCACTGCATATCTTAATATTTCAATTTTAATGTCTTCACTAGAAACTTGAATTCCCAAATCAGATACATTTTTATACATTTCTTTGATTATTCTTCTGCAGTAAATGTATAGTGGTGACTAGCTGAATTCCAGATAGGATTCAGCTGGGATAGAATTAATTTTCTCCCTAGTAGCTGGTGTAGTGCTGTGGTTTGGATTTAGTATGAGAATAATTTTGATAACACACTGATGTTTTAGTTGTTGCCAAGTAGTGCTTATACTAAGTCAAAGACATTTCAGCTTCCCATGATCTGCCAGGTGCACAAGAAGCTGGAGGGAGCACAGCCAGGACAACTCACCCAAACTGGCCGAAGGGATATTCTGTACAATACGGCGTCCTGCTCATATGGGGGGAGTTGGCCTAGGAGCAGAGATCACTGCTTGGGGATGGGACGGGCAGCGGTTGGCAGGTGGTGAGCTGTTGCATCATTTGTTTTTCCTGGGTTTTTCCTCTCTCTGTTTTCCTGTTGGTTTTGCTATAATAATAATAATAATAATAATAATAATAATTATTATTATTATTATTATTATTATTATATTTCAATTCTTAAACTGTTCTTATCTCGACCCATGAGTTTTCTTACTTTTGCCTTTCTGATTCTCTCCCCCGTCCCACCGGTGGGTGGAAGGTGAGCTTGTGACTCTAGGGTGCTTAATTACTGGCTGGGATTAAACCACAACACTGAAATAAGGAGTTTGCATTTCTCACCAGTCTGAAATAATTTAGCAGTCAATCTGACATGACATAGGTATAACTGATAAGCATAGGAATCTAATTGGGTTATAGACATGTATACTAGGTCACTGGGAATAAGAAATGTGATTTGCCTTAATCTCAAAATGATGTACATGAGGGATATCCACTGCAATCTATAGATCTACATTAGCACAAAAAATATTTTACGTGAGGCCAGAACAAGAAACATTTAGAGATCCTTGTGCTAGGGTCTTTCTGAGAAATATGACAAGACTTCCCTGAGAACCTAATTCAATGGCAAAATCCACTACTATGACACATGCATGATTTAAATTAATTTTGTGGTGACCAGATTATCACCAAATAACAATGCTGTGCTACATTGGAGATACTGGTTGAATGCAATAATCAATAGATTAATTTTGTAGTGTCTTTCCACTGATAGGTTGTTTACCTTGCTACCTTGCATGATGGAAAATGTAGAACTCACACAGAAAGGAGAGACCTAGGGAGGCCAGGGATGCCTTTTTACAGAGAATTATGAAATACCAAATTTGGATTTAATTTTGATTAAAAAAAAAAAAAAGGTCATTCTCCACATAGTTAATGATATTCTGGAGCTTTTTTAATAAAATGTTTTGATTGTGACATAAAGCAGCTAAAAACAATGAAATAAAACATCAAAGTTGAAATGCAGTTTCAACTTCATTAGAAATTTTCTATCAGAAATTCTTAGAGAAATAGAAGATCTTAAATCAAATTCCAGGAAAATCAATCACAAAGATATTTGGTTCTGGCAGTGCTGGATATTGTGATGGAACATTCTGATAGTTCTGTCAAAATTTCTCTGTAAAGCTTTAAGGGAAACCTTTTCCATGTCATAAAGGGACTGTATGTGTAAACCATCTCTCACACGTCTCATTTCAGGACTCCATCCCTGCGCAATCTACATGCATCTTCTTTTATATCCTTGTAACTGTACATTCATCTGTGGCTTTGTGGATATATCTGCCCAGAAATCCTCTCCCTAAATCTGCCACAAAGTTTGTGAGACTCCAGAAGTCCTATTTTGGTTGAGTCTGTAGCAATGACTGCTAAAATGGAGTGAACCACTGGTGGTCTGCCATGAGGCAGTCAGCACTTCAGCTTCAAGTATATTTAACTTAAACTTTCATGGTCTATTAATTTGAAATGTTCAAGCCATGGCAAAGATTTTTGAGAAAGGCTGAGGACTGCCTCTGTGCCCTTGGTTTCCAGCTTAGGAGCTGCTGCTCCTTGCTCTCTATCAGTACCATCAGCTTTAACAGGAGAAAAGAAAAGAGGTCATTTTGGGAAATATTAAAGCTATTTGCCTACTATGTGCATAGATAACAGAATATTCTTAATGAGCCAGATAAATGAAAAATTCAGAGCCCTACAGCAGTCAGGAAAGGGCTTAAACTTTCTTTAAATACCAGCAGTTTTGTAAGTCTGGTCAATTGATCCTAGCCAAAAAATGCATTAAGAAAATATGTTTTAAAAAATGTAACTTTGCAGAGCTGTCAGCGTGAGGGTGTGCGTCACGCCAAATGGAACTGCAACATCTTCCTGAGAACTTTCAGGTTCCATTAGCAACTGAGGATGCCCATGAATTCAGTGTTATATCCATTAGAGAGCAATTCATGCAAGTCTTTATTAACTGAATGTCTCTCCATCTTACAGATTATCTTTGCTTTTCTTAGAATGACACAAGGGAAAATGTGCAACCAAACACCACAACTGAATTTGGTCTTCTTTTGCATCTACAGGAAAAGCCATGCTTGAATGCAATTATTCTCTGAAGAAAAAAAAAAAGCAAACCATGGATTAATTTGTGGCCAAACTGTGTTTTGGCTCCAGGTTATACTGACATAGCAGCCAGGGTCACAGATGCCTCCTGTCCCTCCTCCTGTCTGCTGTATTTCACACCAGAGCCATGCATACATGCAATCTTTACTTTCAGGGATGGAAATACAGGGACTGTGCCTTCCTTACTTCCCTAAAGTCATACAAGGTGAGATCTCAAAAAGCTTTTAAGAACCTGAAATTCAAGATTGCTGGCTGTCAGGTACCTGAGTCTAAAATATCAGTACAGACCTCACTCCCCCTGATCCCCTGGAAGTTCATGTGAGTTTGCCAAATGAGAAGTCCTCTTCCTAAGATCTGATGCCTAAGCACTCTCAATATTCATGAAGCTAGAGGAAGAATAATTATGTGGGAGCATGATACTATAATGTAACAGGCATTCAGGCGGACAGGAAATCCTAGGGTCTGAGTTCAGGATTATTCTTTTCTTTTTCATTCAATTACTACTTCATAAGAAGAGGAGGTGGAAGGTACACTGCTCTGTAATTCGTGTCACTCTTTTTGGAAGTTTAGCTTTGAAACCCCAGGCCAACAAGGATTTTTGATGCAAATCCCTCTCTTCCTACGTGACTGCTCTAGCCATTAGCCATGATACAAAGACCACAGCAACGGTACAGTCATCTGGGTGTGGTTGATATGTCTTGCACTGAATTCATTGCTTTGAGGTGATGGTAGGCATGCTCTGAGCAAGCCTGCTGGATAAGGCTGCTTAGAGGAGTTGGGCACTTTGGACAGTGTGTATGTCCAGGTGACCTCAAGGAGATGGGTGTTTAGATGTTCAGCTCAGCAGGAGTGATGCAAGTAGCACAGAAATTATTTAATGAAAACTGCTCTCATGCTACATCCCTACTACACAGGCCATGCCCTTAGGTCTCCTTTGTGACCAATATGATGTCCCCATGGTCCTGAAATATAATTATTTAGTTCAACATGCCTGCAATAATATGAAGATTGTGTTGCAGCTCAGTGGTTCTTTTACACCAGAAGCCTGAAGGCAAGTGTTTCATGTTCTGGGATATGACAGGAGGGTATGAGAAGGTGTCTGAAGATGGAGAGCCTGCTGGCATAGTGCTGAAGGACTGTAAGAGGCAGAGGGCTGTGTCACCCATGCTGCTTCTGGGAGCAGCTGCTGGACTGAACTGTCACCCAAGGGCCACCTCCCCAGAGCAGTTCTGGGCTCCAGCTGATATGTACTATTGTTAGATAGCACAATAGCACAGACACAATTTTTTTATGCTACACGTTTTAACCCAACTTTTCCAGGAGTCCAGAGATGTGTAGTTTCTTCTCCTCTTTTTTTTTTTTTCCTTTCCACATTTTGCTTGCATTAAGGCTGAAGCCTGCAATGGTTTATTTATTTGCATTCCCATCAGCACAACAGCACAGGGACATGTCGAGAAGGCTGACTTTCTTAACTGCAATAATAGGGCCTTTGAAGGTGTAACTGCATATTTCTTTCAGCAATAGAAATACGTTGTTCAGGGCAAAGTCAACTCTAAGAATGCCAAGTGATCTGTCATGCTCCTCAGCCGCTGATATTTTAGCAGAACGGCAAAATACATTTCTGTAAAGATTGTTCCAAAGAAGAAATGTATTTTCCAAATGCAGAGTTTTATTTGTACATAGCAATATTTTATGTAACAACACCAAGTTCACCTGCTACATCATACAGAGACATCTTTAGAAACAAATAAAAAAAAATCTGCACTCAATTTTTTGAACCATAACTAAGTCAAGACTCTAAGAATGAAACATGATTAAGCATTGTATTTAAAAAAAGACAGGCAGTGTAGTACAAATTGCAGTGTACCACATCAAAGGAAACCCAGGAACACAAAATCCACAGGAAATCTTGGATAAGTTATTTAGAACAGCAGCATAACCAGAATCTGAGGCCACATTTTGAGAAATCTCAGTGTATCCTACTAGATGTTTTTCAGGTGGACAGCAAGACTATGGAGAGTAAAATATTACACTTGATAAGCACCAGTCATGGAATCGCGGTTTCACTGCAGCCTTTATGGTTCCAAAGTTGGCATCCCTTGAAACACTGCCAGGCCACTGACTACTTGCACTTGTTGCTTCAATACGAAATGGACAGAAGAGCTCAGAGCTAACAGGGCTCACCAGCAAAATGTGAATAGCCATCAGGATGTCTTGAACTGGAAAAGTAATTAATTTCATTTAGCATTCATGTAATTGTGCAATTTACTTTGAAGGCTCCTATCTCCCTTTTGGGCTGCTGTGACCGGGGTAGCTGCAGCAGTGGCTGAGGTATGCCTGGCTGTACATCAGGTCCTCATCCTCTGCAGGAGTCAGGCTCCAAATCAGGAGCCTTGGACCCAGGTGGTTACCCAGACTCTCCCTGCCCCACAGAGAGGTCCTGCATAGCTAGAGGGCTGTAAGGGCTCTGCTGCAGCCACTGCCTCTTTGAAGCTGGCTCTGCCATATGAGCAGTTTTATTCTTAAATCCAAACCACACACATTAATGAAAGTTTCATTTCAATGGCAAGCACAAATAAAGGAGACAATGGACTGGATATCAGATATACCATGGGCCATATAAATTTGTCAGTAAAGTTAATGGTGAGGGATGGCAATTTTCAGGCTGACAGTTTGCACACCTGTCTTAACTGCCTATATTCAGTTATCTTCCACAAGACTCAGATCGGTCTTTTTCAGAGTGCCTCACATGCCTGAGGTACATCAGGCGTCTGCCTATGGACCTCAGCAAAATGTTGCTAGGTTTCCAAGGATCAGGAGGAAGTAACTTTCTTATTTAAAGTATTTTCTTATTTTAAAGTAATTAAACATCTTCTGAATTATATAAGAAATAATCTACATGTAGTCTCATTGCAATGAGATTTTTCTTATCTAGGTCACATGCTTCTAAAACACTGAATCTCTAGTTTTCAGGTACATATGTTGCTACGTTTCTAGAGAGTAAACAAAAAACCCCTTCCTTTTTATCACAATTGTGATCCTTTATAATGAAGATTATGGTAAAATGTGTCTTCTGTAAAAATAACATGTAGGAAAAGTGAGAAAATGAAGTACTAGATTTTTTTAATTAAAAATGCTACTAATAGTTTAAAATAAAAATTATAAAGATTGTAATAAACATTTTTTATATTTCCTCCTCAGAAGTGTTACAGTTTATTATCTGGATACTTGTGGGGCAGAGGTTTCTCTCTAGTGGCACAGGTAGCCTGAGAAAGTGTGAGACACATTCTTGTTCTTTATCAGCCCTTTATCCAAAAGACATAAGGTATATGCTCAAGTCAAGTCAAGTTTTACATATTTAGTTTAAAATGCCAGTTCCTTGGGATTTAGGTATATTTGTCTTTTAAATAATGCCTATTAAGGATGTTCGTATCTGTAGCTCTGAATATATGGTGGTCATGAAACTTCAGTTTGAGGTGCTTCTGTTGATACAGTACCACTCTGGAGTTTTGTGCCAGCACTCACTAGAGAGTGAATTACCCCCTCCTCTTGCCACAACTTTTGACTAATAATCATATGCTGCATTGTTTGAGACCTTTGGTGTATACAAGTAAGATTGTCTGTACCACTCTGAATGAGTTTTCCCTTAAAATGGAAAATCTGCAAAAAAAAAAAAAAAAGAAAAAGAATAAAGACAACTTGTTTAAAAGAGCTCTTTATCTGGATGACTTTAAAAACTTTGACATCTATCTATATTTTTATTTGGAAAATGAATGAGGAATAATTATATGGGAATGGTAACATCTGTCACCGATCAATGGACTCACAGTAAAATTAAGATGATGTTTTTTTTCTCCTAAAATCGACTTTTTTTCATCTGATGCCATTCATTGAGATCAGATGCATTTCACTCTAGCTGTGTCAGATCTTGGAATTACATAAATAATAAAGTCCTGAAGGCCAATGGCATGGGAACAATGGAATGCGTAACAATATAATCAGCAGCAAAATCTATATTTAATGTGTGGCATTCTAATGCTATAAAATGCGATGATTTTTAAACCTCTTTGTTCTTTCTCGCCAGGTTCTACGGCTGCTAAGATTTTTTAATCTTGTGCCATTTTATCTTAGCTGATGCCTTTTTATTTTTTTTGTTTCTGACTTTGGAAATTATTATATAAGACACATGAAGGAGACAAGTGAGGGAGTATAAATGGATAAAACAGTCTATACTGTGCTTAGCAATTGTTAAGCAGAGCCAACAACTTTTTAAACTTGACAGTCTCTTAATCTTTTGCAATGAAAGAGGTTTTCTTGTTTCAAAAGCTACCATGGCATTCAACAGCAACCGTTTTATTGCTGGGATTAGTTGAGCTCTATCACTTTTTTAATGAAAAAGTTGCTTTGCAAGAAGGGCAAAATTCCAGGTCAGTCCAACAAATTTCAGCTTTACTGACTCTAGCAAATGACAGATACAGCTTTTTATACTGTTCCCTTTTATAGCAATAATATTAAACTCACACTATGCTAAACCGGTGTCAAGGGGATGGTGCTAAGGATATGACAAGAAAGCCAGGAAGCTTATAAATAAAAAGGGTCCTTCTATCAAAAGGCCTTAAGACAGGGACAGGAGGCCAAACATGGCAAAAACCTTCAGAAACCAATCCACAACCCTAGGGGAGCCAGATGGGGTGTGTGGGCAAAAGAATTAATTTACTTGAGTTTACTGTAGGATTACAATGTTAATTTGCTTTGATGAATTTAAGCAGAAAGAATCAACACACACTGGGACTCTGGGAGAAAATTCTTAGGATAGGATTCATCTCACATAACTTTGGCTATTTACTGTTAGGCAACTGCCCTGAGCTCCTTGTGTCTGGTCCCTCAGCAGAGTAGGACTTGCAGCTCTGGATTCATCCTCTCTTTCCTCAGGAGCCGTTGATTACTTAGCTTAAACTAACCGCCTATCTTTTAAGTGGGTCAATTAGGCGAGAAAAGTCCTGTCCCAAACATCTCTGATTGACTGACATTTTCTCTAGCATCTCTCTGGCAGCAAGTGGCTGTGGATGAAAGCCTTTCTGAAAGAAGTGCTTGTGGCCCCAGCCACGTGCCTGGGACTTCCAGCACTGACTGCAGGAGGGCTGGGAGCCCACCCACTCTTTTTTTCCTATGGCATTTTTTGTATTTTGCAAATTCTTTAGATTTCTGCCAGGGTGGAATATTATGCTTTAACCTTGAAATAAAATTTCTGCTTTTTCAGTGGGTAGATGTTAGTAACCTAAATATTTGCAGCTGTGAGGTACTTTGGATAATACAGGGTGTCTTGGGGCATTCAAGGCAGAAGCACTCCTTGAATTTGCAGAATATACACAAAATGGAGAATTTGAGAAACTGGAGATTTGAAGAAACAGTCTGTAGTCATGTGAGATAGCCATGCTCTCAAAAGACGGACAGAGCCAAAGTTTACTTCTACCTAAAAATAAAGCTCAGGGGAAGATGAAAAGGAAATAGTTGTTTCTGATTCTCCTGAAAATAAGTGTTTTGTTTAGAGGAAACCCTCAGCTTCCAAAGGGCAGATTTCCTTGGGCTAGACCATGGGAGCTTCAGAGCATCTCCAGCTTCCTGCAACATCAAATGTGATTTCAGGTGTTGGCATTTCTCTGTATTTGGCTCCTTCGTGTGCGCTACGTAACAGAATGGTTTGTGATAACATAAACCCTGCCAGCAGCCCTCTGACAAGTCCTATCTATGTTAGCCAGCCATCCTCTGGAGTGGAACCAAATCGTCCTCTTGGATCTCCTTTTCCCCTCTGAGTTTATAAATTTTTAACATCTCCAGAGATCTTTTTAGAGGCATGAAGAAGAAAAGGGCTACCAGCAGCTTGCACTGCCTCTGCCCATCCCTTTCCAAAGAGCTGGCTACATCTCTGTGAAAAGAGATGGAAACTTTGACAGTGGTTTTAAGTAAGGAGGATAAATGAGGGCAGTGACTCAAGCACTGGCCTGATCCCAGAAGAGGACTTTGCTGGTGGTGCTCGTAGCCCCTGGGGTTATTTCCCCAGACTGACAAGCTGCTCCTAAACTGTGTGTTGGCACATTCTTCAAAGAGAAAAAGACAGATAGGCAGGCAGCAGAAAATGGTACATCTGGCACTAAAAAGGACATCTTTAGGCAGGGGTCAGTAAGGGTGTAGGATTTTTTCCTGGTGAGGGCTTCTTATAATCAAAATGTGAAAGGAGTTCCCTCTGAGACATGTAGATAAGTGCAGAGAGGTGCAATGCAGGTAACTGCACAGTATTTGTGCAGCAATTCATTCCTCCAGTAGTTTGCTTAGGTAAGAGCATTCCTCCAGATACACACACTAAACCATCCCTAGGAAATGCACCTAGCTGTTCTACCACATGGGCTTTTCCACAGGTCAACAGATCATTTGCCTTCAAATCAACTTGAATACATCCTTTGCTCTTTCAGACTTTTTTGTCCTATCTTGTAACCCGATGGTTTTCCTGTTCATCCACTGCTTTCATTCCACTTGTCTTTGCAAACCCAGAAAAAGTTTGGCAGTGACGTTGCATACAGAAAAGCTACAAGGATTTTCAAGCCCATCAAATGTGATTAACCTTAACTGAATAGAATTTTATCAAAGCAAAGGCCAATACTTAAGACTGTACCAGCTTTACCAGATGAACAATTTTAACAGACACCCATAAAACTGACTTTTTACCAGCTGCCTAATAGATTTAACATACTTTTTGGCTGAGAGGAAAACTGGTGTCAGGGCAGGTAGTGAAGGTGTCTACCTTTAATCTATCTGCAGGACACTCAATACACAAAAAAAGAAAAAATAATTGACCAGTTGCACAGTTTAGATCTTATGTAGTCATTTGCCAGCATAAATAATAATTACAGAATAAGATGTTGTGCACTTAGTAACTTGACTGACCTGAACTGATTTCAGTATCACTCAAATAGATGCCTCTCAATTCTCTCCTGTTTGAGTGGGTCTAAGGCTGAAATGGTGGAGCTGAAGACCTTGAAATAATTCTGTTTGCATTAGAAGTCTGGATTTACAGGAGTTTGTAATTTCCCAGAGCTTGTAGCCTAGCCACTAAATCCTATTCCTGTTTCATCCTCAGCACTGTGGTGCCTGTGTTGAAATGACAGCAACGCTTAAAAAAAATAATCCTTAAAGCAAACATACTTCTCTGCTGTTCTTTTCCTCACCTTATGCTCCTCTTCTTGTCAGTTTATTTACTTGCTATCTGTCAGCTGAATCCCAGAAAGTGTAAGTTCTCCTGGGTTACAAAGAGCACAGTGGAGAGAGGATGAATTGTGGGGAACGCACATTCAGTGTTTAGGATGGGAGCCAGCTCACCAAATTACAGTCAGAGGGTGTCCAGTCTAAGGATCATTGTCTGTAACCAATGCATGTGACCATGACCCTTTGGATGCAGAAGAATCATGAACCAGCCTGCATCATTTATTCAGTTATCCAATGGCTACAAAAAAGTGAGGTGTATCTCTCCCCGAGTGGTTAGCAAAAATGCCAGATTCATTTTTTTTGCTGGTCTGGTTGTCCAGAACAGCCAGAACACATCACAGAGTCCTACCTGCACTCCCAGGTTCTGTGGCTCAGTGTGGATGGCACTGCTACTTGTTCATCTCTCATATCTTTTGGTGTTTCAAGAAAGTGAGAACATGAACCTAGAATGAGCAGGATAAACAACAAAAAAACCCACATCTACTCTCACTTGGCTCCAAGAGTTCATTTTTCCCCATGCTACCAGCTTTTGCTTGCCCTGACCTGTGTTTCTGGCATATGGAATGATACTTGACAACTTCCTAAATATTGCTCTTCATCTGAGGCCACACTGAGTATCTGCGGCTCTTCCCAGAATAGCAGAACTGACTGGGATCCCAAAGCAGTCCTGATTCCACCCACCAGCCTAACCCCTAACTCACATGTACATTTTTTTCCCCGACTAATCTTTCTGATGGGTTTCCTTGAGAAAGAGCATTTTCAAGGATATTTTTACTGAGGAGGGTTTTCATATGTTCACAGGAGCAGAAAGGTGTGTCTCGGGGAGGGGGGGTGGCATGGTAGAAGATGAGAATGGGGAAGATGCTGATGCTAGGGGAAGAATGATGTGATTTGTCTGCTCAGAGCTTGTCTGGCTTTTATGGAGGCACAGCAATGGAGGGGTGAGTTTTTGTTGTCCTGTTTGCTGCACCAGCTGTTACCCTCCTGAGGAATCGGGAAATTTTTCCCACCCCAAAAATAATTGTGTGTGGGAGGAAACTCTTGCTGACTGTGGGTGAGGTAAACAAGCAGTGGGAAGCAGATAAAGTAAGCTGGGAGCCTGCCGCATGAAGCATGAGACTCCTGAAGGGAGCAGGATTGTTGCCTCCAACAACAGAGCCAAGCCAAATATGTAAGGTGCTGGAAAGATGGGGGTTTCATCTGAGAGACAGAGGAGATGGCAGTGATTGTTCCAACCCAGGAAGCCACTAAGAATTGCAAGACTCAAAAGTAGGAGTGTAGGAAAGGGTGTGATGGGGAGGGAGGAGATTTGTATTCAAACCATTTCATGCAGTTTACTTCACCCAGTAGTCAGAGTTAACTCAGTTTAAAGAGATGCCTTGTTTGAGTTTATGAGTTTGTATTCTCATAAAATCTTGCTTTAGAAATTGGAAACCTTTCAGTATCTCTTGGTGGACTCACTTTCCAGAAACAGTGGGGCAATTCTGCCTCCAAGTCCTGGCCAACTTGGGGCCCTGCTGCAGATAAAAGCAGAGGTTAGAGGAGGATGGTGTGGCAGATGTATTAGCAGCACCTGGAAGATTAAAAGAAATCAGATCTGAAGGCTGAAGCTATGCAGAGCTTTGCAGATTGAGGGCTACTCCGTATGCTGGGTCTCAAGTGTTTCTTTTCCACTCAGCTATTGCTTACAGCCAGATTTTGACAGTATTCTGTGTTTTCAGAGATTTCTCCATGTATTACAAGCAACACATACCTATTTCTGCATGCCCAGAAATCTCAGTTCCATCTGATGTGCACGCACAGAGAAATACTACCACACAGTTGTGAGACATTCATTAGATCCATGCAGTTTCCAGAAAAAGCTGGATGGACTTATGGTACATGCATGTACCAATGATACAGCACTTGAATACTATTTGCAGTGCTTCCAAAAAGTGCTAGGTCTACAGCACATACTCTGCAATATAGATTTGCACATCTACAGCCAGTTGGACTTGTCCAGAGGTGTTGAACTTACTGAGTATCTGCAGACCATAAGGGAAGCATTTGCTGCTTCCCAGAAGCACTGGATTTGCTGTGCATATGTAATGTGGTGCATGTGTACATATTTTTGTGTGGGAACACCTGGGCAGAACTATGGGAGCAATAAACAAGTGTTCAAGGCAGAAGAAAATGAATGGAGGATTAATGTGCTAGGTGAATCAGAAGAAAAAGGTTGTGACAATTGGCAATTTGGTGGGTGTGGGAGCAATGGCAATGCTCAGTGATGGGTTGTGAGTCCAGCAGCAGGCTGAGCCAGGAGCGCTGCAGGGGTCCCACCCACTTGGGAGCATGAGGGCTCACTGCCCACCACTCCCTCCACCACCCAGGGACCCAGGGAAGTACTCACTACTTTTAGTGCCATGGGGGGAGGCAAGGACAGCTTCAGTAATAAGCTGCAGGAAAGACAGATCTACCAGAAGCTCAGGTGAACACAGAAGCCAGAGGGAAAAGTAAAATTTATAGGAGAAATCGCATTCTGTTAGCTCAACACACTGATGGATTACAGCGTGGGACATTTTAGTACACCGGAATTTGAGGTGTTGGGGTTTTTTTGTGTAGTTTGTTTTCTTTTAATTTAAATGCACGAACAAATTGAAGCCTTGCATTTAGAAAACAGAACAGAATTTTTATACCCATGGCATGTGTGCAAGCAGCAGGATCCCTGGGATGATGCTGAGGGACGCGCTGGGAGCCATGGCAAATGCATACGTCTGCATGCGAGACGGTGGAGTGCCCACTGGAGAGAGTCCAACCGCTTTGCAGACTCCTGGAGGTGCAGAGAGCGCATTTCAGTCTGTACCACAAGTCAGAGTTGCTCTTGCTGGCATAAGCAGGTGAACAGTTCCACTGTATGTATGTGCAAAGCAGATTAAAAGATCAGATTAATAATTTTTATGAAAAGTAGTCACTGCATATGGCAAAGTCATTTTCACGTCTAGTGTCTCAACCACTTGCTTTTTAGTACCCCAAAGGGGATTAGAGCAATTGGACTAATTACTTAACAAATTGCCTTTGTAAACCAAAGGCATTTTTAAATGGTATGAGACCAGAAAAGTTTTATTTTCTTGCTCTTCTATAACTAAACATGTCCAAACTAATATTTTTTAAAAACTTTGGCATTGTAAGTGGGTCTCAGGCTGAGTTTTTATTTACCAAGTCATAGCTGGAAGCCAATTATGATGTCCAAGTTATAAAAAATCCCTGAAAACAGCAACTTCTAATGGAAAAACTGAAGTTGCCCAAGCTTTGGTGAGGCAAATGTGCCACTATAATAACACAAAAGATCTGTTTTTTCTATACTCCAAGCCTCACCGCAATATTTTTTTGTGAAGAATTTATATTACTAGAGTAGAATTCCCCAGTGGAATGTGTATTCTTTATATTATTGATGAATTAACCCCCCTGTTTCATTCAGATGGGGATTTTTTCTTCTTGTTTGCATATTTTAATGTTCTGAACAACTTTTAAATACTGCACATCAGGTATTGACCACTTCGCTGTCTAATTTCCAGTAAAAGTTACCAGCATTTAAGTTAAAATTTGACTAAACTTTTTTTTACTATGTCTTCCAGAAAAGCTTCCCTGCATAGCAGAGCATACACTTTCCTTAATCTTGGCATTTTGCTCCTTAGCTGCCGTCATTCCATCTGAAGCATTTGCTTTGAAATGCCTGCCAAATATTTTTGCCCCGGTACCACAATAACAGCACAGCAATGTGGGAGTGATTCAACTCAGTGCGTTTACAATGAGAGCAGCCTACAGAGAAGCAGGCTCAGGAAAGTGCTTTATGCGCTAGGTTCTCCTACTGAGGTCCAAATCCTAAGCAGGTCTGCTAAACCTCATTAAAGGTCACGCTTTCATTCTTGTAAGTTATGTTTCTTCTGATAAACAAGACAGCTTGGGTGTGAGTTGTTTCAGTTTTGTTGTCCACTTTATTTTTAGAAATTAATTTCAAAGTAAGTACATTCTAGAAAGAGTTGCATTAGGCAACATCTTCAGTAGTGCTAATCTGCATAGCTCTACTGAGATCAGAGGAGCTCTTCTGATTCACACCAGCTGTCTCCCTGGCCCATTTCTGTGGGTAGTTAACTCTTACAGAGATGATGAGGTTGTCTGCGCAGCACATCACCTGTCCATGCGTTTTCCTCCAGGAGAATGCAAAGCACATCGCAGCCTGTTAAACTTTAACACTGAAGTATAGGGAGCATTTTGCAACAGTGAGGATCTCCAGGCTTCAGCGCATTCAGATCCTGTCCGCCTTGTAAATCTTTCGTGCCCCACTTCCATGGAGATAAGAGGGACTGTATGCTAGAGGTTCAGCTGAGAGAGACCACCCAAGTCATAGCTCATTTCACTTCTGCTGACCTCCTCTGATATGTCCATCAAAGCAGCGATTAAAATACAGAGCAGGAACTTTGTGTAGTGCAAATGTGTTCCATCAATCTCCTTTTCATCTGGCTCTTCAAATACTTCAGACCTGAGTAAGCAGCTGAAAATTTTGCAAACAAGAACTAATAAATGTAAAGATAGATTTTTTTCCCCCTGTTCTGGAGCAGGACGATCTGTTTACCTTTCCGAAGGAGCTGTCAGCAGCGTGGTCATCATGAAATATGAATTCACAAATGGTGCACTCCTAGGAAAACAAGTACATGTAGAAACTTGTTCCTTCTATTTTCAAGAGTTTGGTGGGGTTTTTTTTCCCCCTCTACTATTTGAGTTTGGCAGCAGACTTTCTTTTTTAGTTCCAGTGTAGCCTTTTAATAGATGTTTAGTCTCCTGCTAGATGGGCCTGAACCTGCAAATGTTTTACTCACCCGTTTGGCTGCAGATATACAAGTACATAGGTCAGGAAAGTCAAGCAAGTGAATGAGTGGGAGACCATGATGCATTCAGTTTAGATGTGTTGCTACATGCATAAACAGTAAGAATCCTGCCATACAGTGTCCTGTGCTATTCTCCTGTACACTCTATGCTATTGGTGTCTTTTCATTCCCAGCCTACTGCTACTGGTTCCGATGAATAATTTTCCAGGCATGAGATTAAACTACCTGAAAAAAGATAGGAGTTTTTTTTAGGAGACCTAAAGCATAAAGAGCATTGGTAGGGGTATTGCATTGTAGTTAGAATATGTGGGCATACTCCATGGACCGGGAACTCTTTGCTTCACTTTGAGCACAGCGGAGAGCCCGACCCAGAGCCAGAACTGGAGGTGTCAGCAGGGAGGGGGCTATGCAGCCAGTGCAGAGCTCGGGCTCAGGAGCGTGTGCTGTCAATAACGTCTTCCCTTGGCCCCTGCCACTGTCTCCCTCTGCATGCAAGCCAACACACACACATATCCATCTCACTTCAGACACAGCTTGTGGGGATTTGACATACAGTGCAATTCCTTATGTGGGCTTTCTGAAACTTGGTTCTATATATATCTGCCCTGTCCTGTAGCTCCAAGCCTCACAGACTCATACACCCATACAGAGAAATGCAACAGAAACTTCTTGCTTCTGCAGTGTTTTGGGCTTTGCACACCCACATAGGGTCTTTACTTAGTTTGGTCTGTAATCTTTGGATACGGGATGCCCTTACTAAATCATCTTGATGTCTAGGAGATGTGTGTTGTAGGAAACCCCAGTACAACTTCCCTGTTCTCCAGAGCCAGGCACAGTCTTACTCACATGTATCAGGAGCTCATGCTGGGCTCTTTCTTAGGGGTGTACTGTTCTCCACATAACATCATGGTCTCCTACACCTTTTTCAGAGGTAGGGATCCCTGAAGGACATGAATAAAGTTGTCTACCTTTTGACTGGTCATTGTTTAGAGAAAAAGGAATGAAAAGTATTTGGGCATTTCCCTGTTTCATGAGTGATCACAGAGGTGGCAACTATAAAACAGCCCTTAGGATCTCTGCAGCCCAGCCCTGCTGGAGTCAGGTGCACTGCACTCACTTTCATGTAGACCAGGCCCTTAAAGGTGACTTAGACCTGTGTGCCTCAGTATCTGCCTATAAGTGAGCAAATATGTATGTTAATCCTATGATCACAGTAGCACAAAGCTGCTTCTGCTGATATGCTCTGCCTAGTGTCATGGACAGAAGTCACCCTCACAGGAGAAGGAGCTACTTTCTACTACGCTGCATGCATGGGAGCAGATCTGACACAGACATGGTTTCAGGTCTCCACCATTGTGCTGAGTTGAGATGGGAGGTGACGATAAAGGGAGACTACAGGGTGCTGTGTGAATATTTCAGGGAGTCTGGATCATTTTGCTGGATTCCTTAAACCATCAAAAAGTATTCAATCTACTAAATGGTTTTCTGATCATATAATCTGGGGTCCCTGCAGTCAGTGAACACAGATGTACACCTTCAGGGTATAATTCATCTTAAGACAGGTGTCTAGGAGATACATAGGTGAACCCTCCTTTGGAGTAGCCCATTGTTTTCCATTAGCTTCAGGAAAAAACCTGTACAAATTGGGACAAACTGTCTGCAATTTCAACAGATTAAGCTAGGTGGGACAAATCTGCACCCAGATCCCTCTCATGACACCTGTAAGGTACCTTTCACCTAAGCAACAAGATTAAAAACCAAAGGATTGTCCCCAGTGAATTCCAACACACATCTGCCCCAGAGTTAAGGATACTTGACTTTGTCTTCGGGAATTTCTGTTACTGCTTTCATGTTAGTGTTTGGTACCTTCTGGGAGGCTTGGAAAGCTTTGATAAGCTAGCAAAGTCAAACGGTTATCTGTTTTAGGTCTTGTCATTCTCTCAAAGTAAAAAAAAAAAGTAATCAGGAAAAAAAGGTACTCAGGTGGAAATCAGGGATAGATCAGAGCAAACAGGAGAATGAATGACCTGTGCAGACAGTTGCTGAGAGAAGCTGGGCTCCTGCACTCCACCATTGTTTTTGCAGGTGAGATCTTTGCCTTCTAAAGCTGAGGAAGTCTAAAGACTGGAGGGGTTTGAAAGACACACATCTGCCTTTGAATTCTATTGTTATTATCCTGGAATCGTTTTACATAATTGACACCTTTTACAAAAAAAATCCTAGTTTGGAAGATATTTTGCTTATACTGTAGCTAAACTCTGCCTGAGTTGTCTACTCACACTGAACCATACAGTATATTCATCAATGCATAGTTCTCTTGCATTTCAGTATTTGTTATGAAAACCAAAATTCTTACTCTGAGTTATTTATGCTGGCAGCGCTTCAAAGGAAGCAACTGCTTTACTTCATGCCAACCTCTGTAGCAGTGGGGAAGAATACCTCTCCTAAGATCACTTATATCTTTGTAACCTTTCAATGCAGATTTGTCTGAACACATTTTTTTCCTTTAGTACATACCTGCAATGACAGGAAGTTGTTTGATAAGACACTGACATAAGAAGTTAAGTGTTCTTGTTTAGTGAAAATAAATTGACCTGTGAATCAAATAATCTTTTACAAATAATATTTTAGTTTCTTTCTTCACTTGTTGGCAAAACAAATACAAGAATTTCCAAACTGCAGAAACATAACATCTTACTCCTTGCATGGACAGGCAGCCATTATGTGGTGTTGCTGCCAGAGCTGGAGAAAGATGGGTTGACCCTCCAAACCATGGCAGAGCACTAGGAAAAAAGGACATTTAATTCCAGCCAGATTAGAGCCAAATCTGCTAGTTTTACATCAGTAGCTCCTCCAGTTATTTCTCGGAAACTTTACCATACACATGTGCAAGTCTTCCACTCTGGACTATGCCTTGACTTGTAGTATAATCAAGACATTCACAAGACCAGCTAAATTACTGCCATCAGCTCCCATTTATCTGCTCTTTTAATTCCTTCCAGAAAAGGTTCAAGAGTTACTGTTTGTTTTGCAGAAGGAAAGCATCAGACGTGCCTTTGTGGGAACCAAAAACACCAGAACCACAGATGTGCCATGGTGCGGAGATGGGTATGCTCTGCCAAGGCAGCATGGGGGCAGTTCTCCAGCCGCCAGGGGAGGCTGCGCTGCCGTGGCGCGCACACCCGTGTTACACTTGTCCTCTGCCAGGGAAAATTAAAGCATGGCAGGATGTGGCTGGCAGTGATTTGAGCATGTAAACCATCCCCACTCTAAATGAAGAGAAAAGCCTGTATTGCCCCAGGATCTGCCTGTTGCCATGGGTTTAGAAGTATGTGAGGCCAGGCTAAAAATGCCCCCGCTCAAAGCATCCTACAACACTCCATGCTGTGATGCCTTGGGATTACCAACTCACTGAGACGCATGGGTGACAGCTAACCTCACTACCCCTACCTGCTTGCAAACACTGGCAGATGTTGCCCTTTTCCAGATGTTCAGAAAGGGGAGATGCTGATATAATCACTATATTGCGTGGCAGGCACAGGTGTCATGGCATTACAGCAGTCTAGGTCTGAAGCACATGTGTATTTTTTGGTAACTAAAAATGGAAGATGGTACACCATAAAATGCAGTTTCAGTAGATACCATAAGAAATGAAAAATAAGACTGAGAGGTAGTACTCAGAAAAGCCCCAGATTACAGCTCTTGTGTAATGACTCTTGCAACACAATTTTGTTCAGGTAAGATCAAGACACACTTACCTGTCCAGGATTTGTTCCTGGAACAGGTATATGTTTATCCACAGGTGTTATGTCTTAGGACAGAGATTAGCTCTCATTTCCCTGAAGCTAAACAGAAATACAGTGTAAACCCAATTTTTTCCAGTTTTCAGTGTAGAAAGGCTGTGTTTATTTTAGCAGCCGGCGCAGGGCAAGGGGACCAGCTCCATAGAGCTTAACAGTTGGTGTTGAGGCTACTATGTACATTTTTAAGGTGATTTACTCTGGATTTAGTGCTAATCTGATCCCACAGACCAAATACCCAAGAGCAGCTGGACTGCATCAGGCAGGCCAAGATGCAGTAAATCGGGATGAATGAGAGATTTGATTTGAAAGCACACTTTTGATCTGAATTAAAATTTGAATGCCCTGTAGTGCTAGTGTAAGTGTACCCCTAGTCTCCTACTTTCCCTTCCTGGACAACATTTGCCTCTGACTGGAGTGTGCCAGGTCTAACAGAGTTCTTCTTCAGAAGAAATATTAATCTAACAACCATTGCAATACACTCCATTTAGTAATTATATGTCCCCATGTGGATATTCATGAGAGTCTTGAAAGATATTCATGGGTCATTGCATGAGTCATTCGGTGAGGTTGTCAGAAGTAGTACTGTGTATTATGAGAGACTGCTTCTTCTGCAGGAATCGAAAAGTACTAACAGGGGAAATCAGAAGAAATGCCTGAAGTGTGAAAACAGATTATTCAAAGTTTCTGTATCTGTCATTTGTAGTTTGTCAAACACAAATAGATGCAATTACTGCAAAACTTGTGCAACAGCAAGTGATGAAGACTTAGAATTTATGCATATCTGTGATATGTACATAATAAATTATAATTAAACACCCCAGTGGTTACACACATGATAATGTATTTCTGCTATCATATGTTTTTAGATATTTTTTAATTTATGTATTTTCTGTTACTTGTAATGTTCTCTTAAATGTACCTAACTTACTTTCCTACACAAACTACTTTTTTTTTTTTTTCAAACTTTCTTTTTCTTGGCAGAGTTTGTAATTTTTTCAGCTTACCATTGGGGGCATTTGAATTATTTATTTATTTTTGTATAAGCAGCATAAGTTCTGCCAGCACAACTTCTTGGAAAAGTGCTAGGTTTAGCCTCATTCTGTCATCTGTACAGTAGCCAAGCAGGGCACATTGTTAGTACTCTGTGAACAATGGGTATTATTGTTACATTAACTTGGTTTCATTTCTTAGGGGAGAAAAGAAAGATTGGTGGATTTACTAAGAGATAAACTAAATAACAGGCACATGCCCAATTTGTATTTTACTGAAAGCAACAAAATCCAGTTAACATCACTGGGAATGGGGTTAAACTTTTAGGATTATATCTGTCTTACCAGCTGTACTCATCCATGACAGTGAGATTTCCAACCTCACCCACAGGGCAGTCCAGCCTAAGATGCCCGGGAAACATGATGAATTGGCCTCCCTTTGCTTATTGCATCATTCTGCTTTCCAAATTCTTAATGTTACAACTTTTTTTACTGGAGTATCTTGGCCTATGAATATCCCACAGTGGTGTTTTGAACATGGTGAGTTTCTGCTAGAGCTTGGGCAGCATTTTCAAAGCCCAGTCTGAGCAACACTGGCCTTGCTCATGCAGAAGAGCATCAGGGAGAATACCTGAGCACTGGATGGATGATTTACCTCTGCAGCAGGAGCTGGCTTTAGCACACATTATGCCTGACTTAATTAGCCTTGCAATAGCCAGTCCTTATCGGCATTTCCCTTAGCATCAATATTGCTCTCAGGCTCAAGGACTATTGTTTTCAGGCGGCTTTTCCTCCATGGCTGAAGGCTCCATGCAGAGGACCCTCACTTCATTTTCCCTCTGTAGTGACTTCAAAATCAGCTTCATATGCTGCACCTGAACAGTGGAGTCTTTCACTAGCATATTCCTTTATATTTGCAGGATTTACTAAATGATGTTCACCGTGGCTTGAGTACTGAGGTAAATGGATGGCATCTTTTGAAGGGCAGAGCTTCCCGTGGTCTCTGCTGAGGATATATGTTTTTGTTGGGTTTCTCTGCTAACTAGGAGAAATTCTGACATATCAGAGGTTATTGTCATGTGCTTTCTGAGTCCTGTTGCTGTTAAAAGTAGAGTTGGTGTGCCATCACAGAATTAAATATATTCAATGCTTTTGAGGAAGTCTGGGACTCTTTGCCACCTGTGCATTTCTAGAAAGATCAAAACAGCACTGAAAATCAGCACTTTTTCTGTCTGAACTAATAAAAGCTGGGTTTTCAGGCTTGAGCAGAGGTAGAATGGATCTTGATGCCTTCATCCCAGTATAAACTGCAGACTCTTGTACTGTTCCTCGTAGCAGATCTGTCTGAGAGACATACTCTGAGACACCTATGGCAATGTGGCAGGTCTAAGCCAGAGCGCAGTGGATAAGTAGGGTTTGGAGCTGAATTCCACGCAATTATTCTCATTAACTATAAAATGTCTTCACATGACTTTGACAGAGGTTACACTCATCCTACATGCAGAGCCATTGGGTCTCATGCACCCAGCGCAAGGCTCAGGCTTTGCTTCCTGCCACCCCTGCTGCTGTGGCCACAACCCACACACGTAAAGCAGAGCCAGAAGTCACAAATCCCAGTTGCTGCCTAGCTTGACAGCATGTCCTCAGCCATGTGCCCCCACCCCATGCACATAAGCATTTTTGGCCATCACTCAGCACAGTTCTGCTTCATGCATCAAAGGAGGTAACTCTTGGGAAGTCTGTCTATCCGCTCAAAGGTCCCTTTGCATTTCCAAGTTGCACCAGCTCAAATACAGTGTGGTTTGAAGCTTTGAAGAAGGCAAGCTAAGAGTAGTTTAAAATAATTTTAACTTTAAAGTGAATTCAGATCACTTGAAGTTTGGAGAAGTTTTTAAAATATCATAACTGAAAATCAGGGCAGCTCTGACAATAGTTGAGTGAGGAAGCTGCAGTTTGCAGAAGAGTATGAAAATATGGTAGAAAGAGCTTTCTGCCAGAGACAAGGGGACAGCTGATAATCTAGAGCAGGAAAAAATCTCTGGGGTTAACAAGAAAAAAATCTGAAAGCATTCCAAAACATTTCACCAAAAAAAGTCCAAGTGTTAGTGACAGATGTTAATGATGTTGCTTAATGCTTGACTGGCAGGTAGTCAGATACTTGTGAGCTGAGTGGGGCTTAAGGGCTTTCTTGAAAGCAAATAGAAGCTTGAAATGAGGCAACACTGGTTCTGGGAGGAATATGGGAACTGCCGTGAACTGTGAACACACATCTGTTTAGCCCAATATCCTGTCTTCAGCAGTGGCCAGCAGCAGATGCTTTGGAAAAGAAAAGAAATACAACATGTATGGAGCATTCCTTCCCCTCCTATAATCCCCCAGATCCTGGTTGTCAACAGTTTAGGGACTTCCTAATGCCAAACATTGCATCTGGACTGTTGTTTTTAATAGCCACCAATGGACCTATCTTCCATAAATTTGTCTAATCCTTTTTTGAACCCATTTATACTTTTGGCCTCTGCAGTATCCTATGGCAATGAACCCTTGGGTTGAATTATACTGTGTGTTAGTAAGAACTCCCTTGTGTCAGTTTTGAACCTAGTTGTCAGTAATTTCACCGGGTGTCCCAGTTCCTGCACAGTTAAAAACAGTGAATGACCGTCCCTTGTTCAGACTCTTAGGGCTGGCTCATTTCAGAGATCTGCAGTTTCCCTTAATCACGGAGAAAATGCTTACTCTCTGAAAACTGCTCTTTATCTCTGTTGCCCTCTGTTATAGACTGCTTCAAACAGGGTCACCCTACAGGATTTAAACACGAGTGCACCATGTTATACTATTCCCATATTTTCTGCCTATTTAAAATCTCTATATAGCAGACTGTGCTCACATACGCTTAAAAAGAAAACAAATCCTTGCAAAGATCAGTACAATTGTTTCTTCTGTTTCTTTTTCCTCTTACAAGAGCTGATATGGTGGGTCTCCAGGGCAGTGAATGGTGACAAAGGGATTCTTATTCCAGGGCATCTCTACCGACTGTCCCCAGTATCACGGCAGGGCTGCAAGGACCACCTCCAGCTGGGCTTCCCCCCTCCCCACAGCAGTTTTGGGGCAGCCACCATGGTGGTCATTGTGGTAGGGAAGCCGGAGAAGAGCACAGATGTCTCTTGAAATCTGATTGGACTGCACTAATCTGCCTGTGATGAGCCATCACAGCAGAAGGGTGTGAAGTATTTTTCCAATAGGATGAACTCTTCCCCCCCTTCTTCTCTGTCTGCTGAGAGACCTTTCACTGCCTTGCAAGGGAAGGGTGAGGGAGAAACCCTGGCTTTGGAGTCCAGCTGCAGTTACATGAGAAGCAGTCCTGTTTCCCGTGGCCTCCTTTTTAAAGTAGAGTTACAGCTGCTAACTTGTGCTTTCTCCCTGTGAGGAGTCCCTGGTTCCCATCCTCCCTACAGCACTTTCCACTCTGCAGTGGGAGATTCTGCTGAAGAGCAGCAGCTGGGCTGCCCTGAGCATCTCAGAAACACAAAGAGAAAAACAGACAATTTCCAAGCAGCTCTTGATTTATGAGTGCTTACCCAGCTAAGGTGATTAGCCCAAAATGTTGACCTAAAGCCGCCAGTGGGAGGCAGCTCCATTGCTGTTGTAATTGGGCTTACCTCATACCCTCAGATCAGTATCTGATTTATCACCACAGCGGTTCTGCCCTAAAGTACTGAGCCTAAATGTTCTGCTGCTTCCCTGGTGGAGAAATCACATGGAGATAGGTTTAGAGCCAAATTTTCAGAGGCAGCCTCTAAAGGTTTTCATATCTTTCAGCCCTTGAGCTTTTGGGTGCATTACAATTGAATGAGGTGAAAGCTCCAAAATCAGGAAGGTTGCCTCATTAAGCACAGAATATCTAGGTGCCTGCTGATGGACCAGATCCCTCTCCCATAAATATTCCACTCTGCGGCCACTGGACACCATCCATGAACTATGCAAAAGTGTTCATAGAAAATATCTGCACCATAATCTGAAAAATAGAAAAGCATAGTAATGACCTATGGTAGATGCTCCAGTGGCCGTCGTCACTGGGAATAGCTGTCTTACCTTTGGCGCTAAACCCCAATTAGGCCACTGTGGTTTAAATATGCACATACATGTTTTGCTGAATTGGTGCCACGCTGCATAAAAATTACATTTGACTCTGAATTTTGAATGTACAAATACATTGGCACCAGGAAGAGAGCATGCAAAGAGTTAGAGGAACAAATCTGCAGGGCACATGGAAGCCCTTATGAAATACAGCAACTGAATTTGACTTCAAAGCCAGAGGGTGAAGAAAAATGTATTCAAATTTCTATAGTAAACACATCTAGCAGACCTTAACTTTAGCAGTGAGTCTATTACCACTTGCATTCAAAAATTGCATTTTTAATCTGTTATGTCACTTACTGCTATTTAAAACCTTTTCTGCTCAGTTAAAAAAGGTGTGTTAATATGTACTACAGGAGAACTTGCTCTTGAAATGACAATATTTGGTTTTAATCCTTACATTTCTTTGAACAAGTTTGTACCTACTTCCCCAGCTCTAAAAAGAAACTATTCTTCAGATTTAGCAATCGTGAATTTCAAACAAAAAAGAAATGGTGTGTTGCACATGAAAATTGAGCCTGGATAATTGTGAAGGGTCTTTTTTGACAGCCACTGCACTGTAGCTGGAAGGTCACTGCTAAACTGTGGAACAATTATAGTTCTCAGAAGAACTGCTTTACTTCTGTTTTACACTGCAGTAACTTAATGAAGTAAAATTGGATCAGTGCCATGACATTTAAGGAACTGTGTTTTGAAGCCTCCTTCACAGCAAAGTAATTTGCTGTGACAGGTCGCACATGTCTCAGAAACACATTCAGAGATAAATCATTAAAATGGCCAGCTATCATTGCACTGTAGCTGTGCACTGAGGATGTCATGCCAACATTCACTGGCTTTCCCACCTGCTATGGGAGACGGATGTCAGAGAAGGTGAATGGCCAATGGTGGAATCATTTCAGAGGTTTGCGTTCAGCTGTATTGTTGTGGCTGAAGATGCTGTGTTCATAATTTTCTTCCCTGCATAAGCATTGGAGTGACTTCTCACACATCGTGGCCAGTCATTGCTGGGTGGTGGGAGGTGGTGCTGCTCTCACAGTCTGCAGTGGGGGTTTTTCACCATGACTGGAAAGAGACTGGGAAGACCCTTCACTTACACACTTAAATCTGAATGTCCTGTTTGGTTCAAAGCTGTTTACATGGCACATTTCCTATACAATGAACAGAAAATGCTGACCAAGGGGATTCCAACCCTGCTAACTATCAGTGGTACATCACTGTGCTCTTTTTTTATTATCTTCCATTTATATTTGTCTAGCCAAATTTTAGCAGTGAAGTTGCCTGCAGGAAGGTGTTCTGCACACAAGTGCTGTTGTCATTACTGTTTTAATCCCCTCACAGTTCATTCATGGTCCAGTTTCTGTGGTGAAGCGCTCCTTGCTGCAGAAAGCCTGTGTGGCATTGAAGACCTGCTCACCTGCTGTTCACAGCCAGGCTGGGGCCCAAAATGAGAAGATATTTGCAAAACAAAAAACATTTGGAAAGTTAGTGGCACCATGAATTAGTCTAGGTTTAGGCAAATTTCCTCCGAACTCACAAACACCATATTGGATTGAGAATTAGCTTCTGGTAGAAATCTTCTGGAGGGAGATTCCAGCTTTCTTCCTCTTGCTGATTTCTTCTCTTGGGGTGACGCACTTGAGATTTTTTTGTATCTTCTGGGTTCAGAGCTATGAACACTTAAAAAACCAAGCAGGGTTTTGTTGGTTCTTACTGTTTCTCTGTTGACAAGCAAGGAAGAAAAAAAGCCTTAGGAAAAGCTCCAGCCCTACAACTGGTTCCATGACAGCTCACGTTTGTGCATTAAATCACCACCTGACCTCTGGGGCTGCCTGCTGACCATCAGCTAGAGAGTCAGCATCCTAAGCAAGGAAAATACAAATGCACAAATTACAACTACAACAACCGTGATCTTGGAAACCACTGATTTTCTGTATTTGCTGGTAAATAAATGCTTAGAGACAGAAATAACTCTTTAAATATAATTTCATAAGCTTAGACTTTTCAAACACTCATTCTCGCAGAATAGTCATCACCTTTCTGGGAATTCAGAATGGCATTTCTGGGAACCTTTATTTTACCTTTCTACCCACTAAAGTCTTTATGTTGTAAGCTGATTCCCACTCTGCACCACACCATAACTTAAAGGGTGGCTCAAAACAAACAGCGGTAGATCAACTTACATGCCTGGATACTACTGAAATTGCAAGGCCTTTGTTCTCAAGTTTGTTTTTATTTCTAAAAAACATACCTTTTTAGGGTAGCATTTTGAGGAACTGCTTTAAGTCACATTTTACTTGTCTCATACCCTAACTCATGTTTTTTTCCTTTAAAAATTTAACTGTTATTAAATTACAAGCAATCCTAATTTTCTGATTCCTGTAAATGAACCTTTTCAGTCCATTCCAGTTGCTGCTAAGGAAATAGAGGAGGAGGGGGAATTCTGCTTAAATTCTTGTGCAGGTTGCAGGTGCATTTGTTTGTATTAAGAGGAACGTCTAACAGAATCCTCCTTTGTGACACACTATAGCAACTTTTCAATTTTCTTTCATTAGCTGGTGGTACTTCCTCCTCAATAAGGTGCTATTGTGCTGCCTCTAACCTGATCTGTGAAACACTGTGGAGCTGTCAACTCATCAACCGTAGAAAACGGATAGTTAATCTTTTCAGGTGACTTGTTTCATTTCCTGTAGCTCATGTAAAATCCAAATATTTAACTACTACAAACAGTGAGTTCTTCACCTGGGTTTCACTGATAAAGCAACAAAGATTATTACTTCTAAATTTTTTTCTCTTTTTTTTTTTTCTTTTCTGCAGTTTGAAAATTAACGCCTCTGGGTGAATAGAGCCTCATTTCTAACACCACAATAGGGCACTTTATTAAGGTGGTGTCTAATTACATTTTCTGAGGTTTTTAGTTGTGTTTGCACGGGGTTTAAAAATTTAAATCTTCACCTTCCATTTTCTCTGATACTCTCAGATTTTTGGTTCCTATCCATTGGATATGATGCACAGACAGCATTAAACTATTCAGTCTTTCACTGGCCTAATCACAGAGATGGAGGATGTTTTGTGCAGGATCAGACTCCCATAATTTCAAACTTTGTGGTGTTTTTCAAGGTCAGTCAGAATCCCACTGCCAAAAAGGCTCCATCGCCACAGCTTATTTGCTTATTCTCCGGAGCTGCTATAAGATTGCATTTTGTACTTTGATAACACCTTCCTGATGATCCTATACTAGCTCAGAGAAGATAGATTGTGATGAATAAGAAGCAAATGAGGCATTTTGATCTTGTTGAAATAAAGCACAAATCACTTACAACAAAACAGGTGGCACTGGCAGCCAGCTCTTACAAACTCCATGGTGAGGCCCACCATCATAGAAAAGGCTAAAATAAAAGGATTTTTGCTAGGGTGATATAACACGTAATTAAACCATTTTGCATTATAAGAGCATTAGAATAAAACAGGCAAAGCCTCTGTCTCTGAAAGTAATACAGACGTGTGTGGTTGGTTGTCTTTTTTGTTTACTTTTGATTTTGGTGGGCCTTTTCAGAGGCTGTTATTTCTAGCCAGAGCCATTGTGGTCCTCAGTGCCCTTTACACCTTGGTGGACACCCACTGAAACCTGCAGGCTCAGGAAGGCACATACAGAGGAGACATAGCAAGACAGGGGTCCTGTGAAGCAAAGAGCTGGTGAGATCCATGGCAGTGTCTAAACATGAGTCCTGAAGAAATGCCCAAGAGCTGGTCTCTTTATGGACTGGGTGTTGAAAACAACAAAAACTAGATTCCTAAGAAAGAGGAAAGAAGGTATTGTAGAGAAACACTTTCAGTCTGCTGGCTTACCTGTTGGAAGAGGGACAGATTCCACCTCAGAGCTTGTGGAAAGCAGAGTCAAATGCAAAGAAGAAGGTTGCCTCTGAAAAGGGTTGCACTATTCTTTGCTTTAAAAAGAAAAAAAAATAAAAGGTGATTCTTGGAAGATGTAGCATGAAATTAAACTGCACAGTCTTATGTGGTGCCAGTGACAAGGGAGGTTTCCTCTATGGACCAGAAAGCACAAGTAAGCAATGTTGTTGGAAAGCTGCACCAGAGCAAAAATTCCTAAAATTTTTAAGTGGAGGTCCTGTAGTGCATTCATTCCACATCTCAGTACACATTTTTGATTTCGAGGCTACTCATCTGAAAAGTGGGCTATTGTTCAGGAATTTAGTGTGCAGAAGAGGACAATAGTGGAGGGAAAAGAAGCAGAAGAGAGGGAATTTAGGAAGAAAGCAGGAAAGAAAGAATGCAGGATACAATTTAAAGGGGTAACTATGGGGTAATAAACCAGACATAGCTCAGGTCAAGACAGCAATTTTTCTCCCCTTCAGAGTGACTATCACACTAGAACATAACCTACACGTTATCACACAGAACTACATGCTCCCTAGGTTTGGGCTGTAAATTAGCATCTGAACAGTTTGGTAAGAGTGGGCTTGGATCCTTCTGAGCTCACTCTGACAGCCCTCCCTTGCTATAATATATTAATACAGTCATGATAGCCTGGAGATATAACTGTGACTGCACAAAACTTGATGTGCCCCCAGTGAGCTCTTAATCCTTCTGTTTCATGGTGTTCTCACTGCTCAAAAGCATTGCAGTTTACAGTGCAAAAAAACCCCAGCACATTAATTATAGAATGCTGAATACCAAAGGAAGCATGATAGATAACATTACATTTTGCAGTGAATAAATTTCCAGTAACAAATATTATTACAACAAATACCAAAGGAACTTAGAATTGCTAAGTTATTTAGGAATTGCTTTTCCATTGACTTCTGGAGCATCCCATAATCCTTCCCTATATATCAGTTGAGAAACACTGAAGCCTCCTTTATCACAACCAGCTGACCCAATCTCAGCTGTTCTTTGAAAATAAAAACACATGTTTTCTTAGTTACTCTGTATGGAGATCCATTTAGTCCCTCTCCTCCCATAGCTTTTGATGCCAGAACTTACAGTTTTATGAAACAGCAGTAGCTGCTCTGAAGTTGGACTTGAACCTGGCTTCCAGGCAGGATCCCCAGTTTCATCTCTATTCCTCAAACAATACGGCAAATAAGCCCTATCTTCTGAAATTCATCTGCTTCACCTTACACTATGGCAGAGTTTTTTCCCCTGAATTCCTGATCGATCGGAGCTGAATGCACGGTGTGTCAAAACATTCCACTCTTCACTTCTGGAATGCTTTCCTAACTTTTCTTGGATTTTCATACCTTCAAAACGACTTGGCCCACAAGTGTTGAATATGTTTTGTTTTGTTAGCCTCACTAAGAAGAGGCCGTGTTTGGGCAGGTTGTATTTCATGTAAACATTCATAAAAATAAACTGACCTTTTGCTGACTCCAGGTTTTGGTGCAGCAATGATGCAGCTGAATAAGGGGTAGAAGAACATGGTTTTGCAGGTAGGAGAAATAAATACAACACTGACCTTGGAAGTACATAAGGCTGTGGGAAGATGAGCTGGGAAGTGGTGGAGGAAGAGGGCAAAAAGGCTGTCTGGCCACAGGCAGGGAGGAAGGTGAGAAGAAGGCTCAGCACAACATACTGCTGTTTGAGGTCAGCTGAGTGCTTAAGAGTGGAGCACATCCAGCATGCAGTGACAGGGAACATCACCACTTCTACCCCTCATAACCTGCTCAACATCTGCAGGAGGTCGTGAGATGAGCTATCAGACAGTGTGGACTGAAGCAGTGAGGTCCACTGGTCACTCCTCTCCTTCACTCTGTTACAGCCAAGATGATGCAGACCTTGCCAGTGAGTATGGGTGAAATCAGCTAGTAACAAATGGACTGCAACTGCCTGAGACTGAAGCAGCACTGGAATGAAGCTGAAGGGGAAACAAAGCCATGCAGCAGGCCTGGTGAAAGCACATTTCCCTTCCCATCTATAAAACCGGAATAATTTGGGTTTCCTCTCAGATGTTAAGCTCTTTCAATGCAGAACTGATACTGTTTAAGTCTCTGCTTTGCTGGAAGACCTCATCCCAACTTGCTGAGTGCTGAGATTTCAGATATTCATACCTTCTTCAATGGGCTGCAATGGTCAGGAAGATATTGATAGCTATAGAAGTCCAGGCACACCTCCTCTGGTCAACCCCAGCTGGCACCAGTGTGTCAGCTCAGCCCTCCTGCTTCTCACAGAGTTTCAAATCAAAGCTTATTGGTAGTCTCATGACTTTGTTGTTAGTGAATGCTGTGGCCTCAGCCACATTTTACAGAACTTGCAAAAGATGAATTGCAGCAGCCAGACTGACACAGCAGCCTCATGCCTGTGGTGCAGTGGCACATGCAACCACAAGGCCAAAGCAGAGCAGAGCAGAAGATCACAGTGAGGGACTTTGGTTCAACATCCAAACTTCAGCCCATCAAGCCTTTCCTGGCCTCCTGGGTTGGTCTGCTGCAGCAGCCATGCAGCCCCTCTTGCTCAGCAGCTGGGGATGCTGTGGTTTTAGGACAAAGGGAGAGGGAAAGAGGCAAAGAGGAGAGATGATGAGAGGCCACTGGGAACTGGTACAGTCTGGAAAGGGTTTTTTGCAGGTATAGTATTTTGGCACAGATTTCACAAGGCAGGGTTTGGGTATTTCTCTAGTGTTATAACGGTACAACTGTTCACCTGCTTCATGGGGATATTGGAGGTATAGCAGAAGATTGTGTCAACGACCTTGTTTGACCTCTTTGCATGTATTCACAGCCCCTGCATCTGTGATGCAAAGGCATAAGGTCCTTTAAAACAAGCTATTTGCAGATACAAGCAACTGATTCAGTGCTTGTTGTTTGCTTTTTCTGCCTTTACCTGAAGCCATCTGCATGGTTCTTGGAAGTCCCAAGAGATCTATTTTGCTGCAGAAATGGCAATGTGATTATAAAAAGATTTGCAAGATGGAGAATAAAAGAAAATGAATTGTCCTTCTATGGGACCTTGGGACCGAAGGATGCTGACAGCTGTGCACCTTGAACCTCCTGGCAGAGGTGCAACAATATGATAAATTTAGTTTAAAGATGACTGGGAATTCTGAAGCTAAGCATTCTTCATCTGAAAATGCCAATTCATCAGAACTAAAACAATGCATGAGAAATTTCTGTGATGTTTTATAGCAGAACAAATTTTATGTTGTTTTTTACAGTTATCTATATGTTTCGTTCTGACATTTTAAGGCAAAAAATACCATTCTCATGTTTGAAAGAACCTTTTATTTCAAAACGTTACCTATAGTGATAGCTATGCATACTGCTTGTTAAATGATCTCAACAAAAATTTGAAATATTGTGAAATTACTGAAGAAAATACCAAACCTAGAAATAGTTTATAAAGTTCCTTTGAGTAGTCTTTGCAAAGTTCCAGTTCATGAAGTTTTCTGAGATCATGATTATTCTTCCCCCAGTGAAAGGAACTCTGAATGAAAAACTCAGACATCCATATGTGAAGAAACCATTTCCCACTATCTTTGAGGATGTCTGGGAAACATAAGGAAACCATGGACAATTAGGGGCCATGTAAAATAGTTTGCTCTTCCGTTTTGTAATCACAAAATGCATTCATCTGGCAGCACTGGTTTTGAAGGAACTGGTTTAATGGATCCACACGTGGCAGTTGTTACATTTGCTACAGCAACTGTAAATTCATTCTGGGAATTTGCAGCACAATGCATGTGAGTGTGCAATCCCTTTTCACAGAGCCCCTTGCTAAAGAAAAGGAACACCACTGCAAAAATAAACAAAGGAACAAACCAGCAACCCTCCTCGCTACAACACACAACACCAAACCTGCCTTCTACTGGTCTAGGGTTCCCACTCAGGATTCTTCATTGCCCAGGGTCAAACAAAGTATAGCAGTAGTTCACTAATTAGCTGCAAATACACACATTATTCTTCAAATTAGGTTTTCAGGGAACTAAAACACTGGGCAGGCTAACATGTATTTTCAATAAAAACTTAAGATTTATAGTTTCTTTTTGCTTAAGTTGGCTATGAGTTGTGGTATAACACAGTTATCTCAGTATCTTTTACATTGTCTTAAGGTTTTCATACCAAACTTTCATAATGAACTAAAATGCTGCAGCAATAAGGACAGTTTCTGGACACTTGTATTTCTCCATCCTGTCTTTGTATCTCAGTTGCCAGATAAATATTTGCTCATTCTTTGGAGTCTGAAAAGTAGCACTTTTCATACTGTCCTCCGTGCCCATGTGAAATGAATTGTAAATTTTTCATTTCTTCTTGCCATTGTAAGTTCCACCTCTGCGGTGACATTTTTTGAGTGTAAACGTGCATCTTTTTTAGCTGCCTGGTTTAGCTTTTACTGCATTTACCAGGTGATACCCTAGAAGGATTCCTACTGAGCACTTGACAAGGTGTTGTTTCATTTTGCCTTTCTCACAGGTACTTTGACCCAGCTGGGCTCTGGTCCGATGGGTCTTAGACTCGCACTGACTCAGAATCTGCAGTTTATGTTTGCCTACAGTGGGAAAAATTAAGGTGGCTTGAACATAAGTGCTTCAGTATGAATTGTTCTGTAAAATTATGATAAAAGCATGCATTAATCTTCTGGACTTAAAATTTACTTTAAAAGTATAGTTCTTTGGGTTTTTTCTACTCTTTTGAGTATAATATGTAATGTTCATAATAGTTGCAAAACTGACAAGTGTTGCCTTCCTTTTTTTCTGATACTGTGCTTCAGGTTCCTGGGGAGCAAAGGATTGTCTCTTGTGGCCTTCTGAAAGTGATGTCACTCAGGCTTAATTTTATATTTCAAAAACTAATTATGAAATAATGACTGAATCCCACCATCCTGTGACTCCATTATGGGTAAATTGTGACATACAAACTTTCCGACACACTGTGTGTCTCCTTTATCTCAACATACGAGGCCATATGCCATAAGCTTGTTTATGGAATATGGGCAGACAAATGGGATGGGACTTTCATTTTTCTGCTTGAAACCTGAAAGCAAGAAACACTTTGAGAGCTGCAACTTAGGGTCACTTGTACATGGTAAATCAGTAGTGTGGCAGGACCTATCAGTCAAAATTGAAATTAATTAATTAATTTGGTGTCATCCATTTTATGTATGTTTCAGATGCAAATTCTTAAAGGACCTTGACTGTAAGAAAGTGGGCTCTGAATTTTTCATGGCCTGCTATGGAAGAATATTGCCCATCAGACACAAATCCTAGATGAAGACAGAAAGATGAAAATAGAAACAGCGCAGCATGAACTATAGGTGCTTACAGAAACACAGACTTGAGATGGTGTCTGAATGAACTGTGGAAGTGGGGGTTGCAGAGATTGCAAAATTCACTGCTGCTTCTTTTTACATTGATCAAACAAGGAAGGAAAAGTGCTGATTCCTGGAAGTCGGAAGAATTTACTCTGCCTGATGGATCAGATGATGGAGCAAGAGAGGAAGATGATGTAAATACAGACCCTGTGTGCAAGTGTGTGTGTGCCTGACCATGCTGGAGGGAGCAGAGGTGGGCTGAGGGACTGACTCAGTTCTGCTAGGCTGGCAGAGACGTTCCTTGTCTGATACTGTCTGACTATAACTAACAAATCCTCTTGCTTTGATCTTGTGGCAGTGGGAATCCAGCTAATGCTGCCGTTTTGAAAGCTTGTGGGTTCCTTTCATTATTTCATTACCTACGCTGAGTAAAAGAAACAATGTGGTTTGTTTTAAATTAATGGCTGTCCATTCGTTACTGTAGTGACTCCAAATATTTTCCTCTGCTGGCTCCCTGTAAGGTCAGCCCCTGACTATTGTTCAAGTTTGGTGGGTTTCGCTCAACTTCTGAGACTCAGAGTTAAAAGGAATATCCTCCTGTAATCACACCGTAAATAACTTTCATGGTGGTGGCCAGTCTGAAGTGAATCTCAGGACGACTACAAAGACGTTGTGAGGTTACACAGGGAGAAAATTAGAAGGGTCAAAGCCCAACTAGTACTTAATCTGGCTACTGTCATAAAAGACAGTTAAAAGTGTTTCCATAAATACATTAGCAGCAAAAGAAGGGCTAAGAAGAACTTTCATCCTTTACTGGATGCAGGGGGAGCCATAGTGACAAAGGATGAGGAAAAGGCTGAGGTACTTAATGCCTTCTTTGACCTAGACAGGAATGGGGAGCAGAATGAAGCCCCCGTAGTCCAAGGGGAAATGGTTAGTGAGCTGCTGCACCAGAAACACACACAAGTCTATGGGGCCATAGGGGATCCACCCAGGAGTACTGAGGGAGATTACAGAAGTGCTCACCACGTCACTTTCCATCTTTTATCAGCAGTCCTGGGTAACCAGGGAGGTCCCAAGTAGCTAGAAGTTAGCAAATGTGACATCCATCTAACAGAAGGGCCAGAAAGAGGATCTGGGAACTACAGGCCTGTCAGTGTGACCTCGGTGCTGGGGAAGGTTATGGAGCAGATCACGTTGAGCGCCATCATGTGGCATGTACAGGGCAACCAGGTGATCAGGCCCACCCAGCATGGGTTTATGAAAGGCAGGTCTTGCTTGACTAACCCGATCTCCTTCTATGACAAGGTGACCTGCTTATTGGATGAGGGAAAGGCTGTGGATTTTGTCTACCTGGACTTTAGTACAGCCTCTGACACTGTTTACCAAAGCATTCTTCTGAAGAAACTGGCTGCTCATGGCTTGGATGGGTGTACTCTTTGCTGGGTAAAAAACTGGCTGGATGGCCTGCCACAAAGAATTGGGGTGAACGGAGCTAAATCCAGCTGGTGGCTAGTCACAAGTGGTGTTCCCTAGGGCTCAGTATTGGGGCCAGTCTTGATTAATATCTTCATTGATGATCTGGATGAGGGGATTAAGATGCATCTTCAGGTATTTTGCAGATGACACCAAATTAGGTGGGAGTGTTGATCTGCTTGACGGTAGGAAGCCTCTGCAGGGGGACCTGGACAGCCTGGATCAATGGGCTGAGGCCAATTGTATGAGGTTTCACAAGGCCAAGTGCCGGGTCCTGCACTTGGGTCACAACAACCCCATGCAACGCTACAGGCCTGGGGAGGAGTGGCTGGAAAGCTGACCAGTGGAAAAGGACCTGGGGGTGTTGGTTGACAGCCAGCTGAGTATGACCCAGGGGTGTGCCCAGGTGGCCAAGAAGGCCAAGAGCGTCCTGGCTTGTATCAGAAATAGTGTGGCCATCAGGAGTAGGGAAGTGATTGTGCCCCTGTACTCGGCACTGGTGAGGCTACACCTTGAATGCTGTGTTCATTTTTGGGCCCTTCAGTACAAGAAGGACATTGAGGTATTGGAGTGTGTCCAAAGAAGGGCAGCAAAGCTGGTGAAGGGTCTAGAGCACAAATCTTCTGAGGAGCAGCTGAGGAAACTGGAGTTGTTTAGTCTGGAGAAGAGGAGGCTGAGGGAAGACCTTATGACTCTCTACAACTACTTGAAAGGAGGTTGTATTGGAGTGGGTGTTGGTCTCTTCTTCCAAGTAACAAGTGGTAGGACAAAAGGAAATGGCCTCAAGTTGCACCAAGTGAGGTTTGGATTGCATATTAGGAAGAATGTCTTCACTGAAAGGGTTGCCAAGCACTGGAACAGGCTGCACAGGGAAGTGGTCATCATCCCTGGAGGTATTTAAAAGATGCGGTGCTTAGGGACATGGATTAGTGGTGGACTTGGCAGTGCTAGGTTAACGGTTTGACTTGATGATTTTAAAGGTCTTTTTCAACCTAAGTGATGTTATGATTCTATGATTCTGTGAATCACTGGTCTTGGGAAGGAGGTCTTGGTAAGGAACCTGCCCTTAAAACAGTCCTTGAATCACCTTGATATTGAGCTCAGCAGCAAAGACCCAGTCCCCAAGAGCACAGGCACCAAGAGAAAGGACTGATCTCCCTGGGGCACTCTGTAACAAACACAGCACCTGAGACACAGGGGGAATAAATCTGTTATGACTTTACTCCCCCCTCATGTATACCATCCCGTACTACACTGCCATTAACCTTTTTACATCTTCCAACTCCTTCATCAGATACTTCAGCTACTCCTCTTTCCTCTGTCCTAGATTACTTTTTAAATGCTTTAGAGCAGGGGTGATTTTTGGTCCTTGCTTTTTTACTTGCTCTTCATTTGAACTTGACATTGCTGTTGTAAAAATATTTTTTAAAATACTACAAATGGAATGCAATTGATCTGGCATCTTTCATGAATGAAGAATACTTTAAAACAAATGCTAATTTGGGGAATATTTTTAGCTGACAGCATTATGTTTTCTCAAGTATTAATATATTTCGTTTGTTGTAAGATATCATCACATCAGCTGAACTAATAAATTTGTCGTGCAGAAAGTTGTGCTGAAAAAAACCCTGGGTTTCTGACTCACAGAAATCTACTTTTAAAAAAATTTGGTCAAAGTGGGAAAAAAAGCCACTTTTTCTTCCCTCTTTCTCTCTCTGTGTTGCATTCTGTCATAGCTCTCCTGAGCCAGACCTCTCTGGACCATAACTCCAGCAAAAGCCCTGGGGTCCCCTGGATTTCTATTTCCATCTGTAGAGGCAGCAGATGAGACCTGATGACCTGAATGCAGGTTCCCAGGTCCATAAAAGAGAGTCCTGAATTTCTGGAGTCCCAAAGCCTCCCAGATGGATCTGAGTGTGAGACCCCTGCCCCTGTCATCGTGTTATCACTTATCAGCTTGAAGACATTTGCCAAATGGAGTGAGGTACCCTCATCTTCCCATCCTGTGCACATGTCCTGCTCTGTGAGCAGTGTTGGACGGTGAGAGGGGCCAGGAGCTGCACAGTTCTATGCTTTTGTCTGCAGGAGCAGGGAAACATGAGGATGTTAAAGGAGCTGAACTGAGGGCAACTTCAGAGGCCACTGGGTGCCCACATATTTCTGGTTGAGCCTGGCTGCCTGGAAATGTGTCCATGAGAAGTGCTTTCACTGACAGCTGGCAGTGTTGCTAGGAAAAAAAAAAGTCACCAACATTTCAAATGTCACCAATGTTTCTGGGTGTTTCATGTTACTTTTGCTAAGGATCATCGAAACTGGCAAGTAGTTTTACAATCAGAATACAGCATACAGCAAATAATGCAGATTTGGATAATGGAAAAAAAAAAGAAATACTCAACTGCTTCCTCCTTCCCTGAATGTCTTCCAGCCTCTGTCCTGGATAAGAAAATTGTATTTTAGAAATGAAATCCTCTGATAGGAAAAAAAAAAGTTTGTATTAAGGAGAGCAACCCAGTGTCTGCATCATCAGGAAGAGTCTCTGACACACACAACAATAATGCTGTACAGTTCTGCTGGTCAATGGAAATAAAGAAAGTAAGGTTGTTACAGAAGGGCAATGACCTTCTCTTAGGCTCATTTTCTAGTCCAGTTTGGATGAGCAGCCAGGATTTTAGGCATGTAAGTCCTTCTGCAAGTGTAAAAGATGCTGAAATGCAACTTCTGGCTTTTCCCAGTTTTCTTCATTGCCTTTGTGGCTTCAGGATTGTCCCCTTCATGTGAATTCCCTACCTGGTATTTGCACTTCAGGTTCTCCTGTTTTCTGGGAACACCAAAGGCCATAGCTCAACAAAAGAGGTGGGTATGGAGTGACTCAGATATGCACCTGAAGCTTTCTGAAATAGATTCAGGAGATCTGTTTCTTCTCATCTTCCAAATGCTTATGGAGATATTTACATTTTACATTTTTCTTTTTCTGCACAAGCAGAAAGGTCTTTCTGTACTTGTGGCAGGAGCCTGGAAGCTGAGGAGAAGCCCTGGACGGAGCACCAGGACACCCCACGGAGCACACAGCCGGAGCATATCCGGGGGCTGTAGGGCTTTCATTGTTAGCTTGTCTCCCTCAGTGGAAAGAAAATGAAGCATCTGAAGTTTGGGATCGAAAATTAAAGTGTCATAAAGTGTTACCATTGAGAAGGCAGGCTTAGCCAGGTTTTTCAAAACTTCCCATATCTTCCCTGCCTTTTGACAGCTTCTCAGATAACTCACATGGTGAGGCAGACATGTTGCTGCAGCAAGCACAGGTGGAAAAAATCAAAGTAACAGTCTGTTGCAAGGCTCTTGTTAGCATGGCAAGTTTCATATCGACACCTGGCGTGCAGACACCCCGGCCTCCACACGCACGCACCCAGCCCAGCGTTTAAAGAGCTATTCAGCTATCCGCTGTTGCCTCTGCACTCCAGAAATCACTCCTGTCTGTAATCATTTAGTTTTATTCAACAGCAAAAACACAGGGAGCAAAAGTGTTTTTTTTAAATGCCAGGGTCATTGGCTAATTTTTCTGTCTAAAATACTTAGTGGGAAACAGTGCATTAAAGGTTCGCTCGTGAAGATCTCACTTAGGTTGATAAGCAATTATTCCCATGAGAAGCACAGCTGGAGCCGACAGAAGGGTGTATAGGAACTATCGCTCACCAGGGTGTGCTTGTGGCTTACAGTTTGGCAAAACAAGCACCTGCACGTCTTCCTGAGGTCCTGTGAAGTGAGGATTGATGCCCTGAAAGCTGGGCCCAAGGCTGGAGTCCTGCCTGGTCGAAAGACCAACTGCTGATGCAACTCCATTCAGCACATTAACATAGTTATTCCCTTCTGAATAGCCATATTTGTCAAAACAGCAAACTTGGGCTCCATCACTGTAAAAATAAGGCTTTGATGCATTGTGTCTCTTTGCCAGACATTAAACAGTAATCTAAATAAACGGCTTGGTTCAGAGGTTCACAAAATATGAGTGAAAACTCATATTTTAAGAGGAAAAAATTTCTTAGGATTTCATTGCTGCCATGATTCCTGTGCTGCCAAAGTAGGGTGTCTCATTTTTGGGTATTTTAAAAACTGATTTGGTTAAAAAAGCTTCAGCCATTGTCCTGAACAGCTGACAGGTTCCCACCAGCCCTCCCCGTGCCAGCTGGCTCATGTATTCACAGACTCTCTTGGCAAATGGTCAAATACAACACACATTTTAAGCAGCTGGATTAACCTAGAGATTCTTACCAGAACCTTTTCATCTGTTTTTCAGAGACAGACCACTGCCATTTAATTATACTTTAAGTGAATGAAAAAACAAGTCAATACCTAATTAATTGGGGTTACAGAAGAATGGCAATGCAGAGCCCTGGATTCTGAAACACAGCATTCAGAGGAGAGCCTTGCTAATTTTAGCTACATTTGGAACCTACTTATTCCTTTCCTTTCCTTTCCTTTCCTTTCCTTTCCTTTCCTTTCCTTTCCTTTCCTTTCCTTTCCTTTCCTTTCCTTTCCTTTCCTTTCCTTTCCTTTCCTTTCCTTTCCTTTCCTTTCCTTTCCTTTCCTTTCCTTTCCTTTCCTTTCCTTTCCTTTCCTTTCCTTTCCTTTCCTTTCCTTTCCTTTCCTTTCCTTTCCTTTCCTTTCCTTTCCTTTCCTTTCCTTTCCTTTCCTTTCCTTTCCTTTCCTTTCCTTTCCTTTCCTTTCCTTTCCTTTCCTTCCCTTCCCTTCCCTTCCCTTCCCTTCCCTTCCCTTCCCTTCCCTTCCCTTCCCTTCCCTTCCCTTCCCTTCCCTTCCCTTCCCTTCCCTTCCCTTCCCTTCCCTTCCCTTCCCTTCCCTTCCTTCATACATGGGAAACAGAAAACAAAGACATCAGTTCCATGCTTTGAGAAGTTCTGCTATAAAAGAAAATTTGCTGCCTTATCTACTGCAGAAATGCCTGTTAAAGGATGCTGGTGTGCTTGCAGTTTTACATAATTTAGAGTGCTGTTCACTTTATTTTTTATCTCTGAGTATAATCAAAACAGCAGTAGTCTTACTTAAAATTTCACAGTCTACATCATGATAGTGTTTGCAGTGTTTTAAATGAGGACCACATGTTCCTCCCCAACCCTATTTAGCAGTGGTATCCAGATGTTGGAACCAATCATGGAGGACAGCTTTACGTATGTATCCTAATAGTTAAGTATATAACACTTACTTATAAGAGACAATAGCGCCCATCCAAAACTTTGCCACCATCAAAAAGGAACGACAGGGAGGCAAAAGCTTTTCGTAAGACCTGAGCGTCACACTTCCCATCCATATCACTGCCTTCCCTACTACAGGAGCCAAACAATATGCCACATCCTATATAACTCTCAAGACACTGAAGTGTAAAGAATTTATGAAGAGAGGAGTTTATTTCTTTGCCATGTTGTGTTTATACAGACCAGATGAATGATGTAATAATTCATTTTATTGCATCAGAACAGATCATCCTGTTTCATTGTGATTTGCATCCAAACTCACAGCTGAAGGTACTCTTGGTTATCATTGGCAGCTGGGTCATATCTGTTGACATGATTCAAATGCCATGAGGCTAATAATGAACTCTTCAATCTTTTAACATTTTTGCTGTCTGAACTATGTGAAACAGACAAAACCAAATAGGCAAAAAACATCTCCTAAAATGGATGAGAAAGTGAACTTATGCAAATTAAGCATGTTTTTCCCCAATCTCTTTACATTTGTTTCTGTATCATTCAAAATACAAGCATATATAATATTTAATGTAATGATAAAGTGAATGGTGCCCTGCTTTGCTCACAGAGCCTTTGCATTTTTCCAGTGAGCTTGCATCCATGTTGGAACATCCTTAGACATAGCCAGTTTTTGTGGCTGAAAATACCTGCAACTACATATTTTTGAGATTAAGTCTTTCATTTATCCACTACTAAGTCTGAAAACAACACTTAGGAAAATGAGGCAATAAAGAGAAACCTGATCAGAGCAACACAATCCAAAGCCTAATTCATTTTTGGACAAAAACTCCTAACAGAGAATGGTTTGCATAGGCATACAAGCACAGTTTATCCCTTGTGGTGTTGTGTCATTGCTCCCACTCATGAGATCAAAAGGGAGGATTCCCATGTGAGTAGACATTGAAGTAGGAGCTAAGATGTGGGATGAAATTCTCTGAACGCTGTCTGAAATTCAGTTTGAACCCTATGGTGTTTGGGTTGACACTTGCTGCAGCTTTTTTCCATTACATAAGGCTGTACCTTTATTTTCCTTGCAAGGGTTCTAAAATATTTCTGATCATCAGAAATGATGTGAACAAGAAAGCAGGTTGAAATTACCTTTTCTTGGTGACCGTAACACGCATCTTAGAAGGAGGAACAAGATAAAGAGTTTTTGAATGTTTGGCCCAGAAGCATGGAGGCGGGGATGTATATATTGGAGTCTGAGCTGACAAAGGAGGAGAAAGAGGGAGATGAGCGGGCTGTCCCGGGAAGGGGAGCAAAGGTGACATGGCTCCCCCGGGGAGAGGGATGGCTTGGCAGAGGAAGGTGTTTCTGATGAATCTCATGCAGCTGGTGCAAGAGCTGGCTGTAAGATTAACTGCCAGGTCTCCCAAACCTGATGGAAGAGCCGCCAGTTCACCTCTTGTGGTACAGCCCTTTCTGGTTCACTGTAACAGGCAATCAAAGCACAGGCTAGCTCATAAGAAAGAATTTGCCTTGTTTTACTTGTAATAATCCAGCTTCCTGTGAAAATGATGTGAAGAAAATATCAACCATATAAACAGATTTGAAAGATTTCAAAGCGGTATCAAAGCAAGCATGTTCCCTTTAACAGTGAGCCTCACTTTGCTGTTTCATATATATACAGTTGTAGCATTGGTAGAAGACTTCAGAGCATGCTAATATTTGTAGAGTGTTCGATCTTCAGTGAAAGGTGCAATATGTTTATTTGTTTAAGCGAGAGGTAGGTTCAGTGTTGATGATGGGGCATGAGGCACTTGGAAAAATAATGGGGACACAGGCTTTCTTTGCCTGCACACCTCAGCTGTAACATGAAGGTGACCAGACCACCCTCTAGTGGGATGAGACTGCATTTCAGGTTGTAATGTGTTACTGCTTTAACTATGAAACCATGTTTCTCTTTCCTTTTGCCTTGGAGTTCTTTTCAGATGAAAGGTAAGATCAGATGTGTATCTGTGCAAGCAGTGTGGGAGGGCTCCTATGCTAAAGGTTCCTCAACCTTCCCCTGCTCAAAGGGTTTCTGAGTCAGAGCAGTGGGACTTGGTGTCCTGATACTGAAAAATGGAGCTGCCTCTCCCGTGTCTTTGGTTCTGAAATTTTAAAATAAATGTATCTGTTTCTTCTTGTTCTTGTCATCACAGCATCAGGTCTCACTGATGCATGTAAGATACCAGCAAGGAATTGCTAGTCTACGGAGGGAAGGAATGGGCTTCAGAAAGGAAAATCCATAAGAGGCTGAGAGCTGAGCAGCTGAATAACTAGGAAAAGGTTTTCCTAATTGGGGCTGGTCACATTAAAAAAAAACCCTGTTCGTGAAAAAATATTTCAACAACTGAGTGTAGGGGAAAAAATACCATGAATGATTTATTTCACAATTATTATTTGGTACTGCCAGAGCTTTTTAATTTAAGAAAAATGCAAAGTAAAACTCCAGTTGACACACCTTGGAAAACTCTGCCCAGACTTGAGAAGCAGCCATGAGTCCTGGCATTGGGTGCACCTTAAGCACCAGCTCATGCAGAAGGGAGAAGGCATGCAGCACCACAGAGGGGGACAGGAGAGACTTCCATCAGGGATCCTGATGTCTGGTCTTTCCTGGAGACACACAGGAAAGCTTCCACATGGCATTTGTAGGCCCATGTTTCAGTCACGGTTGGCTGGCAAGGCCAAGCTTTGGCACACAGGGTCCAGGAGCTAGGGGAAGCAGGGGTACAGGTGCAATGGCACCTTTGCTTCAGGAGGAACATGAAGGTTTACTGTGGAGAAGTGCTGACTGCAGTTTCCAGTTCAGTTAGCCAGGACTTGCAGCTCTCTTCCTACTAAATCTTCTCCTAGGCCATAAGCTCTCAGGAAAAAAGACTATGTCTTCGTCCGCATATGGAAAATATCAGGTTTGTTTTCAACACTGTTGCAGCCTGAATAAATTGAAGTATTATGTATAATAGTAAACATATGTTGTCCCTGCCTCATCCCTATGGTGTTCCCTAGTTGAGGAAAGGCCTTGAAAATAACATCCCTGACCACTGCCTTGTCTTCACTTCAGTCTTTCAAACCCTGCTTCAACTAAGGTATCTGAAAAACATCAGCTAGCTAATATGGCTAAGTGATGAGTGGCCTCAGGTGGTACCTGTGAAACAAAAGAAAAGAATCACATGTTTTTTATGTCTCTCTCACCTTTGGTCTATTCTTTGGTTTTTGACTTATCACTTCTACTACTGTAGCCCCAAGAGATTAAAGACTAAAGTCCTCACAGCTAGAGATGGTCTGTACTAGCTGCTTTCCATGTGTTGGTGCACAAACACACATACACACATTCTGCACATGAAGGAGGCTGAAGTCTACATAGGGTAAACAGTCAAAGAGGGTTTTTTTAATAGATCCTATGATGTGGTTTTTTTCTAGAGTCATTTCATACAATCCTTTAAACCAAAACCAAAAACAAAAACAAAAAACCCCACCAAACATTAGCTTCATGTTAAATCTTGACTTAGAGAAAATGATTTAAGATATGAAATAAGCTATTAAGCTTACTGCCTTGTATTTCTTCTAGAAATGAAAATATTTGTTGAGAAATCAGACAATGTGTTGACAAAGATCTGAAGAATCACAAATTCCTTAACTGATATTCTTATTGGGTTTATAATGACTCAGCATTGAGTAAATGCTTCTTTTTTGTTGCATGGTGGGGAATACTAAGAGTTCAAGCAGCCTGCAGTGAAGAAACACTGATAACATATAAGGGTTCTGAGGTCTTAAAGAATGTGATACAAAGTTGTTTTTCCACTTGTGGTCACCTGAAAAATTTCCAGTGGAAGTAAGTAATGTTTGTAAAGCAAAAGATGCGTCTTCTTTGTTACTTTTCACCTACCCCTCAGAAGTAGCTCATGGACCCTTGGAATTCTGCAGACCATAAACCAAAGACGGCTGTGCTACTGGGCAATGTAATTGTTTTAGTTGGCTGAGCTCATGTGATTAAACCTTCAGAGAAGTTTGGTTAGCCCTTCAACCATTCAGAGAACATGAAAGGTGACTTTTAAAGCATAATTTCTTCACACAGTCTTATAGAGGTTGATTGTATGGCTCTATGTCTTGTGAATGGTGCAGACTGCAGAAACTAAGTCACAGCTTCCCACCACAGCCAGCAGACAGCCCCCTCCACATGCTCTAGTGGAGAGCATCCCCAAAGGCTGCTCCATCTCCTGCCAGTCACAAATGGCCACAGCAAGCCAGAAATACAGTGTACCAGCCCCAACACCTTCCTTTCCCACAGTTACACTGATGGCAAAGTGTAAGGGTACTGTTTTCTGTCTCCAAAAAGAAGACACTGTGCCATGTAATTTTGAGCTTGGGTACTGTCATGGCAGGAAAAAACACTGCTTGTTTGAGTTACCAATAGCACCCCCCGTCATAGCCAAGTGTCCCTTGGAGGCCTCATGTCTAATTATTTACTGGATATTTCTTATGTTACCTCAAAAAGGTATCAGCAGCTCCCAGTCAGAGGTGGTATGTCTGAAGCAACTCTGTGCTTGGTTGCTCAGTCAACTTTGCTTGCTGAAATTTGGAGTAAATCATGCTGAGAATGAAATAAGTCGCTCATAAGGTCCCTTTGCAAGGTCCTGCACCTAGGCTGGGGCAGCCCCTGGTACCAATACAGGCTGAGGGATGAATGGATTGATAGTACTCGTGGATGAAAAGCTAGACATGAGCTGACAGTGCAGGCTCGCGTCCCAGGAAGCCAGCCATATCCCAGGCTGCATCAAAAGAAGCACTGCCAGCAGGTTAAGGGACATGATTCTGCCCCTCTACTCTGCTCTGGTGAGACCCCACCTGGAATGCTGCGTCCAGCTCTGGAGCCCTCAGCACAAGAAAGACATGGACCTGTTGGAGAGGGTCCAGAGAAAGGCCACAAAAATTATCAGAGGGATGGAGCACCTCTGCTATGAGGACAGGCTGAAAGAGTTGGGGTGGTTCAGCCTGGAGAAGAGAAGGCTGAGGGGAGACCTGATTGTGGCCTTTCAGTACTTAAAGGGAGCTTATATGGACAATGGGGACAGACTTTTTAGTACAGCCTGTAGTGACAAGACAAGGGGTAATAGTTTTAAACTAAAGGAGGGTAGATTTAGACTGGATATAAGGAAAAGTTTTTCACTGTGAGGGTCGTGAAACACAGGAACAGGTTGCCCAGGGAGGTGGTATATGCCCCATCCCTGGAAACATTAAAGGTCAGGTTGGATGAGACTCTGAGCAACCTGATCTAGTGAAGATGTCCCTGCTCACTGCAGGGGGGTTGGGCCAGATGACCTTTAAAGATCCCTTCCAACCCAAAGCATTCTATGATTCTATGATTCTATAAATTGCCTGGGCAGTTGCAGTTGCAAGATGGGTGAGATTGCTCCTTGGCTGTGTGACAGAAGCAGGAATAATCCATAAACCTACTACAAACTGTGCCCTGGGTACCCAATGTAGGCACGCTCAGAGGTGGACGGGGTCCTCATGAGTGTGCCTGAGTGGGAAACACTGGGCATGGATGGAGCCTTGTTTGCTCCTCTGCAGTACAGATCAAACCCACGCTAAGAGGATCAATTTTGGCTGGTTCCTCAGAGAGGTCAAAATACTCCTAAAGAACTCACTTTTAATATAACAGTTCTCAGTTATCAGAGAGAAGATCGATATTTTCCCACACAGAGAATCACAAATCACTCTCACCCAGAGCCTCAGGAGGAGTTTCCAGGAAGAACTAAATTGCTCTGAGACACATCTGACTTTATGCCAGGGCTGTCAGTGTTACAAGAAGTGTGGAAATGGCAGGCAGAGAGTGTGCAGGTAGCATGCAGATAGCTTGTTTGGTCTGGGTTTTACAAGCTGAATAGATTTTGTGGTTAAAAACCACTTTGTTGTTTTCCTAGGCTCAGTGTATTTCACGGGCTTCTTCCAGGTTCATTTTTCCCTAGTGCTGCTGTACAGTCCTCAGGTATTTAGAGATTTCTTGCAAAACCTCTTCTCATCCTACACACCTGAGCCATTCCTTCTCTGCTTTTCTTTCTTCTCTTTTCTTCCATTGCAGGTTCTCCATTTCTTTTCCATACTGTTCTCCTCATTGCCCTTTTCTATAACCGCTCATACCACTGACCTTCCCATAAGGAACCAGGAACTTTTTTACCTCCTCATGTGTGATGGAGTTCTTTTCATCCCTATTTTGTATAGCATAGATGTTATACCATTTCCTTTATTCTCCCTCATTCTTTTTCTCTTCTCTCTTTGGCAGGGCAACAGTCTGTGAAAATTGAAGCATGAGATTTGGCAGCACTAAGATGGCAGAAGAAGAACAGGGAGGGGGTATGTAGATAACTGCTAAGTAGTTAACTCTGTGGCTGGGAGTGTTCCCCATTTTCTCCTTTTGTTTTTTTTCTGACTTTCCCTGGGCTAGAAGGGTTCAGCTTATTGGCACCTTCAAACATTCCCTGGAAATTTTTAATTGATTGACCAGTAAATTAAGAGTCATTGTACTATGAGCAAAGACATACTCAACCAACAATAATAGGGTAACAGCTAGATAAATGAGTAGGTGTTTATTACATCCCTATTAAAGTCATCTCTTTTTCTGGCTGAAAAGCCATGCCCTTCTCAATTGTTCTTTTCTAGAACCTGTTCCATATATTTCTTCTAAACCTTCAATTTATTTAAAACAAAACCAAAACAAAACACACACCATGCCCCCACAAGACAGTCTGTTTTTCAGCTTGAGTTCTAAAGGAAACAAAGTTTAGCAGAGAATTATATTGCCTGTCTGTCTGTTGTTCACCTGAGAGTCTGCCTGTATAAGGTCATTTGAACTCAAGGATTGATTTCAGCCACACTTGACCAGCACATAGATGTCTCTAGTGTGCTAGATTCTCATGAAACTCATGAAAGCTGTCATCTGGCTTGAGAAGAGAGACTCGAATTAGTGATGTCAGTGTGAGAAAGGAGAGCAGACTTTTACAGTTGCAGTTTCTGGCATGCAATGGAGTAAACATCCCCATGGTCACCAGCCACACATGCATACAGTTTTGGTTGGACAACCTGCATTTGTATATCTCCAAGCCTGATATTTGGCAAACTACCTCTTGCTTGGAGAGTGTGTGAGAGGAGCTGGGTGAAATTTATATGCTGAAGAGAGTGCGAGGGACAAAGGAGAGAGCTGAGAGCAAAGGACAGAGGTCCTCAGAAACCAGCTGGTGTTTCTTTTCCTTGGAGTCAGATTCAGATGCTCACTCTGGGACTATCTGCATTGCAAGGTGAGGCTCTAGCTGAGATACTGAAGGAAAAGTGTTCAGAAAACAACAGAGGAAGCAGGATAACTGCATCAGTATGTCTTTTCACTCCTTTAGGTGCTCAGAGACATCTTGGTGTGTCTACCTGTGACACAGAATTGATCTATACTCCTCAAGGGCTCTGCAATGGCAATCTTTTTTTATCTGACAAATGTTAAAACAATTCAAACTTTTTGCTTATAGATGACAAAGTTTTGCAATTTCTGCTCCTCACGAAAAATATTTCATCACAGTGACTGCCATGGGGACTTCAGTGAAAACTGCCTGGATGGGAACTATGTAATTCAGCTTGAAAAGACCTTGCAGAATCAGGCCCACACTAGAAGAACATACTAGCGACAGCTGAAAAGAATGATCTGGCTTGATGTCAGCCTCAGCCCCAGACACAACATACACACTATATTTACTGAAATCCCGGCTTTTTTTTACAGAGCCTCTAGGTTAAATACTGCTTTGAAATGGCTCTCCTTAACCTAGAGTCATAAAATGTATGAAATGAAACAGTTGCTGTACTGCATTGAAATAGCTTAACTGTTCCTGCTAAATTGTATTGCAATTGCATGTCGTAGATTGAACCGTGTGGGAAGGGGGTTAGGGAAATCTGTGTTTCCTAATAGGGCCAAGTTACTCAATGAGCCATATAATCAGCTTGGTACTGTTATGGTCAATTTTTTTTTCCAAAGTCATTCTCACATTTCTCTGAGGCCTTGAAAGTGTTTAAGATGTTACTGAGAAAAAACTGGAAAGCTGCAATAGATATGTGTTGCAGTGTGTGCTTGCCCTGCAGTGAATTTATTCTGCAGCTTACAAGACCATGATGTGAAGTCCACTCTAGTCTTTTCCTGCCACATTTTGGCTAAGGACAATGAATAGTGTGCATAAAACTATGTAAAACTACAGGCAAGTCTGGAAGAACCACAGTATTATAGATAAGAAAAAATACTGACAGCCAAACTTCATCTCTCTGATACAACACTAAGTAGCACTAAAGTAGTTCTAAAGCAACTTGCACTCAAGTGACTCCTGTGGCCGTATCTACACCAAGTTAAATGAGTTCCACAGCCACCAGCCTGTACTTTGGGTATATTCTGGCACCATGTTGGCCTTGCTGGCTCCATCTGTATACTTTTTTTTAATTGGGAAGGCTGGAGAGGCAGGAAAGCAGTACCAGTGTACTCCGGCACTCTTTATGTTTAGCAAACAGTGTGGTGTAGCAGGAAGGAATCTGTAGAGCAAACCATTTGGGCTGAAGACCCAGTATTTACACTCCCTGTGTTTTGTGGAGGCATTTTGTACTAGCTCTAATCTGGTCCTGTGACTGAATGCCCATTAGCACCTGGATTTGCATGAGGTGCCCTCCTGGAGTTTCTGTTTACTCTGATAGGGAATTACATTTATGTGCTCCCAGTTAATTTTGTTTCAAGGTACCTTAAATGGGATGACAAAGAATTGCACTCCAAAAGCAGACTTCTTATTGTAATGTAATGCTAATGGAGGTGCACTTTGACAAGACCGTTCAGGATGAGTGGTGGATCAGGGAGATGGCATATGCTGCACAATACATCTATCCCCTCCTACAGATGTAACAAATGAGTTCCTTCATGGGGCACTCAGTTTGGGCTACATGAAAATGTATTTGGCCTTAAGAAAATATAGCTGGTTCAACTACTGTTTTAATGAACTACAGGACTTCACTAGTGAGCTGGATGATACTCATCAGTAATTTCCTTTTGGGCTGCTCAGGACCATTCTCCAACAGCTTATATTCAGAGAAGATGGCCAGAGTAGGGGGTCAGATGAGGTGAGTATCTTCCAAAAATACATAATATCTCAGTGGACCTGAATTCCATTCTGCATCTTTCTTTGTTAGCCAAGACCTTAAAGGATTTTCTTATTCAACAAAAAATGGAATGGACCTCTACTGTTCTGCATTTCTCTAGGAAGGAGCAGCCAAGGTCAAGAAATGCAGCTGCATCTTCCCAACATATATCTCAAACCTGTACAGAGAACACAGAAAACAAAGACCCTCCAATCTAGTTCAGTTATAAAATTTTTTCTCTACCTATTTCTTCTCTTTGGAGTGAATCACAACATCCCATTGTGGGAGCCATCATAACTCATGGGTTCAGCTTACAAAGTTAGCCTGGAAAGGAGAGCAGAGGAGTGAAGTGGACCAAATCACAGCTCTGACAAGTATCTCAAGTCATTGCTGAACCAAAATAAAGTTACAATACCTTTCACAAAACAAGAGGGAATGTTCACAGTTGAGTATGTCTCCCGTCTTTTTAAATTTTCTGAACCTGCATTTTCAGGTTCCATCCCCTAATGGCTTTCTGGTGCTTCTTGCTCAAACAAAATTTGGTAACATGAAAATTTACCTCCCCCAGAAACAATCTGATTTTTGTTATTACTTGTTTTGCTTCTGTGCCATGATCCTTTCTCCAAACAGGCACTGTTAACAGAGAACCTTGTCAAATGTGATATGCAATTTACATTTTCCACTCAAGACTGAAATCTATCATCTTCCACATTTTCCATTCACCTGCCTCATTAGGTTTTTCCTTATTAGGCTTGTAACAGCTCTCCCTGATCTTAATCAACCTGATTAACAGAATCTTACCTGCAGTTTTATTGAGTTATTATTTTCATGATTCATAAATATATATGATGACAGAGATCTTTGAGGTACCTTCCATTTAAGGTTTAAAAATTCATCACGTATCTACTCTTTTCTGTTTCCTAGGCAGTTTTTGGTCCATAATAACACTGATTCTTCTTCACCTGAACCACTCTTCAGTAGCAGAACTGACTGAATTTTTTTCTGATGGGAAGGGTTCACTTGCTGATTTGGCAGAGAGTCATCACACTGGCCATTCAACTAGTGTGCTGCTGAGAAGGCTTCCCAACTCCCCAGGTTTGTGGCTCCTCACTGTTGCACTAGTTCAATTTCCTACCTGGGATTCTTTTTTAAAAAAAGGGTCCTCTCATGCTTTCAAGAAATGGCCATTCTATGGCAGATTACCTTCTTCCATATTCTTTAAACCCAGAATAAAAGAGGGTCTAGAAATATTAAATTTTCTGAGACATGAGTATTTACTTTCATTCAGAAGTCTTTTGCTAATGACCTGGACTAAGATTTTTCAACAAGTTCTCTATCTGATTTTTTTACATTCAGATAACTTTAAAATCTTAGTAAATTTCCTTTGCAGAAACACACAGATACAGTCTGAAGATTATTTAGTGTTCTACATTAATCTTCATTTCAACCAAATTTTTTGGTGAAGATGGAAGAACCTACTCTTCACCCAAAATTGGCCACACCAACATTCTTTTTAAGGCAGAAAGCAAGTATATTTTTCTGGGTTATTTCAATTCAATGTAACCAGTTAAAGGGTTAGAAGCTCGTGTCAATAACACATCTGTGATAAAAAAAGATATTAGCTAATAATATAACCTATATCAAATGGCAATGACCTCTTAGTCATTAGCTTCATAAAGGGTGTTAAAATAACACCCGTTTGTCATTGTTATTGTTTATTTCAAACTCTTTCAACAAATGCTATATAAAGCAAATGCCAAATGCTAAATAAAGGACTAGCCAATCCCACTCCTACTCTAAACTGCCCTTTTCAGGTGTCTTCCCCTCTTCTTTTACTATACAGAGGATTTGTTGCCTCTCACTGAAAGGCAGGGGGAGGCATATTCCCCTTAGTAATATTAGGCATGCATTATACCTCAGCCAATAGGACAATGCTAATAAAACATGCCTGGCCATTTGTTTTTAAACTAACAAAAGAAGAAAAGCAAAACAGAGGTTAAAAACAGGTTTTGTCAGTTAAAGCCCCAGTGCCTTTTAGATAGTGTAAAATAGAGGAATAATTTAGACACACAGAGCTACCTTATCCCTTCTAATTCCCTGGCCATTATGCCACAAAAAACTCTAAGCAAAAGGGGAATGCAGTCAGGCAGCCTTTCCTCTGGCTTCTGGAAAAGTTAAGAACATGAAAGTATATTAACAGACACACTGTTTCAGAAGAAGGGTCTATCTATCCCACAGTCTCCAACAGAAGGCATCAGCAGCTACCCAGGGAAGACTAAGAGCAAAGCATATGTACATGGTACATCCCCAAACTGCTCTCCAATCTCTGACTATCTCCAGGTTAGGAATTTCCTGACCTTGATGTGGTTTTTCTGTTTAGTAATTCCCAACAAGTTTCTGTTCCGAGTACCTGTCCAGTCTCCCCCTACCTCCAGTCAACTTTTTGCATCTGCAACCTCCATAGCAAGGAGTGTCACAGATCCACTTTCTAAGGCTCCTTTGGATTCATGGCAGACCAGCAGAAAGGTTAGCAGTGGCTGAGACTGGCAGACCGGATTGGGTTGGTGGCAGACTGGATTGAGGTAGATCTAATCCTTAGACTTGGAAAGATTCAAAATAATCAGCTCCCTCTGCCCCCTTTTGCACCTCTGCAAGTTCATGGGAACTACATTTTGGAGCAGAGGGCAGTGCCCTGGCCCCAGAGGTACCTTTTCTTCTGGGTTTTTTTTGTGGTTTTTGGTTTTCTTTTTTTTTTTTTTTTTTTTTTTTTCCCCAGGGGCATCGTGTTACTACTGCTAAGATGCCAAAAGTAGCGGTACCACCTTCCATTGCTAGCTGGTGCTACTGGTGATAGCCATAAGCATTCAAAAAGGTGATATAAATATACCCAAATAACAGTGTCTGGACTGAGGCAACCCATTACTCTTTGCAACTAGGTGATACAACAGGGAAAAATTCTCTAATGTTTGTTGCAACACACTCACCACCTGCCTCATGCTGCTCACCACTGCAGTGTCCTTTGTGTTACTTGTTATTACAGCATCTGGGCATCTGAATTGCACTGTTCTCTGCATCATGGAAGAAAAAAATAAGGGTAGAAACCTGGTAGAAACTCAGCCTATCTCCCTGCAAAGGGAGATGTGTTCCCTGCAGCAAATGTGACCGTACTTACAGTTTTAAATGTCTCAAGTAATTGTGCTTTCATGTTTCCCTCACAAGACTATTCAACACTTCAAAGTAGCTCAAGCTTTTCCTGGCATTCTGTCTAAATATTCCCTTCTTAATCTCATCTCATTACCTCCTAAGTAATTGTATTCTGTCCTTGGGGTCTATTCACTTTGCACATTTACAGACTGCTACCCGGTTCCCCTGAGTGTAAGCCTCACTCTGAGGCAAATGACACATTTTTATATTTTAAATCTTTCCTTCAAACTATTCACAATTATTCTTGCAATCTCCCATACGAAGGTAGTCTCTGCAGATAGATCAGAAGGTAAATTTCTGACCTCAGAGGCTTGCGACCTACCCTGCCTTATTCCCCCCTTCTTCGAGCTCTTGTCAACCCACACGTATTCATCTGAATAATCCTTTGAATTCAAATACCCTTTAAATGCCTTGAGTTTGCAAGGCTGAGATCAATACACAAAGTAAAAAAAAAAATAAATAAAGAAATGGAAAGGAAAATACAGTGGAGAAAAAAATCTCCAAAACTCAAAAGGTCTATAGTCTGCTGTTGAGGGAGGTTTCTCAACCCTTTTATAATCTGTGCTTCGTTTCCATTTTTTAGATGTAGTAAGTTAAAAGTATTATTTTTCTTTTTGTAATTCCACTTTATAGAACAAAACCCAATAATTCTTCATTTATTGCCTTTTTTTTGCATCCAATTCTGAAAATAGTTCTTCTCCCTTTTCCCTTACCTAAGATTGTCTTTGACATGCTTACATGATTGTAAGTGATTTATCTTTCTGGTCTTATTTTCATCTTCCCTGAATGGCTTCCAGTTCACTGTGAATAATTTGATAGTATGACAAAATGTAATCTAAGCTTGCCATTTACCTGGCTTTCTAGCAAATAGTTTGCTGGACATGAAATATGGGCGTACTAGAGAGAAGGGTATGTTAGAGGGTTATGGTGTTCGTCCGGTTCCCTACAGGCTTGAGAGAGCGGGTTGGTTTAGTAGGAGTGTAGTTAGTGATATTTCTTGTTTTTGCCTGAATCCAGAAATTGCTGGATTGTGCTTGTTATTCAGCTGCATGGTTGGTGGCTGGGCTGTGTGGTCAACAAGCCCAGGGCAAGGTCTTCTTTCCAGGTACTGCTTAGTGGAACCCATCATCCCAGAGTTGGTGCAGACCGAGCCCAAACAGCTGGACAGAACCACAGACTAACTGAAGAGTTAGCGAGTTAACAGAATCACAGAACCACAGAATGGTGTAGAGGTCATCTTGTCCAAACCCCCTGCTGAGCAGGGACACCCAAAACAGGGGCCACAAGAACACATCCAGGCAGGTTTTGAATGTCTCCAGGGAAGGAGACTCCACAACCTCCCTGGGCAGCCCGTTCCACTGTTCTGTCACCCTCACAGGAAAGAAGTTGTTTCTCATAACGAGGTGGAACTTCCTGTGTTCCAACTTGTGCCCATTGCCCCTTGTCCTGTCACTGGACACTACTGAAGAGTCCAGTCCCATCATCCTGAGACCCACCCGTTAGATATTTATAGGTATTGATGAGATCCCCGCTTGGTCTTCCCTTCTCCAGGCTGAACAAACCCAAGTCTCTCAGCCTTTCCTCATAAGGGAGATGCTCCAGTCCCCTGATCACCTTTGTAGCTCTCCGCTGGACTTGCTCAAGCAGTTCCATGCCCTTCTTAAACTGGGGGGCCCAAAACTCTCCACAGTACTCCAGATGTAGTCTCACTAGGCCAGAGTAGAGGGGGAGGATAACCTCCCTCCACCTGCTGGCCTCACCCTGTTGGGGTATGAGTCAAAATATTTGGAAGATGAGTTATTTTACTATGGGGGATAGGATACATGGCACTTTTTGCTATTTATATCTAATTTTACACTTGTAAAGTGCTTGAGTATTTGGAATCTTTATATGAATATGATTTAGCAGCCTTGCTTTCCTAGCTTTGTCAGGCAGAGAAAATATGAGCAAGGGAAAACCATAACGAGAAACATCCCTAAAGAGCACAACTTCTCTTACTATGGTAAACATTTGCTGAATTCAAGGTCAATGCCACATGGAACTGTCTCTGTTTTGTATGTGGATGGTCACCCATTTAAGTAATGCTTAAGGTAAACTGTTAAATAATCTACATGAGTAGTGCAATCTGGCTAAAACATGTATGGTTACACAGCTTTCATAGGGAAAACACTGAACCAAATAAACCTGAATGCACAAGAGAAATACACTTTCGTTTTCTTTGGATCACATGTGCTGTGGACTCACGACTGCTTCAGGTTGCTATAACAATCACAAGGTTTCTCCCGCTGATTTACAGCCTGTGCTCATTTGCTGCTTTAGGAGGGATATACAGGTAAATCTGACTGTACTGTTCTTCCCATTGTCTTGGTGGGGATGTGCTGGCTGTCAGCAGCATGGTGAGATATGTTCAGTTTCAGAAGGAATCTGCTGCCATGGCTGCCCTCAAGGTGTCCATTTTCAGCTCTGTCTGCAGCTCAGCTTGGCAGCTGCACACTGTAGTATCAGTAGCAGGGACTGCCCGGGGCTGTGGGAGTGAAGTGTGGAGCTGCAATCAGCACAAGCCCTTTGCACAATGACCCCACTCAGCCCTTAGCTCATCTGGGAAGAGGCAGTGTGATGAGGGGAGCTCCCAGGAGGACCTTGGGCTTCTTCTGGAGGTAATGGAAGCATAAACGCCGCTGGCACAGAGGGAAGCAGCTCTCCCAGACCCAATGGGGCTGCGCTATTTTACATCAGTTGAGGATTTAATCTCGTGCTTGAAGTACATCCTTAAACTGAAGAGAACAGCACTGCTAAATGTCTTCCTGTTTAAATTATGAACTCAGCAGCTGAATGAGTATAAAATATTTATGATATGGAGGAAGCAAATGCAGTTGCTAAAATGAAGCACAGTTGAAATAAGGATACAGAGGGAATCTGAGTCCTCCCTCTTTTCCTTGCCTGAGCAGTCTTACTTGCCCTGACATTATGATGGGGTAACTCCACTGCTTCCCAGTGTTTAATACCAGTGCAAATGCAATCAAAATTAAACCTTTAGCTCCAACTGTTTATCCTCTTTTAAATAGAAATGCTGAATACAGAGATTTGGAAATTCCTCTCTACAACTTCTTGCCTAACCTAGACCATTACATGGCCTTTTGGCCACCAGCAAATGGCTCCATCCCTAGCAAATCCTCAGTCACATCCATGGTTTCACACCATGCCTCTCCAGTGGGTAAGCAGAGACAGGTACACCGTGCAATGGGAAAACACTGCACTCCCTGTCCTGCAGCGTCCTTGTATCACCCCTGTCATCAGATGCTGTAGTAAATAGTATGAATTCTCCTCAGCAAGTGGCTTTGAGAAACCAGCTTAAAATAGCCTACCAAAAAAATCTGTCAACATGCAATATCTACAGAGGTAGTGAGGCAGCTGCCTGCAGAGCAGGGTGTGGGTCAAGATGTGCCAGGTCACCTGTATTGCCACAAGCAAAGGATATTCAGTGCACTGGTACTTCCAGATACCTGTATGCCACAGAGGTCAATAATTTTACAGTTTCACAGAACCACAGAATGGTAGGGGTTGGAAGGGGCCTCTGGAGGTCATCTTGTCGAACCTCCTGCTTGAGCAGGGACACCCAAAACAGGGGCCACAAGAACACATCCAGGCAGGTTTTGAATGTCTCCAGGGAAGGAGACTCCACAGCCTCCCTGGGCAGCCCGTTCCACTGTTCTGTCACCCTCACAGGAAAGAAGTTGTTTCTCATAACGAGGTGGAACTTCCTGTGTTCCAACTTGTGCCCATTGCCCCTTGTCCTGTCACTGGACACTACTGAAGAGTCCAGTCCCATCATCCTGAGACCCACCCGTTAGATATTTATAGGTATTGATGAGATCCCCGCTTGGTCTTCCCTTCTCCAGGCTGAGCAAACCCAAGTCTCTCAGCCTTTCCTCATAAGGGAGATGCTCCAGTCCCCTGATCACCTTTGTAGCTCTCCGCTGGACTTGCTCAAGCAGTTCCATGCCCTTCTTAAACTGGGGGGCCCAAAACTCTCCACAGTACTCCAGATGTAGTCTCACTAGGCCAGAGTAGAGGGGGAGGATAACCTCCCTCCACCTGCTGGCCACACTCCTTTTAATGCAGCTCAGAATATTGTTGGCTTTCTTGGCCACAAGGGCACAGTGCTGGCTCATGGTCAACTTGTTGTCCACCAGCACTCCCAGGTCCTTCTCAACAGAGCCGCTTTCCAGTAGTTCAGCCCCCAGCCTGTACTGGTGCATGGGGTTGTTCCTCCCCAGGTGCAGGACGTTGCACTTGCTTTTGTTGAATTTCATGAGGTTCCCCTCGGCCCAGCTCTCCAGCCTGTCCAGGTCTCACTGGATGGCAGCACAGCCTCCTGGTGTATCAGCCACTCCTCTCAGCTTGGTATCATCAGCAAACTTGCTGAGGTTACACTCTGTGCCTCCATCCATGTCACTGATGAATATGATGAACAGGCCTGGACCCAGCACAGACCCCTGGGGAACATCACTAGTGACAGGCCTCCATCCAGACTCTGTTCCATTGATCAGGACCCTCTGAGTTCTCTTGTTGAGCCAGTTCTCTGTCTACTCATCCAACCCACACTTCCTTAGCTTGTCTGTGAGGAGGCTATGGGTGACAGTGTCAAATGCCTTACTGAAGTCAAGATAGAAAACATCCACTGCTCTCCCTTCGTCAACCCAGCCAGTCACACCATTGTAGAATGTTATCAGGTTGGTCAAGCATGATGTCCCCTCGGTGAATCCATATTGACTATTTCTGGTACCTGCTTGTCCTCTACATGGCTGGAGATGACCTCCAGGATGAACTGCTCCATCACCTTTCTGGGGATGGAAGTGAGGCTGACTGGCCTATAGTTCCCGGGTCCTCCTTCTTGCCCTTTTTGAATATAGGAGTGATATTTGCTGTCCTCCACTCCTCGGGCACCTCTCCTGTCCTCCACGACCTTTCAAAGATGATGGAGAGTGGCTCAGCAAGAACATCTGACAGCTCCCTCAGCACTCGCAGGTGCATCGCATCGGGGCCCATGGATTTGCAAGGATCCAGTTTGCATAGGTGATCTCTGACCCAGCATTTCTCAAACGATGGTAAGTCTTCCTTTGTCCCAATTTGTCCTCTCTCCTCTGGGGGCTGAGATGCCTGAGGGCCAGCCTTAGCAGTAAAGACCGAGGCAAAGGTGGCATTCAGTAACTCCGCCTTCTCTGCATCTTGTGTCACCAGGGCCCCTTCCTTGTTCAGCAGTGGGCCCACTTTATCCCCACACTTCCTTTTACTGCTGTTGTACTTAAAGAAGCCCTTCTTTTTATCTTTGACATGCATTGCTAGATTTAATTCCAGGTGGACCTTGGCCTTCCTCGTCACATCTCTGCACACCCTGACAACATTCCTATATTCCTCCCAAGTGGCCAGTCCCTTTTTTCCACACACTGTGAACATCCGTCTTCCGTTTGAGTTTCTCTAGAAGCTCTTTGTTCATCCATGCCTGACTTCTTCCTCCTGGGGATGCACTGATCTTGAGCTCGGAGTAAGTGGTACTTGAATACCATCCAGCTCTCTTGGAGCCCCTGCCTTCCAGAGCCCTAGCCCATGGGATTCCTCCTAGCAGGTCTTTGAAGAGGCCAAAGGTGGCTCTCTTGAAGTCCAAGGTTGTAACCCAATTTGTTGCCCTGCTTCTACCTTGCAGTATCCTAAACTCGACCATCTCATGGTCACTGCAGCCAAGGCTACCCCCAACTTTCACATCCTCAACCAGCCCTTCCTTGTTTGTTAGGATAAAGTCAAGCAGCACATCTCGCCTCTTTGGCTCCTCCACCACCTGTATCAAAAAGTTGTCCTTGATGCTCTGCAGGAATCTTCTGGATCATGCATGGCTTACCATGTTGCTTTTCCAGCAAAAATCAGGATGGTTGAAGTCCCCCACAAAAACCAGGGCCTGCAGTTGCGAGGCTACTTCCAGCTGTCTGTAGAAGGCTTCATCAACTTCCTCTTCTTGATCAGGTGGCCTGTAGCAAATGCCCACAACAGTGCTGCCCATATTTGGCTGTCCTTTAATCTTTTTTTATCATTATTTGTTTTTTATCATGATTTGCTTCATATTTCCATGCATTAAAACATTTTAAAAACCCTGCCTAACTCTTCTGGCTTCCTTTGAAAGCAGAAAGCATTGGACCAGCTATGCACTCTGCAAACATGTCATATCATGCTCTCCAGCCTGTTTTGGTGAAGCCCTGGTTCAAAAGGAGTGACAAGGCTAGTTCCAAGTCACATCATGTACAAGTACAAAGAGCAAATATGTCAACCCATCATTTCAAAGGCTTTATTTTTAATTCATTTTTTAATGCACTCTTTCATTTTAATGTTTGACACATATACGGCGAACTGAATAAATTGTTTTCAAGCCCACAAAACTTGGATAGGCACCAGCTTTCTGCTCTATTTGCTATTTAATGGGGCTGTTATTGGTAAAGGAGTATGCCAATGACTAAAACAGACAGCTGAAGTATAAGGAATTTTTACAAGTTTTCCAAGATTTCTGATAGGAATCCCCTGGGAAAGAATTCCCTTTTGTAGCTTTTGTGAGGAATAAACCAGTTTATGCAAAAGTGTGGCTGAACCAGCTGTCTTTTTAATATAAATCCATATTTCTTCATGTTAGTGGGTGTAGTTCTCAGCTGGATCTCATTGGCACAGCATGACTTGGTGAAAGGCTACAACAAGCCAACAAAAATTGTGTGTAGGGATGCTCACACAGCCTCCCCTCTTGAAAACCATGCATATAGCAGATTGATGGCATGGGTTGCTGCAGAGGGGGACCCACACCCCACATCTGCGTGTGTGAGCTTGGGGACCTTTCTCACTGGTGTGTACATTAGCAGGTTGTATGGATTGACCTTGTAACCCAAACAGCGTGTGGGGTGTGTGTGTAAAAGTGTGCACATAAAAGTGTGTGTGTGTAACCAGAACTTCCCTGGATTAGCTGTACAAGGGTGGTTAGAAATTTTTAGGTATTTGCTAATGTTTTGCGAGTGTATAGTATTGCAGTGTATCTACTGTATTGCTGATATTGATCCTGAAGGTATAGTTCACTTGTTGCCAGTTAATTATGCATCACTTTTAAATAAAGCAATAAAGCACTTTGGTTCTGATTTGGTATAAACCACATCAGCTGAGCAGTTTTTTTCCAGTGGCAGGTGCACACTCTGCATGATTTTGGGCAGAAACTACCTTGGGGTCTGTTTTCTAATTACAGTTATCATTTAGATAAGATACTACTAATAGCCGGATTTATATCCCTTTTCACTACTTTAGTAAACGCTACCATTTAGGAAAGGAGGCAAAATGGATACACACTTTCCCCAAAGTTCATTTTTTTGAATCAGTTATTGCATTAGAAATTCTTTTATAGCTACTGCCGTTGCTCTGCAGTGTTCCTGTTATCCAGATAAGCCAATGCCTGGCAATTTAAGACAGTGCAGATACAGACTAACACAGCTGGTTCATTGCCATCTGGACCCTCTGTCCCTGGTAGCAGAGCTCAGGCTTTCAATGAACCAAGGAGTTCATTGCACAAATTGGTAAGTGACAAATGGGAAAATATAAGTGGGTGTCACATTAACAAGAAACTGTGCCATGCAGATTTTTTGGATCTTTCAGAGTTAGAGATGCATCATTTGTGATGTATCATTTAGTCTTCATTTTCCTCATCCATTTCCACCACACACTAATCTAATGGCCTGCTCTATTTAAAGCATACTCCTTCAAGCACACCAGAATCTGCTAAAATAATTTACTTTTGATTCTCAAATGTCTAGTTTTAATTCAATAAGAAGTAGGGTGTGTAGAGGTAGCATGTCACATGCTTTTCTCCTTTTAAGATAACTTTTAAAGTGTAAGAAAAAGTGATTTCCCTGTCCCATCGCATCTACAAGCTAATTAGACAGCAGTCAACTGAAAGCTAATTGATGGGTGGGTCTATCACCCTAAAGAACCTAGGCAGATTCTGAGCTTGTGTCTGCAGTTGTTGTTGTTGCTGCTGTTTTTCTAGTTTACCTTCCCATGAGCAAAGGCATTAACAAGGGAGATTGTCCTAAGGAGGGTATCTGGGTCTCTCAGGACAGAGGGGTATTGTCCTGATTTCAGCTGAGACAGAGTTAAATTTCTTCGTAGTAGCTAGTATGGGGCTATGTTTTGGATTTGTGCTAGAAACAGTGGTGATAATGCAGAGATGTTTTAATTGTTGCTAAGTAGTGCTCACACTGGTCAAGGACTTTTTCAGCTCCCCATGCTCTGCTGGGTGCACCAGAAGCTGGGAGGGGACACAGCTGGGGCAGCTGACCCAAACTGACCAAAGGGATATTCCATACCGTATGACATCATGCTCAGCACATAAAGCTGGGGGAAGAAGGAGGAAGTGGGGGACGTTTAGAGTTATGGTGTTTGCCTTCCCAAGTAACCATTATGCATGATGGAGCCCTGCTTTCCTGGAGATGGCTGAACACCTGCCTGTCGATGGGAAGTGGTGAATTAATTCCTTGTTTTGCTTTGCTTCCGCACGCAGCTTTTTCTTTACCTATTAAACTGTCTTTACCTCAACCCATGAGTTGCCTCACTTTTACTCTTCCAATTCTCTCCCATGTCCCATCAGGGGGGAGTGAGAGAGCAGCTGCGTGGTGCTTGGATGTTGACTAGGGCTAAACAATTACAGGTATGAGGGTCACTCAAGGCAGAGAGGATGGTTGGACAGAAATGTCTTATCAGGTTGGTAAGTCAAAAGAAGCACAGGCCAGTATTTCTGAATTCTGTACTGGACAAGTTGGTAGAAATAATACTCAATGTTGTGGTTTAGCCGGCAACTCAGCCCCACATTGCTGCTTGGTCACTCCCCCACTGGCAGGGTGGGGGAGAGAATCAGAAGAGTAAAGCTCATGGGTTGAGATAAGAAGAGTTTAATAATTAAAATAAAACAATAAGAACAGCAACAATAATGATGCAATGAAAAGGAAAATATCAAGAGAGGTGAAACTCAGGGAAGGGGGAATGAAGAACCAAAACAAACAGCATGTGACGCAGCCGCTCACTGCCCGCTGACCTGATGCTGCCCCATCCCCAAGCCGCAACAACCGCTGCGCACCAACTGCCCCGGTTTATGTACTGGTCATGGCGTCACATGGTATGGAATATCCCATTAGCCAGTTTGGGTCAAGCTGTCTTGGCTGTGGCCCTGCCCCTCCCAGCCTTTTGCCCACATGGCAGAACATGGGAAGCTGGAAAGGTCCCTGACTACTATAGGGGCTACTTAGCAATACTGAGCTGCTACTTAAAAAGGACTAAAGCATCAATGTGCCATCGGCACTTTACCAGCTACAGTGAAGAGAATTAGCTCTATCCCAGGCAAAACCAGCATGCTCAGTCAAAAAATACTGGAATAGAGTGAACCCAACATTTGTAAAGGGAAGCCATGCTTTACAAACAACTTTCAAATCTGTCAAAAGAGTTATTAATGGGTTACTTGTTGATAACACTGAATGGAGATTTCTCCAAAGCTTGTGGTGTGATACCCTACCAAGGAATATTAAAGAAATCAAGTAGTCTTGGGAGAGGAGGAAAACATCCTTTTTGAGCAATAACTGTCTAAGGTGTAGGAAATTAAGGGTAGGAACAAGAAGTTCATTTGTGTGGTGGAGTGGTCACAGACCCATAAAATATCTTCAGCATACTCACAATTGAAGTATAGAAGTGTGTTAACAACAAAGTAAAAAAGTCTTCTCAAAAAATGTAGTCAAATCTAAAGCTCATTTCAAAAGTTGCATCAGAATTTCATAATGCTAAGAGATTTGATAATAAAACAGAAGATGGAACTAAAGGTCAGTAAATAAAAATTAATGTATGTAGGCCAGAACATCTTTAATGATAAATATGCAGTGATCGCATAGAAATTGTTGTCACTAAGGAGAAAAAGCTTGGAGTTCCTGTGGTTGTTTCCTGAAAAACACTAGCTCAGTGACCAGTGGTGGTGGGGAAAAAAAGTAAAGCAGAGTGTTAGGAAGGATTAAGAAATTAACTGCTAAATAGAAACATTATTATGCCATCATATTAATCTGTGATTCTCTCTCACCCTGATCACTGCCCAAAAGGATATAGGACAATTGGAAAAGATAAAGGAAAATGTCATAAGGATGATAATATCTATAGAGTTACTTCTTCCAGGCAATGAAAAAAATGAGTAAAAGCACTTCTCCACTTGGAAAAGGAGCAAGAGGGGTACAAGAAAGAAATATAAAATCATAAGTGATATGGAGGACATGGAAAAAAAAGGAAAATATTCACATTTTCTCACATGAGCATTAAGAGCATTCAGTGAAATTTGAAGGTAAGGGTTTTGATAAGAAATGTATTTTTACACAGCTCAAAATAAAATGCAGATTTTGTTGCTGTCAGATGGTGTCAAGGAAAAATGTACACATGGATTCAAAAGGAACTCTGCAAACTAATCAGAAATCAATCTAGTGAAGATTATTAACTGTAACAGTACGAATGCAACCTTAATGCAGGAAGGCCCCTAACCATCAACGTCCAGAGGTGGTAAGGGATCCCAGGGGAAGGATCGCTGTGTACTCGCTCTGTGTCTTTTTCATTTTTTGAACACTGGGAAAGACTAGAGAGACAGAAAGGTGTGCATAGCTTTAAGAAAAGATTGCATTGAATCATGTTCCTACATTTATTGTACTTCCCTGGCAGAAAAGTGGGAGCTGAAAGGATGGAAAATTCCTTTCAAGACGCAGGTGTTTGAAGGGATTCTTTGGGCCAAGTTTGACCTCAGGGATTCCTTCGGTCTTATCACAGTCCAGATGTCAGGGGGATGAAGGTTTCTCCCCCTTCACTTCTAGTGCTGCAGATCACCCCTAAGTAAACATTATCTCTGAAATTTCAGAGCCATTGGTGACTTAAAAGCACAAAACCATTGACTACTAAGTGTGACTTAGTGATTTACGTCCTACCTGTCACACTTAGAGAAGAGCCAGAGACACTCAGATATCTGTTGCAACAAGTCTGCCACTGACACAAGTGAAATCTGTAAACAACTGCTTTTCTCCACATAAATCTCACTTTTATTTCTTCTGTCAATCGCCACCAAAAGCAGCTAATCCCCACCCAGCAATCACCACGTGCACTGGCTTTGCTCGCCCATGGCTTTATTACATACCCCACATAAAATTGATAGCAGTTTCCTCTTTGTAGACAAAACATTTACAATTATCTCATTTGTCCTAGCAACAAAAATAATGATGCATATTCAACCTGTCATACAAAATGGTCCAAAAACGCCTTACAGATACTAAAAAAAAAAAATAATCCAGAAGGGCTGTACGGAAAGACGAAAGAAAACAAATAGGTCTTCCTTGGTTTTTCAGCTGGAATTTCAAAGCATATCACGTCTCTTTCCAAACCACATTTTATTCTTTTCAAAGTATTTGGAAGACACAAAATGACATATTTCTTCTGGATGTGATATTGCTTTTATAGGGATTTACTTGTTATCATTTTTTCTTTTGTCTGATCTTTTAAGGTTTAGAAATTCACCCTGCTCACCCTACACCAAATTCTAATGAACGCCTAATATGGTAAGAAAATATTTAAGAGACTGCAATACCCACTCACATTTTTAGAATGTTTATAATGCCTTTTTTTTTTTTTTCTGATATTGTACTTTTAAAAAGCTTTGGCGGACAGATGGTAGCAATATACAGACCTCCTTTGTGAAATCAACGGCATAAATTCATTTATCAATACACTAGCTAATTTCAGGTGTAGAAATTCAGTATGTGAAAATGGAAAAACGTGCTTATTTCAGACATAACTTCTGACTGCTGTAATATCTTCCCCTCCCCTCTCTTCCCCTGCCTTGAGGAGCTCACAGGGCTATTAAGGCAGCCTGTATTTCAATTACTACCTTACTCTTATATTTGCTTATGGCTCAGCTGTCCCTTTATGCACACCCTGTAGAAAGGACCGCTGGGGAGCTGGAAAGTCTCAGAGATCTGCTGCTAGTGGCATGGAGCAGAGCTATATACGTGTCTGTCTCTGTTCTGCATCACCACTCCCTACCCCTGTTATAGAAGAGGCATCATGCAGAAAGAAGTCCTGCCAAACGCTGTGGGCAAGGGGATAGGGACAAGTGGGCAGGAGGCTCCCCAGGCTCTGCTCACCTACACAGGCTGAGACTCAGTGCCCTTTTCCTGAGCTGGAGAGTTTTCTTTGTTGTTCAGACTCTTTTCTTCTCTCTTGTCATTTGTACTTGCATTTCACATTCCCCTTTACTTTTGTTACATTCATCTCCTCTTCTAACAAATCCTCTTGTTGCTCAGAGCTGTTTTTCTGTAATTCGGAAAAAAAGTGTTTCAGTGTTCTGAAAAAACTGGATCGTTTCAAAATACTGAAACAATATGTTTTAACCTATTCTGAAACTTTCTGCCTTTTTTTCTTTCATTCAGAGCTAGTTGTTGAATTTGATTAAAATTTGCAAATACTTTTGGTCTTCCCCAAAAGCCAGTAATTGCTGTATTTACTGTGGAAAAAAACCTGCTAATCTCACCCTTCACACTGATTATGCATGACATGACAGGTGGGTTTTTAAAACGGAAATACACTTCACTTTCCTAAAGCACTGGTAGAAATGGAATAGTTTAAAAATCTAATCTCTTCTCACTTTAGCCTGGTAAATCTCCCAGTGTCTTCAGAGGGCTCTGGACTAAGGCCTTGCATATTTCTTTCCTTTTGCTGTGAATCTTCTTTCCATTGAAAAGAGTAACAAAGGTCAAATTGATTCCACTAAGATACAGATTAGGTGTCTTGTATGTACCACATATTTTCAGTATGTTTAATGGAAGTATTCCTTAGACAAGTGAATTTTCTTGATTTTGGTCTACTTCCTACTAAAGAAAAAAAATCAGGAATAGTTAAGAGAGACATAACTTGTGTCTTCCAAACTTCCAATTAACAGTAAGTATGTACAGTTATAAAAGTTTAATTCTGTCCCCTCCATTTCATACAGTAACAATCAGATATGTTGACTCAGAAACCCAGAAAACAGGAAATCAAGAGTTCCTACTGTAACTGTTGTGAATGGACAATTGGGAAGGGGAGGGTGGGTGGTAGTTCAGACATAACAAATTTCTCATAAAATATATGTATTGGGGCAGAAGGAATTTAGACTGTTGTTTGAAAAACAGAGTTGCAAACCCGTAAATATTTTCAGCTTTGATAGTCAAAAACTTTTTATGTAAAAATGTCCATGCATTGTGGGGACTGCAGATCAAACACCTCATCTCTTTATTGTCTTGTACAGTCTGGTTTCTCCAGCTAGACTCTATCTTCCCATAATTTGAAATAATTATGTTTGCTTTTTCCCTGTCAGCAAAGGATTATGAATGTTTTCCAATTTTAATTTTAGGTAATCAGATAACAGACACAGAATCAATATTTTGCCTGTGAAATTGTATTACACTTGTGATCACAGAATTATTCATTTTATTAGTTAAATGTGAAGGTTCTGTTAAACATAATTCAAAATCTATTCAAGATAAAAAGACCTTTTCAGCTGTGTTTTCTTTTGGATCACAGTTTCAGTGATGTTATACCATTGCTTCTAGTTCGGCTTTTCATGGTGTTTTATCATTCTAGTAATGTATGATATCTTGTTCAGTTCTTTGCCCGCACCAGAAAAAGTTACAAGAAAGCTTCAAAGTCTGGAAAACATAGAAAATAAAATTCAGTATTTATGTGAGAATTTGTACATTTAGAGATGAATTGTTCATGACCTGCAATTCCATGAGAAAGAAACTGCAGAACAGACAAATTGAAGGATTATTTATAAGACATGCATTTTTAGCAGTGAAAGTAACTGAACACTGGAAGAGCTCACCCTCAAAGAGGGTTCTGTCTTTCTCGGGAGTGTTTACTTTTAACAGAAGTGTGAGCCTGGTGCAGGTGAGGGTCTGTGGTGTCTTATGGGAGGGTGTGACCAGGTGAGGACTGAGTAGGGAGGGCTGTAAGGAAGGAGAAAAATGTCATGGGGCCTGGGACAGTCCTGCATACACTCGGTTTCCTCATAAGGTCTAATACCAATATGCATTCATTACTAGTGATGCTTCCTCCCAAATAATAGAGAAAATCTTTGTGGGTGGAAAAAATAGGAGAAAGAAGAAGAGGAGCTCAACCCAGAGTGTCATGAGCACCGGAAAGTTTGGGAACAGTCCAGATTTCAGAGAGATACTTAACTGCATTCTTCAAATATCTCTGTGAAACCCAGTTACACACTACACAGAAATGGTATACTCATTGTGCTGGGATCATTTCTATCTGGAATTTGGCCAGACCTTTTTAAGCAGAAAGGCGGGCAGGGAAACAATCCTGTCATTAAATGTCCTTGTCATTTTATCTTCATTCCTCTGATTCGTTGCAGATGTTGCTTTGGAAAGTGTTTTAGTGCCTTTCTCGCTTCAATTACCATCAGTTCACACTCAGTTCATAATGGCAGAATAATTGAGTGGGGGACTAGTTCACCATCCTTGTGGATCTTTTTGACATCTACTTGTGGTTCCTCTATTTCTTTATCTTGCAATAGATTTTTCTTTAGAAAATTAAATTTGGAAGTGTTTGAAAGTTTGAAAAAAGGACAAAGATTGATTACTTTGGTAACTTTATTTCAATATTAGATTAACTATTTATGGATTACGATGACAAGCCCTAAGCAGAAGATTGTAGTAACTCTAAGGTGTATGACTCAGTATGAAGTCAGCACAAAGTGTAATTCACAAATTTCTTCTTTCTAGCAAAATCAACTTAATAAAACGTAATAACTATTTTTAAAGTAAATGCCATTAGATGAACTCTAGGTACATGAGTTTATACTGTTTACACTAAATAGTAAAGTCAACCAACCATCTATTGTTTGTGTATTTCCTTATCCATCATTTATTGAGGAATTTATTATTAATACATTAATACAATCAGTAAAGGGATTTTGCTTTTATAAGTCTCGTTATTTTAATTCAAGGATATCCTTTACAATACTTTGCAGACACAGGGTTGGTATCCAGCTAGTGTAATTCTACCGTGTAATGTAGTTCACTGACCATGACAAACTATTAGATTAGCTATATCAATAAAGTTAGTTGTTCATAATAATTGAAAATTAAGTAAGATAAAAGGTGTTATCAGGACATTTTCAGCAGCATTGTAATTACTTTTCTATAATAATATTTCTAAATAGCAATTGAAAGGTTGATTTCTACAGAGAACTGGAGAATGTAATTATACTGGGTGGTGATCTGGCAGTCTTTCTGGAAACAAATCAAGAGAGGAATATATATATGAGACTTTCAGAGCTACAGTTTCAAAAACTGAGCTAATTTCTGAATCTGGCAGACATTTCTTTGCCAGCCTACTGAAATATCAAATTTTTTGTGTGTTTAATTTTAAATGAGGTAGAGCGTTGGATTCGTTATGTCCATATGATTGCAAACACAAATATTATTCCTCCTAAAAGTAAGCAAGAAAAATCACCAAAGCATTCCGATCAACCATTAATGAATACAAATGTTCAAACACAATTTGAGTTTTTGGAAGACAGTTCAGATAAGCTTCTCCTAAACTTCAGTACACAGATTCATAGATGGATACCTGGATACCTTGTTCATGGTGCCATGCACCCTATTCAAGGCAGAATAAGATGGTATGGCCTATTAGGTGCTCGATTCTTAGAACAGCAAGAAATTAACTCACCAGTTTTCCTGCTCTTCTTTCCACTGCCCTTTGGCAAAACACTAAGGACATTTAGAAAAAGAAGAACTTGCTTTTGCTTACTTGGGTTGTGTAATCCTTTTAGCACTGAACAGGCTGTTCTGACAACATTTGCATTGGCAATGGATGGAGAGCGAGCTCTTCTGACCAAGTACTAGTCTGAATATGATCTATTCATGGTGTTCTCTTTGCATTCAGTTCCACAGACAAGACAACCAGCCTTGCCTGAACACTCTCATCCTCTCCCACCTTTGACTGGTAGAACATGTGCTTTCTGTCCTCTGTTCCTTTTCAAGCTCTGCCCAGTCCACAGGCTCAGCAGTGGTATCAGGCTGAGAAGCTGCTGCTCACACACCTTCAAGGGGCTTCCCAAGTCTATGACCTTACATATTGCCATTGGTGTCCTCAACCAACCACAAGGAAAAAGGAGCCTTCAGGGCTCCTGTCACTAGGCTCTGCCAGAATGGCTCTGGCACCCCCAGAGTTGTGCAGGACAGAGTGACCTTTTGCTTGCCCCATTACAGTGACACCTGAAAAGATTATTAGGGGTTAAGTATTGTGGCATTAAAAGGCACAGCAACCTGGTACTGCTGACAAAAAACTAAATTCACACCATGTCTTTGGCTTCATTACATTTGTGGTGTGGGAGCCATCATCCAGCCAAATCTTGAGAAAGTGCCTTGAGGACTCGAGGTTTCATTCTGCTTTCTCTGTAACACTTCCATTTCCTCTCACTGCACCCCTTCTTGCACAGACGCTTGCCCTCTAGTCTTCAAATCCAGTGCCAGGAGGCTTTTTCACACTCCCTCCATCAGCTCAGTCCCTGTAGGATTTCACACTATTGTCAGACAGGTCAGGGGTTCAGTGGCAAATTAAACTTTTCCCCTGATTTTTTCTCGATTTGCTTTTACTGCTGAGGAATTTGGGGAACCTCAGTCATCGCCTCTAGGTACCAGAAACAGAAATTTTTTCCCCAGCAAGAGACAGAACTTCAGCTATATTCACATAACTCTATTGCTTAATATTTCCAGAGGTTTTCAGATAGCTCATATCTTGGAGTCTAAAGCTGCTCTCATACCTGCGGAGATTTTTTTACATGAAGCAAACAGAGTTCAAACTGAGTTCCCTGTCTGCAGCGTTCACTACATCATCATCAGGCTCCTCGTTGTCTGGATTGCAAGTTGGATGAGGCTGGCTTTCTTTTCTCTTTGGCTTTTTTTTTTTTTTAGATCCCAACTTCTTACTTATGCCCAAAATATTCTCCAGGGGCAGAAAGTGTCTACAAGACTTTAATGAGGAGACTAGACTTGTATAGGGCAAACTTTTCCTGACCTAATGTTTAAAGACACACTTCAGAATCAGCTACAGAAGTGCTGAAAAAAATGCAACTCTATAAGCTAAAAAAAAACGCAGTCCCATTCCCTTTGCATTACAGTTAGAACATAGAATCATAGAACAGTTTGTGTTGGAAGGGACCTTTAAAGATGATCGAGTCCAACCCCCCTGCAATGAGCAGGAGCATCTGCTAGATCAGGTTGCTCAGAGCCCCGGCCAACCTGACCTTGAATGTTTCCAGTGACGGGCCACCTACCACCTCTCTGGGCAACCTGTGCCAGTGTTTCACCACCCTCATCATATAACATTTCAAGAGAGATTCATCAGAAGAAAAGGCTTTTTTTTACCACACTCAAACAGTATTTCTGTGGTAATCCTATTACTCTCAAAAATTGTTTTTACAGGGAGTCTGATAAGGTATTTTAACTCCATATTTACCTGAGCTTAATGTTTACCCATACACTGTAGTCCTAATCTTGAGAATTTGCTCATGCTTTTAACTATTGCTCATATACTATCTTATTATTCTGTATGTCTTTGACACAAATAATCTATTATTATAGCACATAGGCCAAGCTGGTTTTTCTCTTAGCTATATTATATATGTATATATAAAATTACTCTGAATATATATGAATAATTTTTAAAAAATAATCATATCCTCAGAGCAACTAAAAAGTGCCTTTGCTCGAGTTTTGAACTGTGACAAAAAATATATATAGCGAACAGTGCTATACCCTTTACCAGAAGGTAAAGGTACAAAGGGGCTGTGTGTTGAATGTGTAAAGCAGAGCAGAGAAGGAACCAACACCAAGGAAATATTGATATTCTCCATGCAGTGATACTGCCTGTGCCACTGAGAGTGCTATGGAATATATGGTGATTCAGTTTCTGGGCCCAGTCCTTCACACTGCTTTGCAAAAGTGTGACTTTACTCATGTGAGGCTTCATAGGGAAGCTCATTGTGTAACTCACCTGAGTAAAACTGCTCCTATGCAGATATACTCAAGTGATTAGGCTTACAGTTTTTAATGAGTGAATCATAGAAAAGTTCCCAGCTGAAATATGTGTTTTAAACATTTTGCTGCTCTTTGAGGGCACACAAGTTCTTCTAAAAGCTTTTTGGCCTATGATGGAATTACCCATAGGAAAAAAAGAAGGTGGTACATACGTTATGCACAGATTTTTCAGAAAGAGTTATTCCATTGACATATAGAGAATTTACTGACTGAGCCTCCTCACACAGTGAGAGAAAATTGTTTCCCTGTGGCTTTTTGTATTTATTATCACCTTCACCTTGGGAGTCCAAGTTATTTTTTAATACTTCTCTAATGTTGCTTCTTTGCAAGGAGAAGGATGGGATGAAGATTACATTTGTTATTTATATTATTATTATTACTGCACATGTGATTGTGTCAAGCTGTAAATTCCTCGCTAAATTTTTTAAATCCCTCTGATGTCTGACAAGGAGTTGGATATATATAAATGTTAAATTTTATGGTTTTTTCCGTGTTACCATAGTCTGCAGTTCTATTATAAACTGTCATCTGTAATATAATCAAAGGAAAATTGGTAGGAAAGCTTATTATAGTCCAAGGAACATTCCTTTTTACATGAACTTACCAACTTTAATAGGATTTAGACTGTCTGGCTCAATCTGGAGCTTTTTGAAAAGCTAGGAAAGACTGAGTCAGAAAAGAACAGGGCTGTTTATGGGATGTCCCCAAAACTTACCTTGATTTACAGCGGTGTGTAATGTCACAAAAAATGCTTCCCCATTAAGTCAGAGCCTTTCAATCATTAAAAATATGTCTATATCATCCCTAATGCAGTGTTTGTATCTTTCCCGTCGCTGACTGACACCGTTGTCAGTTTGTAGCTTTAAAAATTAGTAGCAAATTAAGGGATGTATAGGTCTGTTTGATTTCCTTCTCTCTCTTTGCTTTCCCATTATCATTTGGCTTTTGGACACAGCTTGTTATTTGTGTTTGTACTGACAACAGCATGAGGGAGTGTTTGACCTGGACCAGGCAGGAAATGCGGTAGGAAGGCATGGTTCAAATACAGAATAAATCTGTTGTCTTTGCCCCAGGGAGCTTACATTTCTTTTAGCTGGAAAGGAGTTCTTACCTGTATCAGTGCCCTGGGAAGACCAGCCTCTGTCTCCCCTGGCTGGACAGTGTAGGAGAGCAGGACTTACTCTTCCCAGGAGTGCTGGGACTTGCACTTCTGCCAAATGCCCAAACCACCAACTGGACCATGGACCTCATAACTGAAGAATGTGCTTGCTCCTGATCCCACCAGGAGCCAGTACATAGCCAGCCATGCAAGAAGCAGGAAAAGAAAACCTGATACTGGTGGTAGGGTATAAACTCAAGAAAAGACAACCAGGGGGTCCAGGACCTGCTGCCTTGAATGTGCATGTATTTACTTGAAATCATTATGCATAAAAACAAACTGAAGAACAGAGGTGAGAGACTAGAGAAAAAGCTGTGGTTCTGCCTTATCCACCTGAATCCCCTGAGCATTCTTCCTGCTTGCAAACTGGTCCAGTTTCAAGATGCAAGACTGGAAAGACACACTAGGGAGACCTGATTAGGGATGCTGGGGAGGTCGGTCCAGGCCTGGGGCAATGCTGTAACTACTGGGCTATCATGTCAGCAGTGGGTGCTGTGGTTGCCATGCACATATTCCATATCTGATGGGGCTATGGAGATTGGTGAGATGTGAGAGACCACAGAATTACAGACTGGGAGAGGTTGGAAGGGAGCTCGTAAGATCATACAGTCCAACCTCTCTGCTCAAACAGGGTCAGCTAGAGCTATGTCTGGACATAGACCAGGCCTATGTCCAGAAGGCTTTGGAATATCTCCAAGGATGGAGAATTCACAACCTCCTTGGACAACCTATCCCATTGTTTGATCACCCTTACAGGAAAAAAATGTTTTTCTTGATGTTCAGAGAGAACCTCTCATGTTTCAGTTTGTACCCGTTGCCTCTTGTCTGGTCACTGGGCACTACTGAGAAGGGCCTGGCACCCTCACCTTCATTCTCTCCCTTCAGGTATTTACAAACATTGATAAAATCCCCCTGAGACTTCTCTTCTCTAAGCTGATATGTCCCAGCTTTCACATCATCTCCCCATATGACAGATGCTCAGGTCCCTTAATCATCTTTGTCGTCCTTCACTGGATTTGCTCCAGTAACTCCCGTTCCCATTAGGTCCCTAGGCTTTCAGCCAAAGAGACGGAAACTTGACTTCATGGACTGATCACTTCCTGAATGTGCCTGATTTTCTCATACAGTCATTGAAGAGAAGTCCCAAAGTCTGTGTGGCTGAAACCTCTGTGGGCTTTCAAAGGTATTGCAAGTCTCCCTGATTTCAGGGAACTTCTTCACTTATTTTAGGTTGATGAAATCGTTCACCTCTTCTTTCTGTTCACCCACTGTAAGGTACCTACATTTCTGTGAGCCATTGCTGAAGTGCCTAACCAGAGAAATAGACCTGGTGGGCTGTGTTTCACCCAAACTGTAAAACAATAGATAACAGATACCAGCCCACAGAGGAGAATCGGGAGGCAAAGAGATAACATTGGTCTGCCAGTTTGATCTGTCAGTGTCTGAGTTCTTGCATGTTTGGATCACTCCCTAGAATTTAGATGAGTGCAGCAGTAGCTGGAGAACATTATTATCAGGTGCCGTGTTTGTTGCTTTCAGGGATCAGCAAAGTCCTGAACCTTAAAATGCTTCTTCATAAACTGAACTCTGCAGTTAAAATTGCTATAGTGGTGTGTGGGACTAGGGCTTTTACAGTATCGCTCCTGTTTCTAATGAACAAATGTCTTTATAAAAAATCCACATATTAGCATAAAGCTAGTGAACAGGAATGTTTAGATAGCAGCACTTTTTAAACTTGAATTACAGTAAGAATATAAACAGTATCACTCAGTGGGACTGAAACTTAATCCCACTTTTTTATGTATTAGCATACTTTTATCCATTCCCCCAAAATGCAAATGTATTTTTCTACTACCTTTTCCTATGTGTTTTTACTCTCAATATTTTCTTTTCTTGTACTTTGAATTATTATATTTCCATTTTTCTTTTAAATAAACATCCTTTGCTTTTTTATTATCACTAGACTTGCAGTCTCATTCCCATTAATTTCATTGCTTCCTTATTGTTTTAATACTTCTCAAACAGCTAGAGTTTACTATAGCTTTCTGTACATTCTAACGTATCTAAATGAATTTCCTTCCCATTTTTTCCTGAAGTTAGCCGCATTTTAGCTAAGAACAAAATTACATTCCCATTTAAGTCTACTTTTCAGTCTATGCCTTAACATCCAACTAAGGCCCCTGAAATATGATTTGCCACAGAGAAACTGTTGGAGTAGGTCTGGGTTCCTACTCTCAGTTTCTCCTGCTTTTTGCTTCACTGGCTGCAGAAGCTGCCAGCTGGGGTTTGCTGTCCGGAAGATTGCTCCTTGAGCAATGGCATATATTGAAAGGAGCAGTGAGAAAGAAGGCAGAGTTGCAACACAGGCATAGTGACTCTCAGCAAAATCAGGCACTTGCTTCCACCATCTGTGCATGCCATTCCAGCTGAATGGCCTTGGGAGCCTCCATGAACAAATGGGGCACCAGGAACAGGGAAGGACAATTAATTTACTGCTAATAGCCCCAGTCTCTGGATGCTGGAAATAGCCTTTGGGGCAGGATTCATTCCACCTTTCTGTAGCTGTTTAAACAGTGGAGAAGCTACACCTCAGATGGTCAGAGGAGAAATGGAGGCTCAGTATAAAGACGGAGGCATCTAGAGGCAACTGAGATGCTCAAGGAGAACCTCCCTGGCCTCTGGCAGCTGGGCAAAGACTCCATGTCTCTGTCATATGTTGCTGTGTCATATGTACCAGTCTCATACAGATATCCTGGACACTGCTGGGTATTTAATATGGAACATGGTACATAAAGCCCTTCAGACTCCTTTATAGCATCATTTCAAGATAGAACCTAGAATAGCTTGGGAGAACTATCCCTCAGAAATGCCAAATTCTTCCCATTTTCTCTCACTGGAGTCTCAACATGTAGCTCAGGTATGTGAATGTCAATGGTATCCACCTCAACATGAGCTCCTAAGGCTATTTTCAGCACCCAAGGGCATGCTTCCTTGTCCCTGCTGCAGACCTCCTCAGAGCTGCACATACAGGCCCAGAACCTGTGGGAGACTCACCCGTTCCAAAGCAGCAGCCAAAGGCCAGGCAAGACCCCTGAGAGCACCTGGGGTGGCAATATCTGCTGATTATAAGGCAACTGAATCTTGCTCCCAGCTGCTGGTGGGGCTCCTGGCTGCTCTGACTGGATGTCCATCACCTGTAATGGGAGTTTAGACATTTAGCTCACATGTAGACACCAAAATCTAAGTGTTTTAAACTAGAGCTGAATCCCATCTCTAAAATTAGGTAAGATGAATTGCCACATTGATGCCTTCTCAGAATTCAGGGTTAGCTGCTAGCAATCAGCTGGTTTCTCTTGCCTTGTTTTCTTGGGGTTTTCTCTTTTCCTTGCCATGGCCAGAGTCATAGCCAGAACAGTCATAGCATTAGGAAGCTGGCAGTGATGCTTTCTGCCCCTCACTGGTGTGCAGCAGAGCAAGTGAGAGGGATCACTGAGCTGTAACCCGTACCAAATCACGGGAAGTACCATATGCCATATATATGTAATAAAGATATTACAAAAAAAAAATAAAATTGGCAATTCTGGCTGGAGTATCAATAATGTACACTATATTTAATGGCTTGTTATTCATGTGTGACCTTTTCAGAGCCACAGGCTTTAAAAGAGTTATTGGAGCAGAGGTCCTAAGAGGTATGTTAAGGTACTGGTTCTGTAACCGTTTGAAGTGGGTCCGCAATATTTGTCTTGTAAACTTTTTGCAACGGTGTCAGGGAGAACAGTGACCCACTCAATTCCATGTTCCTTTTCCATCACCTCTACCATATCAGTAAGAAAATGTGGTGTAGCACTGCCAGCAACATCTGCAGAAAAAAAAAATTTGCAACAGCTCACACTTCATGAAATATTATAGTGGAAAAGAAAATGTGTTCCAAACCACCTTGAGGTTCTGGAGTTAATTCATCATTAAGCATGAGAGACATGGGTGTTGCAGACTTCTGCATTGTTTCCATTGTAGAAAGCCTTAGATTTTGCAGTATCCTAGCATGGAAAGCCATATGATCACACATCAATGTGTATGTTTCAGTTTGTGCATTCACTAACTATTCATCACCTACTTAAAAACAAGCAAAATAAAAAGAAAGAAATGCAGGGCACTAATTTTACAGTGGACTATTAACCGAAGACACGCCATGCTTCTAAACTTCCCTTTCTGCAAATGGCTCAGTACAGGCAAGTTTTACTATTCATAAGGATCAAACTACAGGATCAACACCTGAACTGGGAAAGATAATTTTTCTGGCAGCGCTGTAGCTGTTACCTTTTGTGCTAGTAGTTGTACATGAGAGGAGCAAGGTTTGAATCATAAAAACTAAGACAAGGATACATAAAACAATCTTTTAAAAAAGCACTGAGATGACCCAGTCACACCCCAGACCATGTTGAAACAAGTGAAAGAAAAGAATTGGGCTGAAGTGCCCAGGTCAGGTCCACTAGACTGTATTATTTCTCTCATGGTGCAACAGAACAGTCCTTAAATATATATGGCAACCCTCCGGTGCTTTACAATAGCAAGAACTCTTGAAAAATGCACATTGCTTGGACAATGAATGATGGGGAAAAAAATTAGAGACACCGTGCAGATATGGGAACGTGCATGCAGACAGCCGTGCAACCACATGTGCAGTGTACAAATCTGTGACTGTGCAGTCTGGCTGGGTGGCTGCTCCTGGGGATGCTGGCCCTGGGCAGAGGTGTTGTGAGCAGATCCACACAAATGGCTCAGAGGGCCACAATCTGGTCCCTACGGCAGGGTGAGATTACAGCTTGTCTATGACCTGAGTTTCTACAGCTTGGGCTGAGTGACATTTTAGCTGACCTTTGATCTTAACAGATAGCAAAACCTCCTCTCTTCCAGGTAAGACTGTTGCCTTTATTATTTCTGCACAGCATTTTATACTCTAGTTCACTTTTAGTTCTGGTACAAAATTCCATGCTTGTAAATGGAAGACTACCTGCCAACAAGCCACATCTCTGTTTTCTGTAATCTCTGTTTTATAATATTTCCTCTTCCCTTCTCCGGCATGTAGTTCAGGCACACTCTAGATAATGGAGCATTACTGGCACCCAGAAACTGGTGATTCAAATCTTTTCAGATATTTATCACTTAGTGTTATAACTGCAGTGAGTGTTTTTGAACAGCTCCTCTCATTAAAAACATTTAATACAGTGAACAATCTCCTCCAAAGAGACTGGGGCATCGTGGCAGTTATTTGACAACTGAGGAGCTGTAGCAACATTCAAAGCATATGTTAAGGCTTGCTGTTCCATTAGAATGCCAAGTGGCAGCTCAAAATTTAATGTGAGCTCAGTGCATATTCTGGGGATTGACTGAGAAAATATGGTTTGGAAATGTCCACAGATAGAAGGAATATAAGGAAGTTCCAAAGAACAAGAAGCAGATGGTGTCCAGAGAGGTCTGGATTTTTCTGCTATAATAAAAGGTGGATAGTTCTCTTGACCACATGATAGACATTGGCTATCAAAATTCAGGATTTTTCTAATTGGATTACTGGCACTCAAAGACTTGGGAATTTAAGACAAGCCATCCAAACCTTAGATTCTCTCCCTTTCTGCAGACAGTCATTCCTGTGAGAAACAGCATGCCTGTAATTCCACTGGGTTCTACAAAACCTCTATTCTCTCAGGCATAATAGGAAGGAACCTTTTCCATTATTACTGGAGCCCTGTTCAAATGTGATTATAATAAATTCATACAAAAATACAGCTCAGTAATATAAAGTAACTACCAAAAGGTAACTACGTACTTTCAAATACAGATCTGAATGAATGGGATTCAATGTGAAAACTTCTTTGGATTTCAGTAGGACTGAAATTTCACCCTTTGTTATTTCTGCAGTAAGTTTCCTTTAAAAATGTTTGCTAAAAGAAAAATTTGCCTTTTTTTTGATCCAGATCTGTTTTCTGAGAAAAATGTATTTAAATAGTTTAAATCAACTTCTTCAAATATCCAGATTCTCTTTTCTACCTGGTTATGCCTATGGAAATGAATGGAACTCCTTGTAGAGTTGAAGCACTACCGTGCCTGAGTAAGGCTGGCAGATCTCAGAAAATAAATTATTTCTGGACTACTAGCATACATGTTAAGATTTAGCTCGAAAACATCTTTCTGCTAAGTTATAAATTCTCAGACGTTGTTGTTTAGGGTTGAAAAGCTGACATACTCTTCGGAGTCATGTCTCAAATGCAATGCTGTAATTCTATAGGTCTAAGGAATGAATTTTATTGAAGCAGCATAGTAATTAATCATGCATTTTCAGTAGATGTAAATGTCAATAACCAAGGGGACATTCATGGCTTCAGCTGTAGAACAACAGAAATCTGAAAATGACTGTGCTTTTTGTCTGTGAAACAATGAAAATCTGTGGTAGGTACATTTTACAGCCATGTCATAAAACATATCTGAGTAAGAACACATGCTTTTTTGATCATTAGGGTTTTTCCAATTGGATGAGCCAAACTGCACAATACTGTAGAGTTTACTTTGATTTCTGTAATGAATCACTAGAGCAATCCCACAAGGCTATCCAATGTAATAAAAGATTAACTATTTCCTAGTACAGAGAGTCATGTTTATGGAGATGTGCCAGTAAATTCTCTAATTCAGCCTAGTAGAAATGTACCTCTGGCTGTATAGTAGATATTTACTCTAATTCAAGCTGATCCCTTCATGACACAAAGTCCTGTGTGGTTGCAACTTCTATTAGGTCTCCATACATCATTGTGTCTTGTGAGGCCTAAAAAAATTATATTGGGATATCAAAAACTGAACAGAAACAGGCTGCTGGCCCTATTTAGACATTTTCCACAGAGGTAAAATGAATAGATTTTGAAACAATATATAGAAATATTGTTTATTGCAAGTAAAACAAAAATATCCTCCCTTGCATATGTATTCACTGTGTCTTTGCAAATAAAATCTATTCTCATAAGATCATGGAATTCTACAGAATCGTTCACACAACCCTTTTTCCCTACATTTTGGGAGGAAATTTCTCTGTTCAAAGAGTGAATTTTACCAATTCTACAAAGAGGCAGCTAAGCTTCCCAAATCACTGTGCACATCTGTGACTATCCTGAGCACGTTGCTTTGAGTTTTCCATCTCTGAAGTGGCTGTCTGATGAGAAGAATGTTCCCTCTAAGGAGAGGATGACACAGGCTATCTGTGGCTTTGCAAATTGGGAGAGGAAGAAGACAATGGACAAATATGCCAGTCTGCTGGACAGAAGTGTGGTTTCTTCTTGATTTTTTGCTTATTGTGTTTAAGTCATGGCTTGAATACTTTTAATGGGTTACCACAGAGGAGAGAATCAGTCTTAATGGTCCAAATGAATGCTGTTTTCTTGATAAAACTATGAGATAAGGCATGTTAGCTTAAAATTCAGTGACTGAGGTTTAACACATTTTACTCTTTCTTTGCGAGGAATTCTGTGCACCAGCTACAGCAGAGCAGCCAATATGCAGATGGTAACTTACACGTCTTTGTTCCTGATAGACTCCTCCTGAACCAGCTTAAGGAACCATGTATATTCGATTAACTAAAATGTGCTACTGCTAAAATTCAGTAAAGAAAACACCTTTGCAACACTTCATAGTCCAGCAAAGTCTGGCAATGTTGGATGTGAGTTCCATTCCCATCAGTGACATTATTTTTCAAGAACTTGATGTATTACAGCTTCATTTTTCGTTTGAAGTATTAATATTGACTTAGTAAAGTACATGAGGAGAGTAGCTGATTTACCATTCAGGCCAGTTTATTTATACATACCTCCAGGTTCTATTTTTGGATGGTCCTTTCAACCTCAGTAAAAACTTACATCCTTCTTCTAAAATTTGAGTACCAAATGCGGAATGCAGCCTTTAGTTTGTGTTTGGCCTGTATATTTCTAAAGTTGCTATGAAATGAGTGTATTAGTTTTAACTGAGACTTTGCTGAATATTTTCTTAAATTCCAGGATCTGAATAAACGGGAAATGGTGATTAGTCTAAATTCCCCAAACAGGTTTTAGTCTGACTGTTATAAATGCTGTATGGAATCTGGGATTGATGCTGGGAAACTTTTTCCTGTCCTGCTTAATACGAAATGAGAAGATTTGATGTAAGCATCTCCGTAACCCAAAAGAAGCATGAATTCACAGGAAACCAGGACGGAAAAAAATATTAGCATTCCGCTCTGAAAATGGCAGGGTAATCAAGGCCTTATCTTGATCTTTTGGTTTTTTCTGTCATTAAAAGGCAAACTGTCAAGTATCAAATACTGTGAAAAGCCCAAATAAACAAGGAATTATTTTGCTCTTTTGCCTGCAGGATCATAGTTCAAAAAAACCCATATATTAGGAAATAGTAATTAAAGCCTTGGATATTTATAAGGTGGTTAATATATAATTTTAATTTCATTTTTAGAGGAAAATTGTCTAAAATTCAGTACATTTAGGGTCAACCTTCTACTTTGTGTCAGAATTCCTGTGACCTTGGAGAAATTGTAATTCAGTTGTTGACTATTTGTGCTGCTGTACCCACTGTCCATACTGAACCCATGTACCTACACTGAGACCAAAGGCATACATTCCCCACTGGCAAAGCACAATAGCTTTGGACAGGAGGTTGAGTTAGTGCCGGTCTTTTTTCCCTTAGATTTAATGGGAAATACCCACAAGCATTATATGCAAAAGCAAGTCATAGAAGGAGAGAAGAGCTACCATAGGTAAATGTTGCTCAAGGCAACACTTTGTGCCAAAGTTGTGTGGGGAGGAAAAGGTTGCCTTTTCAAATGGGACAGTTTTAAAAATATGTTGAAAAGATACTATCAGAATTCGGGCCAAAATTCAGATGAAATAAAAAGCTGTTTGAGAGGTAGCCCTACTTATTGCAAATAGAACTTACCACTGATATAAAGTCTGTATCTTAATAAAGTAAAAGTAATGGAATATATTTGAAAATTGTTTAACAGTCTTTGGGCTCATTTTTAATGAAAAGTGAGCTGGCAGTATTAAGTGAAGCCAGTCCTGAGGTGTGCTGAAGAATGTCTTCACAGAGTCACTTGTATTGGAGATAATGCTCAAAAAAAGAGGACAAAACAAAAGAAATCTATTGTGCTGACTTTACTGGGAAAGCAATTGGATTGACTGAACACTTTTAGAAACCTAACCCTGATTGCTACTGTATGTGTTGTTGCAGCTCACAAATTATTTTCACATGTTAATAATTCATTTTTTCCACGATAGTATTACTTATTGTCTGGTAAGCGTGTAATTGATTCATTAAATTGTGTAGTTCCCTACAATTTGACCTCTATTGACGTCTCTGAATTTGTGGCAAGCTATTTTAAAAGAGCAGAAACATATCACAGCCAGCAGCGTTACACCAATATAAATATTTTCTACTGTGCTAATACTCAGAGTTAACTTTCTGGCAGCTTACCAAGAATTTTGCATAGGAATGCACTGAGCTAGAGACCCCTATCTAATAAATTTTATCTGACACACTCAAACATCCACTTTTATTACCATGTCTGATTTTCCCATGCTCATACAATTTAAAGCTACAGCTTCTCCCTTTCTCTTCTTTGAAGAAAGAGTAATATTTTCAAACAGAATGTCACAAGGGCACATTACCATGAGCACTTTCATCTGTGGAAGCTTAATACAAAAGAATGTATACTATATATTCAAAAAAGCACATTCTTCCACCAATCCCACCATCCTTCCACAAACACCCTCCAAACAATGCAGAGAGGGAAAGCATATTTCTGTGACATTTTTACTGTTTATGGCCTGCAATTTTTTTTCACTGAGGAATAACGCAGTCCTAGTCCTGATGATCTTGAATCTATACATGAAATGTAATGAATTCTGCAATATTTCAGAAGACTTTGCCCTTTCAGTATGTTTTGTCCAGGGTGTATTTGCTGAGGATACATATCTAAAGCAAAAACACTTTGTAAGATACCTATCAAATTGATATGATGAATTATCAACGCTAGGGAACGTAGGCCTTCAACCTCACTGCCCATGCCATCCCTCAGCTGATGCAGCACCTTGTCCGTCTGTCACTGCAGCAGTGAGGTGATACCCAGGAATGGCACTGCTTGTCGCCTGCAGCTCTCAGGGCCATCCTGCTAATGCACATCTCAGAGGCTGAAAAGTATAAGGGGGTCACAATATTTGGAAACTAGAACCACTTTTGCTGGTGGCTTAAATGGAAATCAGCAACTGTCTCAGACGCAATTTTTAAGGCAGTTATTAAATTGTTCCCTGTACCTGTGCTTATCAATAACTGTCAGCTTTGCCTCATGTTCAAATATTACTTAGTTTAAAGCTATAAGTAAAAAAAAAATAAAATGCATCTGTGAAAGGAGTCACCTCAGTGAAAAGATTTCCACAGTCAATAACTTTTTTCGTCCTAGGCCAAATAGTCTGAAGTCAACTGCATTTGACTCCAGTGCACCTTGCATTATCTCTCCGTGATGTAAATTTAGAAAAACCCAGCAAAGTCTTCCCTGAAAATGTCATTTCATCTAATGTAATATTTTAAGGTTTTTTTCTCAGCAAGAAAAATAAAGCTGATATGTTTGGACAAAAGGTGAATGATGCAGAAAGTCAGAGAATTTGGTGTTTGGTTTTTTTTAAATTTTCCATACTAAAAACTGTAGAAAAAGTAAAATAGTGAGTGAAAAGACTTTTGTTTTCTTAATTTTTTTCACCCAGAGATTTTCCCAAAAATAAATATTTTTCAACTGAAATCCAATGACAATAGAAGAAATCCCCCACAGCCACCTATATTATTCAATTAAAATATATTTAAAATAGGTTTTAAAGACAAAAAGAACTCTTGAGCTAAGTTCACACACAAGCACCTAGAGTTGCTTGATTTCAAATACCACTTTCATGTGTTCCCAGCTTCTGTGCAAAACAGATATAAGTGGGTATTTTTTGAAAATCTGTTTATTTGTCACTGCCTCAAAATATAAGCACATATCTGGGAAGCATTTATGCAGATTACAATAAACTTGCAAGTCAAGCCTGAAATACAGTGTGAACAAACTTGTAAGTGGGTATCCAAAAACGCCCTTTATTTGTTTCATTTTTTAAATTTCACTGTGGTCTGAGGCTGGTAACTTATCTATAAAACAGCTAATCTGAGTTGAATGCAGAGCCAGCTAATTTGCCCAGTAACACAGAGAAAAAAACTCCTAAAAACCCTAACAGAAAGAATTAGGTGCTTTTAAAGATATGATCCTGGAAGGACACTGTCATGGTTTAACCCCAGCTGGCAACCAAGCACCACGCAGCCGCTCACTCACTCTCCCCTGGTGGGATGGAGGAGAGGATCGGAAGAGTAAAAGTGAGGCAACTCATGGGTTGAGATAAAGACAGTTTAATAACTAAAGCAAAAGCTGCACATGGAATCAAAACAAAACAAGGAATTCATTCACCGCTTCCCGTTGACAGGCAGATGTTCAGCCATCTGTTCCAACGTAGCCTTCTCCATGGGCCACAATGCCTTCAGAGATACACCTGCTCCAGCATGGCCTTACCCACAGCCACAGTCCTTTCAGAAGCAAACCTGCACCAACATGGCCTTACCGATAGCTGCAGTCCCTCCAGGAATGTACCTGCTCTATCGTGGGCTTATCCATGGCAACACACTTTGAGGTGTCCAGCATGGCATCATGCACAGCCACTGGTGCTTCAAGGTGTACTTGCTGCAGCATGGATTTATCCACAGCCACAGATGCTTTGAGATGTACCTGCTCTGTCATGGGCTTATCCATGGCCACAGACCCTTCAGGGTGACCTGCTCTGGCATGGACTCATGCACAGGTCACTGCCCCTTCAACTCAAGTTCACACTGGCATTCCAGCCTGTCCAGTACAGCAACACAGAAACAGCAGTGATGCCCTGGACATCTGCCAGCCCAGGCGCATGGCCATTGCTGTTATCAAAATATTCCCAGGCATAGTAGAGTAAGGTGATAAGGAGTACAGCAAGCAGCAAAAGCAAAAAGCAGAGCTAACAAGAACTAGGCTCTAATACACAGTAAGGGAAGCAAGCCCCATTGCAAGCAGAGGCTGGCCAATTAATAGCTAAACAGCAATAACAGCTATAAATTTGATCTAGCACATTCCAGTCAAATCTGTCGTTATCTCAAACCCGTGGGCGCCAAAAAGACTGTCGTGGTTTAACCCCAGCTGGCAACCAAGCACCACGCAGCCGCTCACTCACTCCCCCCTGGTGGGATGGGGGAGAGAATCAGAAGAGTAAAAGTGAGGCAACTCATGGGTTGAGATAAAGACAGTTTAATAACTAAAGCAAGAGCTGCGCACACAAGCAAAGCAAAACAAGGAATTCATTCACCACTTCCCATCGACAGGCAGATGTTCAGCCATCTCCAGGGAAACAGAGCTCCATCACACGTAATGGTTACTTGGGAAGACAAATGTCATCTCTCCGAATATCCCCCCTTCCTTCTTCCCCCAGCTTTATGTACTGGTCATGGCGTCACATGGTATGGAATATCCCTTTGGTCAGTTGGGGTCAGCTGTCCTGGCTGTGTTCTCTCCCAGCTCATTGTGCACTCCCAGCCTCCTCACTGGTGGGGTGGGGTGAAAAGCAGAAAAGGCCTTGACTGTGTGTAAGCCCTGCTCAGCAATAAGGAAAACATCCCTCTGTTATCAACACAGTTTCCAGCGCAAATCCAAAACACAGCCCCATACTAGCTCCTGTGAAGAAAATTAACTCTACCCCAGCCAAAACCAGCACAGACACATAGAAGTGTTTGACCATAAACAGTGACTATTTCCACCCAAGCCAGCAGGACCACGCAGGCATGTGCTGATGTGGAGAACAGACATGGCAGAATTTGTCTCCAGCACCAATCTGCAGAATCACCAACAGTTTTGAAGCAGTCTATGCAAAAGCAGAAAGTTTGCAGCAGCAAAGGAGCATTTCTGTTGCTGATGTCTTGCCTTATGCAGCAGCCTGTGTGCAGTGTCTGAGAAAGGTGATGCCTCTAACACTGGCCCCTGCTCTACCTACACTCCCTCCTCTGGAGCAGCTGGCTACCGTCTTGGGTAGTCTTATCTGCTGTGCCTTGTCAAGCCAAAATATTTGTTTAAAAAAGGATCAAATATTCATAGCTCATTTATGCATTCTTTTAAAAGGAGAAATGAGGCTTGTCATGGTAGATATATGCCAAATTACGTGTGAGGAAAGAAAAAGAAGGGAAGTGAAGGAGGGGAGAGAGCATTTTTTAACGTGCAATATTTATATTTTTCTGCTCCTACTGTCTCCCTTCCTTTGCTCAGTGTCCTGATGCTGAGAGTTCAGGGAGGTTCAGCACGATTGCTGTAGCTGTGTGATCCAGAGCAATGCTGCTAACCCAGTCTTGCCACTGGATGTTTTTGGTTTGTGTTTTGTTAACTTTTAGAATTATTCAGGCAAGTTATTTCCTTCCAGGAGACCCCTAAACTAACACCGAATAAGCTTGTCAGTCAACACTTTCATATAAAAGCCAATGTGGAGCACAAAATGAGGATTTCATTAAGTAGGGCTTTGTTGACAGACTGGTTATTTTCTATATGAGAACAGTTGCAAGACAGATTTCCATTGGTTCTGGATGAATAGAGAGACATTATGATTTTCCTCCCTCATTTCTGCAATAGCACTCCAAATATCTGACTTTTCTGAATGCAAAAGGAAACATTACCATTGCTTTCTTCTCACCCCAACATCTTCATTTGTCTTTGATTTCCACAGCCTTTTCTAAAGAGAAAAAAAGGACTTCAGAATCATTAGGAAAGTTTTTAAAGCTCTTATTCCAAAACTCTTCCCAAGAAAGAGAGCAATTAAGCCAGAATCACTTTGCTACTGTAATGAGCATAAAAATAAAATCCTTAGAAATATGCAATAAACTGGACATGCAAAAAATCAATTTTGAACTAGCTGTAACACATGTTAATTTTTGAAAGCAAAATACTGCATTTTTTCCCTAACAGGTCCTTTTAATCATATTTGAGACAAACATATTCATGGGAAAAACGTTCCTGAAGCTCTCTTGCATGTCTCTCTTTTCAGAAGAGATGAAATCCAGTATGAAATCATAAAGGCCTGAAACAATGCATCTGGTGAAACAGGAATCCATGGCATGATCAATGTACATTTGTCTCTCAAAATATGGGCATTATTAGAGCTGAGATAGCAGAAGCTGCCAAGACTGTGAATGTTCCCTCAGAGATCTTAAACAAAAAAACACACCAGAAATCTAATTTTACAAAAATTTAGCAAAAAAATCAGAATGGCAGTTCAACGTTCCAGATGTTAGACACATTGAACCAAAAAACAGATGCAAGACAACAGGCTTTTCTGACTCTACGATGTAATTTTGCAATGCAAGCTTCAGTTACTTTAAACTTTGTCATTGATAGCTGTTTGTGCTGGGTATCTAATCAGGCTGAAAATTGGGGCAGGGTTTGAATTCTGCTAAACCCTTTCTGAAAATAAGGCTAAAGAAAGGGATACATTTTCAGCATTAAGTGATTCTGGGGTATTTTCTTGTTGTTATTGTTGGGTTTTTTGTTCAGTTGTTTGAGTTTTTTTCCAAGCCTCTGCTTAGAAGAAAATACTTAACTTTTGGCAAGGTGATGTCAGAGCTGTTGTTTAACCTATCCTCATTTTCATGGGTCATAAGCCATTGGAAGCTTTGCATCTTCCCAGCAGGGACATAGAACTTAGCAATAACACTCTCTGTAGAGCCTGAGTGCACTTAAATTTCCTGTGGTTGCTATAAATGTCCAGGAAATGCCAAGTTCCCAAGAGGAAAGCCCACAGCCATTCCTCATGGCCAGGGCTACCTGGAGATGGTTTCTTTTCTGGGGGCTGTTACATCTGACTACACCAGGGAAGGGGTAACTGGCGTGGGCAACTGCAGGTCACCTTTGTCATTTGATAGAAGAGATGACTGGGCAAGGCAAGGTTAGGTACTGATTAAATTGAGACATGTACCCAGCTAAGGGACATGGCCAAGTCAAAGGACCCAAGACATCTGTGATCTCACTCACATCCATGGGGCAGATGAAAGGTCAAGAGGCAGAAACCAGGATGCAGGAACAAGTATTGAGCAAGTGGCTCCAGAACAAAAAACCCAAACAAAAAACCACAACAACCAAACCATGGTGAAAAACAGTTTGGGAGTGTTCCTCCCATATTTAAAAAGATGAGGAGCAGTGCATTCAAGAAGGCTTTGAGGCTAGTCCCCAGCTGAACAGTTTTGTCAGGCTCCTTTTTGTTTAGGTGGCAGTCCATTGCTGGTCTTGAAGCCCAGGCAGAGATGGCATTCTGCCACTTGGGCTACAATTGTATGGGACACCATGACAAGGACAAACCCAACAGTGAGAAGCCCACCGCAACTATCTTCTCACCAAGCTCCCTGAAAGCAACAAGGAAGGGCAGCAAGACTGTTGTGTTTCATGCACTGTGCAAACCAGTAGCCCCACAGGGAAAAAGAAAATCTGGTCATTTAATTAAAAAGAGTATATAAAAATGTATAGACACAAAGAGACCGAATTAGTACAGAACACTGTTGTTAGCACCTCCCAGCTCTGGAGTATTTGCCTTTAATACCTCAAAAATGGCCTCATCAGTTGGCTAATTGTTTTTTGTAATATGACACTGCTTTATGCCCTCAAACAGACTCGTAGGGTTGAGACCTACTTGAAGACTTTGCAGTCTCTCTGCAGGGCCAAAGAATGCTGGGAAGGGAACAGAAACCCAGAAAGATTAGCTGGCTTTCTCTGGCACAGAGCTGAGTGGTATCTCTGGGAATGGCATCTCCATCTCCAAAGTCTCAGTTCATGGCCTAATCCTGGAGCTTGACCACTGTTCATCACTTACAAAATGTGATGTCTTCAATATCTCTCTTCTTCAAGTGGGAGTTGCTGGGGTCTCAGCACATCCAAACATATACTCACACCAGTGACCAGCTTATTTTTTTTTAAATCTTATCCATTTATTTTGAAGACCCAGTTCCTCCAAAACCTTAAACCTTTAGTTAGTCTTAGTTGAAATCAGCAGGACTATTTATAAGTTCAAAGTTAAAGATATGCTTGTTTTCCCTTAATGCACCTGGACTGTTCACATGGTTAAAATAAAGCGGAGGAGCAAGTGGTGGGGAATTGACAATACGGTTCACAGAAACAAAGGCTAAAAGCCATTGTTTGGGACTGAATTTCACAACAAGAGTAAGTAACCCCAAAGACTGAGAAGTAATTCTTTGTCTTAGAGACTGGGAAAAGTACAGAGGCTGAAGGTGTAGGATGGCTGAAAGGGGATATAAAAGCAAAAGCAGAAGTCACTGAATGCTTTTAAAAATGAATAGAAGCAGAGCTGAAGACCTGAAACAGCTGGAACATTTTATTGTGGAGATTTTGTTTTGAAGACGGGCCACTGCTTGATTTTGAGTTGTTATTGCAAATAAACAGACTGAAATAGTGCAGAGCATGGCTCTGGTGGGAGGAAGAGGTGGCTTGGCTCTGCCACTGCTACCTTGCATGCAGCTGGCAAGACACTACACCCCGCTGTTGAGGGGTTGCCCATTTTGCCTGTTTGATTTTTGTGCAGCAGCTAGCATACAGGGCTGTCTGCAACTACTGTATTGCAAGTAGAATAGTAGTAATAATAAATAATGATAAGGTTATTACTGTGTAGCTTGTACGCATATCGGACAGAAGAGCTGTGAAGATGGAATGACCCTAGAATTTCTACCCAAATCCTGAGCAGCCAACATGACTGCATTTATATCAGACTCTATAGGCTTTTTTGCTATTAAAAGATCCAAGGTCCATGACATCGCATAGCTCCTTCTCTGCCTGGAAATGGTAGGCTGTGGATGGCAAAAGTCCTACTTGTGTATTTAACCTTTTCAGCGCCAAATACAGACTCTTCTTTTCTGACCTCACGGTGATTATGCTATTGACTCATTAAAAAAAAAAAAACACTAACAAAACTTTTTATAGCAAATAGCTTTTGTCAGCAATCATTTATGCCTTTACAATTTTGCATCCTTGTCTTTTATTTTTGTAATATTGTCAAATTTCATTTTAACTTACAGTATAGCAAATTGTTCACCAGATGTGAAGGAATCTTGAGGAATAACATTATTGTTATTGTTGTAGTTGTTGTTAATCATGGCCATGAGTAAAAAAAAAGAAAAACAGGCTTCTGTTTTACTTGAACTGTGAGTTTGGAAAGACAGTGGCATAATTCAGCCTAGTTAGATCAATCACCCCTTTCCTATCTCTGTTATTCAGCCTTTTAGGCAGTGGTTTTGGTTCCAATAAAATATTTCAGGGCCAGACTCAATCTCAGCTTCACAGCTATACTCCTAAAATGTGCAAATATTTGATGCATCTCAGGTGCATATTGAGAAACCATAATCTTTCCACTGCTTATCTGAGTACCCTGCCAACTTCTCCAGTCTGCTGAACCACCTGCACTCCCCCTATGCAATGGCTGTTGCCCGTGTAGGCAGAATTGAGAAGGGCAGAGGCAGTGCAGGGTACAACTGACCAGACAGGAATGCCTCCTCTCCTGCATCTTTTTTAAAAAAATTGCCAACCAGGCCATCTCTAAGTACTGAAATTTCTGGCATCATTCAGTTACGCTGGATTCAAGGCTGCAAAGCCCAATATTTGTGCAGAGCATGTATCCTTCTTGCGGGTTTCTTGAGTCCCTAAGTTAAAAAACAAGATAATGTAAGAAGGTAATGAGGCTAGTAGTGGGAGACAAATATAATAAAGGCACTTACCCATGTTTAGTAACATTCATGAGACAGCACAGAAATTTAATCCATAAAAGAATGAAGTTTTAGTTAGCATGATATTTAAGGAGATTTTAAAATTTATTTTTGCCTACTTTGGCAGCTTCAGCAACACAGTGGTTCTTTTGGCAGCTCTGCACTGAGCTGTGTCCTGCTGTGGCATGATTAGCCACAGGGTCCTCACTCTCTGTCTGAGACTTTTGATGCACAGTAAAGCATTTTGTACTTTTTACATCCTGAGAAGCCAGCAAGTAACTTGTCTCTTATCAAACTCAGAAGCTTACTGAAGGCTCAGCTGCTGATGCAAAACTAACTTAAATTTATTCTTTTGCCCTCTGTACAACTGTGGTTGTACAAAAGTCTTGGAAGTTTTACTTCTGATGCTTCATTTTCTTTTAACATAGTGGGAAATATGAATAATATGGATCTTGCTGATGTCAGTGGGAATATTTTACGTTCAATGCAAAACAAATCCCAGGATCAAGACCACATTGAGGCAAAAAAGTGCTTTAAGGTACGAAGAGGAGTTATAGGTTTAATCTCACATCTGGTACATACCCTGGGATCCTCAGATGAAAAGATTATACATAAGAAGTATAGCATATGTAGATACCCACCATCAGCTTTACTGGTTAGGTAGGTGAGACCAAAGCCATGGCAGGCCAGATCAACCAGAAACGTGGGCACAAGAAGTGAAATTAGCAGTCACAGCTGACACAGGACAAGTGATGAGATTTCTGTAATTAAGCCACCAACATCAACTCTGCATGGGTGCAACAGAGAGGCTAGTTCTTTGCTTATAGACATGTAGTTTTTCCACCATTACCTGGGCAGTGTTTAAAACAGCAGCTATCTTCTCTAGAAGTGTCTTACTCATTAAATTATATGCATATCCCAATTAGAGCTTCCTAGATCTCATGAGCGAGAAGAACATGATACCCTCTGGTGTCCTCTAGGTACCCCGTGATATTGATTAGATTGACAGAGGGTAGGAGATACACAGACTTGCCAACATTAAACCATGAAACAGAAAAGTGCATAGGACAGGTGGCTGTAAACTCATGGCTATTGGTTGACCCCTGGTCAGGCCCTGCTTGAGTAGGCTTTCTGTGCAGTGTTGGTGAACTACATTTTTCCTGCAGAGATGGCTGTTGGATGCAGGATGCCCTGGCTTCATCCCAGCCCCCCTGGGAAGTAAGACAGGAGATTTGTCTCACTCCCTCCCCTCACCCTGTGCTTCAGGTCTGTCATTTCCACAGGGTATGATGTACCATGGTCTACAGGCATGTCCCTTAGCCTAGCACTGTTTGGGGGAGTTGATTCCTTATCCATCTATATGGGAAGAATTCCCTTAATTTACATTGACATCCTGCGCTTTCCCCTAGGGACTGTGAGGAAGCTGGGTTTCAGGCCAGTGGAAGAATAAATGAATTGGGATTCAGTTTTCAGTTAAAGTTTTTCTTTTTTTTTTATAGTGCAGACTATTTTACCAGGTTCTGCAGTGACATTCCTGCTCCTCCAGGCCAAGTGTCAACTTGGAACAAGAAGTACAGAGCCAGCATAAACCCTTTATGTTCCAAATGTTCGATGAATGTTTTTATGGATATTATTATTAATAATAATGATACGAAAACTACTTCTTTGTTTTCATTCAAAATGTTGGAATGAAAACAGTGACTGATTTCTTATTTCATTAAAGTCCGTGTTGCATCCACAAGAATAACCATAGTAGATAGCAGGCTGTGTATAATGTCCAGTGGCAACATTATACCATGATCAGTTTGCACAAAATCATATCAAAGAATAATTACAAGTTTGTGGATTACTTTCACAGCTTTGTAGTTTTACCTGGCTAAAGGGTTAATAACTGCTCTATGAGCCATACCGTCTCAAGGATAAATTTATGATAAATCTTTTGCAGTAGAAATACTTCCAAGTTCGTTAGACATTGAAAAATCAAAAGGAAGAAAAGGAAAGATCCAAAAATGGCCTCACGTTCTAGTATGTTTTCTGGGTGATGTCTGCAGTGCCCATCTTTGAGCAAAGCACTAACCTGGAATTCTCAGTGACAGACTCCTGCACAGCACAGGTACAGATGTCAAACAGCAGGCTGGGCTACAATTGCACTGCCTTAGTGCACAGCCGAAAGGTTTTTGAGTTAAGACACTCCACTCAGGAAAAAAAAATACCTAGCAACTGTCATCTTATGTATTGCAAGCAGCTATTAGTACAAAAGCATTTTGCTTTCTGAGCTTACCCTCAAAGATATTCTGACCAAATTTGTTTTTGCAGAAAGCTTCTTAGAAATTGTAGTTGATTACACTCTCAGACTAGCCTATTAGAAGGACTGTCTGAAGTCAGCACTCTGAGTTACAATATAAAGGAACAATATGTTATTTTGTAAGGAAAAATTGCTGGAGTGCGATGTGGTTTGCTTACCCTCTTAGTTCTTTCATACGATACTAGCTTGTTATTATATGTTGACAGAGTGAAAGCCAAGGAATTTATCTTCAAACACAAGCTTTATTTTCTTAGAACTTATTTCCAAAAACCTAGTAAACCTATTTGGCAAATTACCGTAATTATTTTTTCATTCCCTCATCCATTGTGGGAAGTACAAGTGTACAGCGTAATTACAAAGGGATTTGTCCACTGCATAACTTGAGCAAACATCGCATCTGTATTTTCCCCTCAGATCTAGACATTTCAGGTTTAAGTCAGTTAAAATAGAGGAAAAAATGTGCCTATTGCAGAGTGCATTGATTACAGAGTTACTGAGACAGTGGGAAGTTACACAGGTGCAATGATCCCCAGAAATTACCTGTTTCTCAGTAAAACGAAAATAAATAATTTTTAATTCTTTCCTTAGAACCAACACATTTGAAGGGGCACTAAATGTACCTCAAATGCTGATAAGGTATTGTATAAAACCGACCAATAACCTTCAAAATAAGGCATGCTTGAGAGGTATGTGTCCAAAAATAAGTTCAGCGTCTTATATGAACGATGATGAAAGTGCATACCATTTTTTATGGTGACTTTAAGGATGATCGCTCCGTTTCCTCGAAATTCCTTCAGTTTGCCAGTGTCAGGACACCACTCTCAATGAGGAAGCAGCGGCCTTGGTGAAACGGTTAAATAAACTTATCGTTATTGTCGAGCTTTAGAAGAGGATATTAGATTACATACCAGCAGAGTGGGCCATGCTTGTCTTCAGTGTTGAAGTACGTCTGAGTCTCCATTTTCCTGTAACACTGTGTTCAGTTTTGATTACCTACAGCCCCCAAGTTTGGTTTATTTATCTAAGCGTTATTCCAATATAAACTCACTGAGATCAGCTCTGCCCCCGGTCCCATGAAGGCAGCTCAGTGGGAAATATGACTCAAGTGATCAAGGACAGAAGCAAAACCACTACCATTTTCTGGGGTACCTGTGTGTTTCTTTTTATGCTGAGATTTTTTAAAGTCCTTTCAAATAGGATCAGCAGTTTTTATAATGGGAAAGCCAATTATAACACAGGTGATTGAAACTTTAATAAGCTTTCAGGTGAGCAGTGGCAGCTCTAATGATTTTTAGCTGGTAAGGATCTCAACATAAGATTTTATATTAGATATATGTGTGCATATGCACATAAAACCATGGAGGTTTAATAAAACAGCACCATACAGAACAAGAACAGTATCAGTTATTCCAGTTATTCATTATCAAGATAGTCCTAACAATAATGTTGGATATTTTTATGTTGGAAAACAAGAAAAAAAAAAAAGCCATTTTCTTGTAAAGGACCTTATAACTTTGTCCCATATGCTACTTCCTTTTGGTCAGTCCAGGTTGCCCCATACCTGACTCTGTGAGCTCAGTAGCACCAGTGAAATCCCCACAGAGACTGCTGCAAGGCTGGGCTATACCTACTGGCCCTGTACACCTACCGTCCTTGTGGTGTTGGGCTTGGTGCCCTCACATGTGCCCTGCCATGAGGTCCTGGCACCAGGGGACTTAAACTGGATGCAAAGAGCGCGGGAGAGAGAATCCATGGGGAAAGGTCTATGTGGGGAACGAAGAACAATTCTGGGGCCAGCGTGAATTTGGCGTGGTGGCCAAAGGGAGGGCTGGGGAGGGAGAGGGGAGAGGCAAGATGATGAGTTCATTCAGGGCTGGGTGATTTCTTACTGGAAGAAAAGTAAGGGAAAGGCAGAAATGGAGCAATAAGAAAATTTGACCTAGGAAAAAGAGGAACGAGAAAAGATGATGGGCAGGAAACACAGGTGATCAGAGACTGTGGGAACAGAGGAGAAAGACACGGGGATGGGAAAGCATCACAAGAGAAAAAAGAGGTAGGAAGAAGATGGTGGCTAGAAGGAGGGAATCAAATGACCAACAGAAACAACATATTATGACCATGGTGGAAGGGCCTCAGATAAGCACAGAAGCAATGCCAATGTGAGATTAAAAGCAAAAAGTAGCAAAAAATATTCTTCAGCATTTAATTCCATGATTGGCTTTAGCTATCAAATGACAGAAAACAGCTGCATTTCATAAAGCAACAACTGGGCTGCAGTTGTAACCTAATCTTTACATTTGACACTTTAAAAAAAAATATTTTCCCTGCACATGTGATCCAGTTATATGACTAGCACCACACTGATGAAATCAGTGAAGTTGTAAACTAAGTTGTTAATAGCTTCTTTTGTCTTAATGTCTTTTCCCTTGTACTTTTGATCAAAGAGAGAAAGGGCAGGTTTTAAAAGGCTGGGCATTGTCCTTCTGAGTAGATTTAACCTAGTTTGTTTGTCCCCCCACCCACAAATATATTGTCATTGACAAATAAAACCCTTACAAAAAAGATCAGCTAATGAATGAAAAGAAGTGGTATGTGAAGATAAACATTAATCAAAAATTAAATGGTTGAACTATTTTTTAAAATTTATGAGCTTAAGTACAAGAATGTGAAATCTGAAAATATTTTAGCAAAGCAGTCAGTGAAGTTCTTTAGATATTCTCATCTGCTCCTTCTGTCACTTGCCCAGTGTACTAAAGCTAATATTTTCTCACTGAAACAACCGTATTTCTTACATATAATCCTAAAGATAAAGTCCTTGCCGAGGAAGACTTGTAAATAAATGAGATATTATCTTTTTTTCAGAACAGGTAATGCAGGACATTCAATGACATCATACGCATTGATGGTGGCGCTTTACAACCCCACTCATTTTGCAGGCATTGTATGGAGGAGTGCAGAGAGCTGCAGTGGATTTTGGAGCAGTGGGCTACTGCCCACAGCCGTTTCTCAGGGTGCAGGACAAAAGTGGAAGCAGAGAATGTGTCCAGTGACAACACATCTACCTTCTACCTTGTAAATCTCTGGAGTTCATTCTCAGAAAACACATCATGTGCTAAATTATGTCCCTACAAAATGGAATGTATTTAAGTTATTTTAGTCTTATCTGAGAAAACCCAGACAATAAATTCAATGGAATCTCAGTTTATCTTTCTTCTGATTGAAAGATTAAACCAGCTCTGAACCTGTAACTTCAAGGATACTTGATATTTCCTACCTGATATTAAGGCCACTTAGCCAGAAGATTGCAGAAGGCCCTTTGTTAATTTTTATTCCCTTCTCCATTTTTTTCCCTTTTAGGTAGTAACCTAGGAAAATTTATATCGGTGTGAATTAAAATGGATCAGTTAAACCACACCACACATTTGCAAAGAATTAAAATGGCCATAATCTCATAGAGTTCACTCACAGCATTTAAGCTGCAAGGCAGATATAATTTTCATGGTTCACCCCCTAGCTTCAGTTGTCCAGAGAAGTTAAAATATTGCAGTGTACTGTACCTCTCACCCAACCTGCAAGCCCAGATTCCTTCCTAAATCCCTATAGTGAGGAGACCCAGCCCTGAAAGCAGGGAAAGCTTAAATCATTGTGCTGCTTCATAGGCACAAGAAATAAATCCATTGGAAAGCAGGAATCATTAATTCTGATGCTCATGGAATTGCATGTTTACCTGTGAAAACTTTTTTAATCTGACATCCTTAAATTACTTCAGCTCCCACTTTGTCCCAAATGAAATCAGGTTTTATGAAAAATTCTGCAGGTGATTAATTGGTTTCAAAGCCTTCCGAATACACTCAGCATTTCCACTGATATTAGTCGTCTTTTCACAGGAGAGAAATGAGGTTACTGGAAAGCATATTACACCAGCCTACTTCTTCTGGATTAAACGTGCTTGAAATAAATGTCATTCCTTTTCCCAGTATACAAATTATCATTTCAGAGTGAGAAAACTTATCATCTTCATTTTATCACTGTGTTCTGTAACATTTCTCCATGTCATTGTACAAAATAAATATTTTACATATTAACTCTGGAAATACACTACTCAGAGACCAAGCTCTGTTACATGCACACTGCAATTATGTGCAACTTTATTAGGCATTTCACCAGCAGTGTCTAAAGGACTCAAAGCCTCATTAAATAAAGGATTTAGGTGCCTAAAGAGACAACCATCTCCTTTTGTGGGATTTGGCACAAAAATCTGCAATTCAACCTGTCATGCTCAGCTACTACCCATCCTTGTATTCACTAGACTCTGAAGGCACCAAAGGATTTGACCTTGCAGCTCTTTAATTATTTAGAGCTGTCGTTCTGGGCATTACAGGAACTGACCTATTTCCGACAGGGCTTTGCATCTAGCTTACAGCTACCAAAATAATTTCATTCCAGGAACTGCAAGTGAAACTCCTTTCATGTAACCTTAGACACCTACTGTGTGGAAGAAGGGTTGAGTAGTTAGATTACCGCTGCAGCTAATGTGGAGAAGCAGGGACATTCAGAGATCTGTCCTTCTGATCTACTTTAGTTGTCTGCATTAGGATGCAAGTTGTTGTAATTGTTCCAGTCACAGTACAGGATATCTAAGAAGACCGGTTCAGGTTTAGATGTCTGCACTGTAATACTCAGATGAATCCCCAAATAGGTGTTACCCCCATTTTACATGGCACAGTGGGATATTGTAATAGACATCCCTGTGGAAGCTAGGAACAAGCTGGCACACTGAAGTGGTGCAGGGCTCTGCAGTAAAGACATGTCAGTTCAGCTGAATTACCTTGTGTACTTGACCACACAGATGCAATCATACTAATGCCGATCCTGGTAGTACCTCAGGAATTTATGTGTCCTGCAGTGTGTTATGTGTATATATATATAGCATATTAATATAGTGTATTATGCACTGTGTAAGTCCCCTACTAGGCCTGGCCCAGCAGAAAAGCTCAAAATGTATCCAGCACACCAAAAGAATAAATAACGTTATGGAATGCACTTCTTAATGCTTTTGACAAAAGTGTGGTCTCAGCCTCTTTTCCTATTGTCACTACTCTCATGCTGAGAGGGAGATGAGAGCCTGAGATTCTTGGCCACCTTTCCCATTCCCAGAAGGGATCCGTGGCAGAAGCCTCCATCCTTCATGTTCTGCAAAAATGGAAAGAGCCCTGGTCCAGAAGAGGTGCAAGCAGGAGCCTGACTCTGCAGCTTGGCACTTGCCTGGAGCATGTGTCTTGGGCCCTGACCAGCAGCAGTGGACGGAGCTTGGGTCCCAGATCCTGCATCCCCGTACTGGAAAGGGAATACTGAGAACAATATGGAGATTCAATGGACCATAAAAAATTACCCTCCAGCATTAGGAAAGCTAGTATACTCATTTAGCCATGCTATTATCAGTAAGCCAAGGAAATGTGGTATTAAGGACACAAATACACATTGCACTTAAAACCGTTCAGTAAGGATGGAACAGGAGAAACCTGCTCTGTTCAAAGATCTATGCTCTTGTCTTTTGTAGCACTGAAAAAGAAGCCTGGCTTAGCAATTCATATCCCAGCACCACACCAGTGTACACAGTTATAACATAAGGAATATGTTCTGGTCTCACAGAAAGAGATCTTACAGGAAAACTCATTAGAAAAGTAATCTCTTATGGATATGGCATTAAAATAGGCATATAATCTTGGGGTCCTAGTTAGTACATGATAATTTGTTTTAGTAGAGCTCTAACTAAATTTAATGTGCCAATAGGTAGTGAATGCTGAGTGCCAGGAAAAACAAAACCATCGCATGATTGCACATTTTCAGGTGAAGGTTTGTTTGAGGCAACATGGCACCATACATCTTTATTAGATCATCACAGGTGACTTGAGGAGAACTAGGGCTAGATCCAAAGACAGTGTAGGTGGACAGACCTCCCAGGAAATCAGTGAAGGTCTTGTTCATCACAGATGATCTGGCCCAGTGAAACCACACTCCATTTTACTCTGCGATGCTGCTTTAAGAGTTTGTTCTGCTTCTTTGGAAAGAGGTGTCATAGCTTGGCTGTGAAGTGAGTGAGAAAGTAGGTGTTAAGTTCAACATATATGGGAACTCTCAGAGACTTGTCTTTCCTTGACCAGGTGTGAAGGTCTGCAGGTCTGTTTCTCTAGCCTCTTTCTCCTGTATGTATTGCAGTTAATAGCATACAAGAAACAATTCAGCTGCAAGTGTCAGCAGGTTTTAAATATTGCTAAGTGTTTTTGTTAATTTCCCATAATATTTTCACACTATAAAAGGATTTTTTTATTGTAACACATTATTGCACACTGCATGCCCATAATTACCTAATATTTCCCCACTCTATAGATCTATCTTGATTGTTAATATTAAAAGGCTTATTAAGATCCTTTCTATCAGCTTATGGTCTGCACATATACTTAAAGGGCTGGCAAACTTGGCATGGGATAGATGTCTCTTTTAAAATATGTTACAGACAGAGTAAAGTGGAGGTTAAAAAAATAGAGATTAGAGTGTTGAGTAAATGTCATGACTGCCAGAATCATTTGAAAATGAGCATTCTTGCTGGCCTTAGCTGAAATGAAAAGAGACTTCTCCTCCCCCAAGCCCTGTCCCAGAGGACTACAATCAGGATGGTACTAATGAGCAGAAAACTCACAAGGTAGGGGTGATGTTTCCTTCAGAAACACTATATGCATTGGTGCCCTGAGCCCCCTAAGGACCTAAAATCTGTTATTGTTCCTCCTGGGAGGTCCGTTTACACTTAACACACATCTGGCTTAATTAGGTTGACAGCTGCTGCAGGTACTATTGGACAAGGTCCAGGCATCAGAGTGCATTAGCATTTGTTTAATGGTTTAACCTTTCATAATCTGATCTCCACTGCGTAAATGAACCAGAGAGATATCTTTTATTACTTGTTAATGTGTGTGCTGTGTGTATGCACATACGTACACTCACACAAACATGCAAGCAATCCACATCAAATGTGTCCCACTGTGCATTGAAAAGCAAAATCTTTTCCAACTGTAAACTTTTTATTAAATAAATCCAGCTTCAAATTAAGCAAAAATTAACAAGATTAACAGTGAAGACAGCAGCAATCACAGTGTATATAAAGACAGAAGAAAATGTAATTATTTTCATGTACAGAAAGCAGCCACCACATACTCAAAATCAGATTTTGGTTTTCATGTTTTAATTAAAAAGAAACAAACCAGGACAGAGAAAAAGGGGTTATAGTTTTTGCTGCCTACATAAATGAAGCCAACATAGAAGGTGGTCCAGCGCAGACTCATGTTTGGCAATAAAGCTCACGTTCTTCACATTTTTAAATAGATCCAATGAACAAAATAGGCCTGATTCTGCCCCAAGTTAGAAGCAGAGTAATTCATTCACAAGTCACTGGAAAGAATCTGTTTTTACACTTGTGTACCTGAGGGAAGAATATGGCTCAAATTATTAGCTATGTGCTTTGCTTTCTCAATAGAACCCCTTCCCTGTATCCATTGAAAGCATTTTTTCACTTTTAAATATTCTTTTATGTCTAATTGGCTTCTTTCCACAGTAACTCCCTGTAAAAATAGCCTTTGGCAAGGCAGTCGACTTCAGCACAAGCCCAAACCTTATTGTATCATTGAAAGCAAAATCAAATCCAAAGGCACCTTTCCAACTCCAGTCAGCTTGCCTTATATACCAATGTACTCGTTTACCTGAGAAATTATCGTTCACCTTTCTAGTGACTCCCAGACTGCAGTACTCCATGTTTGGAGACTTTAAATATCAAACCAAAGAAAATCTTTGTATAGTGAAGAACTCCATTTAAATATGAATAAACCAAGCCCTTCAGAATGTTCTATTTCAGCATACTTTCTCGCCATGGCCTTAGAGTGTGTCAGGTCTTCTCTGTGACTTGGTCCAGATGGAGGAGAGCAGCATTCTGCTTATGCCATGTAATGAGATATTTCTTTGGCTGAGGTACTGCAGCTTTGCACTGCATTGCTGAAGACCAGAGGTTTGAGCTCTGCTACAGAAACCATCCCAGGGCTGGACCCTTGTTTTAAGAGATGTGTTTGGATTATTTTTCCCTTGTGGGACATTTTACCATTGCCTGTCCTATGAGAGACTCTCTCAGGTTGTAATGTGTCTTGGTGAAGCAGCTCAGGGTACCAGCAACACAAAATAGTGAGGGCATGTGGAAATGAGATTAGGAAGAGTACATACATTGAACACCTGGCTTCTCTGTTTCGGGGCAAGAGCATAGAGACCACATTCTCCAATCTCATGCATAGTAGGTTTTCACACTCTGATTCCCCTTTAGAAGTGATTTTTTTTCTTTGTTTAAGTGAGTAAATTTCTTTTTGAGCAGAGTAAACAAAGCTTTAATTAGAATATTGTCATTATTGACTGGATCAGGGTTTCAGGCCCATTAGGCAGCTGCTGTCCAAGCATATTTGGTGCTTATAGTGCTTGTTATTTCATGTGTAAGCTCACTTAAGCCATCTCTAAATCATGCAATAGAGTTTGGTACACAGACTGTTGTGCTAGCAGAATAGTGGCTATGCTAGAAAATCCACTCTGGGGCACACAAGCCCATGAGAACTTAAAGCAAGATGTACCACGATGTACCCTTGCTCAGTTCCAGCAAGTGTCACATATTTATGTTTTTGTTGAAAAAAAGGAGCAACTAATTTAGTATGAGGGAAAAAAGACATTTGAGGAACATACTGGGGCCCTGGATCTTTTCAGAAAACTTAAAAGACGTAAAAAAGGTGTAGTAGCCTTTTGTTTCCTGGATCACACAAGTCTTGCCAAAATAGATAGGCACAAAGATTTTCCCTGGTCACACTCACACAAGCCATCTGCTAGAAGAGATATAGTTCTGCTGCATAATATAGTTTCCTGTATCATTTAATATCCTTTTTGCTGGCATACTTGAAGGAAGTTTTGGGGAATATTTTTGTCTCCTGTTTTTAAACAATGTCCACTTCCACACTAAATATAATACCTTTAGGACTAATCACGGTCTCCTGCTGAACCTGTCTGCTACTATGACACCTTAAAATTCACTTTCCACAGATAGAAGTAAAAATCTGTTGCTGAATGTTAATGAAAAACAAAGAAAATGGGGTTGGATGGCACAGTTTGATAACATTTGGCCTCCACAGCTTTGTGTTCAGGAGGAGTTCTGCAGGAAATTGATTTGGGACTATTTAAATGCTTAAAATTAGCTACATAGTTAAATACTTCGCTGAATTGCTGCCTCACCCCAGAGAGAAAACAGCTCACTGTAATCTCATTTGTATCAGATTTCCATTCCCAGCCTCCCTGAAAAATCAATGTACTGCATGAAAATCAATCCTTGCTCAAAATATGACTAATTTTTTTTTTTTTTGAAGAAAGGTTGCTTCTAAGAAGACAAAATCCAGCTATGCCATGAGGCAGTCAGAGTATAATACTACAATACATTTCTATGATTGCTTATCTTGGTTTATGTTTTGTGCTTCTACTTGTGTTCCTGGATGATTTTTGGAAGGAGTTTCTGGAGGGGTTCTGTACCTTTTATCTCCTAATGCATGCTATTGTGTGCATTTACTAAAACTAATAATAGCAACAACAGTTTTTAGATTGTTCTTAAGGAGGGAATAAATCATTGCCTGTGGTTTGCATGTGGAGAAGTGGAGGTACAGACAGCTTTAAGTACTGTGGCTAAGAGCCATGGCTGGTAGATGGAGGGAGACAGAAGTATGTCTCCTGAGACCAGATCTAGCATTTGAGGTACACTGTCTTTCATTAGAAATCCTGGAAACCACTACAAGGTGTCATTAACTTCAGTTGGTTATATATTTTACCAGGGAAATGCACCACCTCGAGACAAACAGTCTATGTCTCTGCCATCACACCACCACCTTGATTTTGTGTGCTAAGTCTTTTCTTTCCTCTGATGAAGGCCAGTCATTCTGGAGAGCACAGAATGGCTACCATGAGGGGCCAAATTATTTCAGCAGCTGTTCTCAGTTCACTTACCTGTGGGAAAACACAAAAATCCATGGACAGTACTCTTCCACTTTATGGTAATGATTGTAAAGCTGTTCCAAGCATCCCTCCAAAAAAAAAAAATCCCAACTGTGACCATAAAAGCTGAAGCAAGTGTATTGCATAACTGAACAATTTTTTGGTCATAAAATTGAAGTTTGCTTCTCTTCTTCAAGTCATGGCTAAATTCAGGTAGAAAACTCCATGAAGTAAGCAAAAAAATGAGAAAGCACAGATGAATAATTGTGTGGTGCAATGGAGAAGGAAGAACTGAAAATGATCTCAGAATATAAAGACCTGCAAAACTAAAAGAATTATAGCATTTTGAGAAGTACCTTCTGGAGAGGAAGGATGTATTTAAGCGTCACAACCTTACAGTTCTTGTAAACACTTTTCTAGTAAGATATTTTTCTCTGTTACAATTGTTAGTTGGCTGCCTCAGTAACCAAAAGCAAGAGTCCTGGACAGTTGGTGTAAACCAGATTAGAGACCCTCCTCATTTTTTAAATGGAAACCAGATGGTAGGTTTGAAAAATCTGTCATGGACTGGCTCTCTCCCCAAATATTTTAAATATTACATTAAATATCTCTGAGGGAAAGTTAATAATGAAGATGTTGCACTGCATTGAAGAAAAATGACATTAAGTATTTCCTGTTACTAAAATTGCTTTGCACAATGCTGAAAATGCAGTTCTAGGATAGCAAGATGTGTGGTATTATGAAATCAAGTAATTTTGCATAAAACCAGCATATGACTTGAAGCTGTGATTCAGTTACAACAGTTTGACACCTGCCTGAGGACTACGGGGTTAGGGAGTCAAATTATGAATCTTCCCGGCCGAGGGGAGTCAGCAAATGTTACCCATCTAACTAGCACGCCTCTGGAGAACAAATTCAACAATAAATGTTTCTGTTACATGGTTCCTCCTTTACTGGGAGGGTGAAGGAGATTCAGATGACTGTTGACTTAGTGCAGAAAGGTGCTGCAGAAGGGGAAGAGTTGTTGCAAACCACTCAGTAAATGCCTTGTGTCAGTGCCATCCCACAGGCAATCCTCTTTTGTTGTCAGTCTCTGGGTGAAACAAAATTACTGAAAAAGGAATATAGATCCCCACAGCATTTAAGTAAAAGAAAAACAAATAAGTGCTTTTCCCTGAGAACTAATTTTAGGCTTTGGGTTAAAATATTCCACTATTGAACTTAACGGCTTTCACTTTACCAAGATCAACTACTAAGCTTTAGAAAAGTGATAAATTAGATGTGCTCATACGCTGCCTCAGCCCACTGCAGTGACAAGAGATCTTGGATGGCTCTTCCCACAACCCACACTGCAATTTCTAAACTATAAACTAAGGCGAGGAGTCCTTAAAAGGCTGCCTGTCCTCATCAATCTGTAGATGTGTGTGGGCAAGGTGAAGGTGTGAAGGCAATAAGATTTTTAACAGAAGGAATGGTGGAAAGGTGAAATTCCTGCTACTGTTTCCCAATGTCAGCTTTGATGCAAAGGCTTCATGGAGAAAGCTTCCTACCACAAGAAGGCAACCATGTCTTATAGCTGTCCCTAATTCAGCCTCCTGCAAGATTAGCAGGCTTGCTGAGGCAGTACTGCACTCCCTCTGCCCACCCCCAGAAGCTGGCACAGGGCAGAAAGGGGGGATTGCAGAAGGATTTTTTGTACTGGGGCTATCACCACATGCTTTAGTTAAGTGAACAAACTGGAGGAGACCTTTTTTTCTTTTTTTTATGTTCCTGAGATATAGAATCCTAAAATCATTAAGGCTGGAAAAGACCTCTAAGATCATCAGGTCCAACTGCCAACCCAACACTACCATGTCTTCTAAACCATGTCCCAAAGTGACACATCTACACAATTTTTGAATGCTTCTAGGGATGGTGACTCAACCACCTCTATGGGCAGCCTGTTCCAATGCCTGATCACTCTTTCAGTAAAGTAATTTTTCCTACTATCCAATCTAAACCTCCCCTGATGCAGCTTGAGGCCATTTCCTCTCATCCTACCACTTGTTACTTGGAAGAAGAGACCAACACCAACCCTGATACAACCTCCTTTCAGGTAGTTGTAGAGAGTGATAAGGTCTCCCCTCAGCCTTCTCCAGACTAAACAACCCCAGTTCCCTCAGCTGCTTCTCAGAAGATTTGTGCTCTAGACCCTTCACCAGCTTTGCTGCCCTTCTTTGGACACGCTCCAATACCTCAATGTCCTTCTTGTACTGAGGGGCCCAAAAATGAACACAGCATTCAAGGTGTAGCCTCACCAGTGCCGAGTACAGGGGCACAATCACTTCCCTACTCCTGATGGCCACACTATTTCTGATACAAGCCAGGATGTTCTTGGCCTTCTTGGCCACCTGGGCACACTGCTGGGTCATACTCAGCTGGCTGTCAACCAACACCCCCAGGTCCTTTTCCACTGGTCAGCTTTCCAGCCACTCCTCCCCAAGCCTGTAGCGTTGCATGGGGTTGTTGTGACTCGAGTGCAGGACCCGGCACTTGGCCATGTTAAACCTCATACAATTGGCCTCAGCCCATTGATCCAGGCTGTCCAGGTCCCCCTGCAGAGGCTTCCTACCCTCAAGCAGATCAACACTCCCACCCAACTTGGTGTCACCTGCAAACTTACTGAGGGTGCACTCGATACCCTCATCCAGATCATTGATAAAGATATTAAACAAGACTGGTGCCAAAACTGAGCCCTGAGGAACACAGCTTGTGACTGGCCGCCAACTGGTTTTAGCTCCATTCACCACAACTCTCTGGGTTGTGCATATGACGGCTTGTGCATGCTTTCTCTGTCTAAAGAGGGTAATGGCAACAACTTCTGCTCTGGACCTCTGGCTGTTACTGTGATTCAGAGTTTTCATTCCTGAGGTTAATCTACACTCAGAAAAATATAAGAGACATTCCTCTGTCCATTATGAGACATGCTCACAGTCAAATATGAACTTGGGAATTCAATTCCCTCCAACTTAAAGGTGAAGCTTAGGAAAATAATGCTACTGGATCTCAAAAATAAAAAAGAAAAAAACCAACCCACTGTAAATATCTGGGAAGTGATGTGTTTAGCTGATCCTTGTTTGTTTTTTTTTTGTTTTGGTCTTTCTTCCTGCAGTAGAGGAGATCACAGCATGCGGTGGAATGAAGTCTCCTGATCTCTTCATTGCACTGGAAAGCTACAGCTTCTATATGTTGAGTCATGCCCAGAGCCTAAACCTGTGTAGTTCATTCAGCAGAGAGGGGACTACAGGTATGGTGGTAGGTACAGACTATTTGGTCCACCCAGGCCTGCTGTGACACAGGCCACAAGGGTACAGTGGAAAAACAACAGTCAGCATTCTTATTTTACTGTTTCCTCCCTCATCATAAAATATATATATATTGATTCAAGTCTCTCTACATTGTTACACAAGAATATTTAAGAGGTATATAGGGTTTTTTACCATCTTCCAAGATTTCTAGTGAAGTATAATTTGAATACAAACATCTGGGTTGTTTGGACTAGTGTTCTTCTACAGATTGCAGTTCTCCAGTTGACTTTAGAAAGCCAACAATTACATGAGACAAACACTATGCATCTCTTATTTAAGTAAAATGATTTAAAGCCACATGCTCCCTATTGGGAGCCATTGCCCATTATTAGAGAAGAAGTGCATAGTTTGAAGTCTGTTGAATTTGGCCCATAATTTTTAGGACCAGTAGATCTCATCAGTTCCTCAAAGAGGAGTCAATCAAGTGTGGAAGATGGAACAAGAAATATGAAGTCTTCCTCTTTCCCAGGTGGTGTTTTCCTTCCTCTTTTGTTTTGCCAGTGTTACATATTTTCTCACCTACCATGGAGGATAAAATCTGTTTTATGTAGTTACTTAACACATTAGCCTTTGGGACACTAAAAATAATGCATTTAAATGTGATATTTGTGACTATGTGCCCAGTGTGCAAAACCCTACTCATCATTTCCTTATACTCAAATTAGGCCTAAGGGATTCTGAGTGCAATTATGGTGTTGACTGGATTAGTACAACTGGTTAAAAATGCAAGGATATTTCATCAGGTATTCCTGAGGCTTGTGGGTTATGGACCCAGTGAAACACCCTGTGGAAGTAAGGGCAGGATGTGAAAAGCTAGTTCAGTTATATCCAGTGATAAAAGTAACAAGAAGTATGAAATATTGAAAACTCAAAATAGTCTGTGGCAGTCATAAAATCAGTTGAAGCAAACCATTACAGACTTGCAAGGCAAGCAAATAAGATGGTAAAGCTAATGGGAAATGCACCTATTGCAATAGATAGGACCTCCAAAAATGCCCAGAATTTTCGATATGGTGTGAAAAGATTGCAGTGCACCTGTCATACAGCAGTTGCCTCTTGTAGCTGAGTATACATACAAGCAAGAACAAAAAGTATGTATATAGTTAAGGTGATGCTGAGTCTTCTGTGGACAAAAGAGAAGGCTCAAAATATAAAATTTCTATTTATATTAATATTTATAAAATATAAAATAAATACTTCACTGAGAAACCTACTAAAGTTATGACTGTTAATATTTCTGAAAAGGTATTATTTTCTGGTGCTATGCTTAATGTATAAAATACATTGCATGTAGTGTGCCAACAGCTACTGCTTGTAGCAGTGTACTTTGCTTGTAAAAGCATGTGTTTTTAAAGCTCAGATAGAAACCACTGTACTACAAATAAAACTGGAGTAGGACAGATTAAATGGCTCAGCAGTAGTCCATACATTCTACTTATAAAAGCAAAAGCAGTAGATGTAATAGTCTTTAACTGACAAATAAATTTAATCTAATACCTTTTGAGATTCTTCTCACAGATTCTATTATGAAAGAATTTTCTCATTTAAACAAAGAACGAGTTGTCCGAAACCTGATAGGTTTGGAAAAGAAAACAATCTAGGTGTTTTGGTGAGAAAGGGTTTCTCTAGGTTAAATTAGTCATAACTTGTTCTTGGAAAAACATACAAAGAAAGGATAAGTCAAATTCTTCTGTAATATGCATGTAGACAAGAACTGCATTTGAAGATTAATTATCTCATTATTTTGCTAATATGCTGTAATTAACTGAGCTATAGCACTGAAATTACTAAATGTGGGATTACTATTCCAGGTTTGAATTAGCTTGTATCTCAGAGATGTTCTTCACTACACCTCAGCTTTAGGACATATGCCTAATTAAATTACCACTTTATTTGCTGCAGCTGCTTCATAAATTTGCACTTCAAAATAGTTCCATCATTCACCATGTCATTTCCTGTGTTTTGTAATTATTGGCTGGTAAAAAATTAAACCCAAGGAGTTTAACAATAGCACAGTAGCTTTTCCTTACACTCAAATTAGGCCTAAGGGATTTTGAGTGCAATTATGGTGTTGACTGGATTAGTACAATTGGTTAAAAATGCAAGGATATTTCATTAGCTATTCCTGAGGCTTGTGGATTATGCCCAAGAAAACGAAGCTTTAATTTCATCTAAGTTATTTCCATTATTTCTCAGAGAAAAAAAAAAAAAAAGCTCGGTAGTTACACAGGACTGAGAGGACAGAACAGACTGAAACGGTGTCAGTGGGATTTTCACCATTACCTTCAAAGAAGTAATGCTTTCAGCTTAATATATACTTCTTCTAACATAAGGAACACATTACATTTACATTTTGGGGGAGCTCATATTTACTTTGCAGATGCTCTAAATAGAATTTGTATATTTTTTTCTTACATTCCTGTTTCCAGTATTTTACCATTACTTGTGCAACTGCTAGAAGAAAAGGAAAAAAAACAGAGAGCTCCCTGCTAAAGCTGGATATGAGAGAATATACTTTACCAATACCAAACCTACTTGAACTTTTGCCTTTTGGAGAGGTTGCATCTTAAAGGGACATATTAACATGGCAGTTTGCCACAGATCACTGCTCCTGTAGTACAGTCAGGTACAGGCAGCCGTGCTTGTCTGGTATTTTAATACCTGACTGCTTCAAGTCAGATGTCATTCCAGAGCAATTACCATTACTCAGAAATAGCTGGAATGATAGCTGTAGGCAGTCTACCATTTTTAGGAGAGATATTGGTTTCTGCGAAGTCCTGAAATGTGCAAAGCCACGCTACAGTATTTCTTCTAGACATGATTTCAATTACGGGACCCGGTTATCAGTCCCCATTGGCATTCTTCATAATCATCTGCTGTATGCAAAGATGCAATATCATTAAAATGACATTATTATTCACGAATGCGTTTGGAAAATCTCATTCATCATACATCCCTTAGAAAAACTAAAATAACAAATATAAGCAAGGTCATTCATCTTTCTGGGATGTTGCAAATTGGAAGCATCATGACTAACCATGGTGCTTTGCTTATGAAAACACTTATTTTCATTCTTATATTTTGTGGATTTTGGGCCTTTTCAATGCAGTGGTCAGAATGTTGCCTCAAACTACCAAAATAAATTGTGGATCTTCTCAGCCATTCTCCTGAGGCAACAAACATCCTATCAAAATTGCAGGTGGGGAAGCCCTCTTCCCACAGGAAAATGGTTCAGGATGTTTCTACAGAGGGATTTCTACTTTATAAGATCTATAACTTCTTGGTATCATCCAGAGGTCATCCAAATGGAGCAGAATACATACATTTGTAACAAGTAGGACACTGGTACTAAGAGACATTTCACAGCTATGAAATACAAGGACAATCTTCCCAAAATATAGGAAAACATTCCTGTATAAAAGGAAAAAAAAATCATATTCTGCGTTTGGAAAGACCTGAATTAAAACCTATGGGAAATGTAGGCAATAAGAATGGACCTTTTTAAAGAAATCTGACTTTTCAAAGAAATTGTATTAGACAAAGTAATTGTCAAACTTATATCTTCAGGTGAGTCATCAGTGGCTATCAGTCATCACATCTCCATCTGTTTGAGTGCCACTATCCCAACACAAATCACTTGTGACTCTGACTCTCAGTGTTTGGTTATCAGCCTGATAAAGACAGACAATAGAGTACTCAAATAGATATGTATCATCTCAGAGATAATATTCAGTATCAGATAAAATCATGCTATTGATGGATAGATATAGGTGGTTCTTCTGTGTACTTTTATTACAAGGAAACGGAGCCATATTTCTCATACTTGTATAGCAAAGCAGATGCAGCAAGATTAACTTTTAGTCTTTCTAGGATGTCACCATGTAAATATATACTCCTTATAAAAATTGCATTATAAACCCCTTTGTATTTCTTGAATGGCTAAAATAATTGCCTTAGAGCATCCATGAAAATCGACTTTCACAAAAAGTAAAAGGAAGTAGCAGGCGTCAGCAAACCTGGCTCAGAGGGATTTCAGACTGCAAATCTCCATCTAACATTGATTCTCTATCTAGCTAAGATAGAATCACAAAAATCCATTTCTGAACACTGCTGCATTTTTGGAGCGGTCCAGTTCTGCATCCATACATAGATTTCACAGTTTAGGATATTCTCTTTTAGAATAAATTGAATCTCTTCCCAAAACTGAAGCACCGTTTCTTTCCCCTCCTCCCAAAAAAAGGAAATTAATCCTATTAAAAAGAACTTCAATCTATAGTACTCTGTGATTGCGTACTCTTGTCCATGGGTAGGATATCGGTCTCAGTGATATGACCACCAAATCTGTTATATTCAGTGTCCAGAGATCACAACTGCTTCAAGTTAATTAATTCCTATACCTCTGTAATGGATGTTTCTCTGTTAATAGTCTATTCAATAAAAGAGGTGATGAAAGAGATGATGAAGTATGCTGGAAAATTGAAAAATGCAATGACAATAATTATAAAAGGTACAGTGTAATATAGTGAAAGCAATTTGCTCAATACTCTTAATGTTGTCTATAAAAAATCTCATCCTGTTCTCACCAGGGAAGCAGGCTGGGCTGTATGCACTGTCTACAGAGTCCTTCAGCAGTTTAATGTGACCAAACTAAATTACTTCCCCTGCATCTTTTTTAAATATGCCCAAAAGGTTTCATTTCTGGGTGGACAGCTTGTATTAAGGCAAGGAAATACAGGAGGCATACTGACAAACATTAGGCTTGTGTATATAAGCACACTCCATAATATTCAGCATGTAAAGCTTTTTAATTTTGCCTCCCATACTCAAAATGACATGGGAAGGCATCCAACTCCTAATTTATTATTCTTCTTAATTATGCTCTACATGTGCAATGTGGTAGTTAGTGGTTAGTGGTGAAGAAGTATTTATGCCTAAAGAGGTCCTTCAGAACTGAAGCAAATTTCTTGCTTAATGTCTTTACCAACCCAAAAATAAGGAAAGTGGGAGGGGGATATATTATTATATATTATATTACAATGGATATATTGTGGTGTTACATGTTTTTATGTTTTTCTGTGTGCTAAGTGTTTTTGATACCTGTTATGTGTCAGCTCTCTAAGATGATGAACAGGCAAATTCATTTGTCTTCCACGTCTCAGCATGCTGAATCAGCCCATTAAATCTCAGTGGTGCACACGTTGCCTTTTATCCTTTTCTACCTCTGAAGAACCATGTGCTGATGAAAATCAAAACACGTAAGTGTGTGTAAGAATGGTGGAAAGTTGTTAGATGCTGAAATGACTGAAAAAATATTCAGAAATGCTCACCAGTCAGCAGTAGCTGACATCCCTGTCCGGACTGTACAGCACATAGCCATGGCAGCATTCTGTGGTGCCATGTCTGCCCATGTCTGAGGAGAGATGGGAAGAGGTAAAAGCCCTTTTACCTTCTCCCAGGCGAATCCAGACCCACCAGGCCCATAATTGGGACCAGCGTAAGGACTTGTGCTCCTGCCAATCCCATGTTGCCATATGTCCCCCTTCCTGAGCTGTCCTGTGTTGCCATCTGTCCCCACGCCAGCCCGGCCGCTCAGGGCCATCTGCTTCTGCCTGACCCGTCCCACGGGGCCAGCTGTCTCACCCCTCTCCAGGCTGGTGCAGCCACACACCTTTTCTAGAGGTACACACATTCCTACCAGCCATGGATAAATATCTGCTAAAAGGGGCAGAAAGCATGAGCAGCAGCCTAGAAAAATCAATTTCTTCTGTCTGCATTTCTTAATCAGTGTCTAGTTCAGGTTTCAGTGCAAACCCATTTTTTGCAAATACTCAAAATTATCTGTGCTGACATTTTATTGAAACTCTGAGCTCAGGTGGCAGCATTGGAATTGGGAGACAGTGGGAATTTTGGTTTTCTTGCAAGGTGGCCATTACTCTGGTGCCATGTAGAAGCTCATCTGGGAACACAAGGAGTTTGCAAGTCTGTTCCTGTACCTTCATAAAAGCCTGGCTTTGAGTCATCAGAGTTATTAAGCTCATCTCAAATGTAGCACCATTAAAGTGGTGGCACACAAGGAAATAATCCCATCTATTGCCCAGCTTTTTGAAAAGTCTGAGTCTACAAAGCTATATTTAACCAAATGAGCGGAAAAAATGGAAACACTTTTGAATTCCTATGAAAAAGCTATTTCCTTGGTCACTGTGGGCACTTAGCTGTATCGAGACAAGGGATGTGGGGAGAATTTTCCACTTTCCAGTTGCATATTCTCACATCACAGCTCCCTGCTGGGACAAAACACAGGCGTGCACCAGCTGTCCCTCCTTCTTCCCTCCTACCTTCCCACAATCTGGTTTTCACAGAAAAGAAAACTGGAGGTGTGGGCTGGACAGGAGCCATCATTTTTCCTAGCAGGTAAGTCTAGACATAGCTTATAGTACCCTTCATACCAGTTCTCTTTCCTCATTTCCAATCTGTAGCACATTTTTACTTATACCGAGATGAGTGTTTTTAAGTGTTCCAGTTTGACTGATACCATGGAGAAATCACTGTCATTATTGCTGCAAAATATTTAGGGAGGGATTGTTTCAACATTCTGGCTGTTTATCCAATAAAATATTTTCCCTGAAACAGTGGAGGTTAAAATATGAGATTTGAAATCCCATATGCATTGACGTAGATGCTGTAACTTCTGTTGATTTCAGCAGGGCCAGAAAGCCACCCTGTGGTGAATATTCTGCTCAATCGACCTCTCCACATACGTAGGTGCTTCTAAAATTGACAACCATATTATCCTGGTCCTAAAGGTATGAACAGCAATCTGATGCAAATTGAAGTGATCAATTCCATTGGAAAAGAGACTACTATTAAATCAAAGACACAAATAAATCTTTTCCTCAATTATTTTCATGAGGTTCAGGTTAGACATCTATGGTTTGGGTCACAGCTGTATACTTACTCTGGACTCTAGTAGAGGTCTTGGTTGGTTTTCAGATATTCTTTTGGCTTAAAGATGCATAAAGAATCTTAAAATGATTTCACAACGTGTAATAAGGAATGATGAGTTGCACTGACAAACTAAAATTTCTACTTTAAACATTAACACCACATGTTGTTAATCTTAAAAAGAAATTTATTCTTTAGAAGAAATTTTTCGACTGTACCCTTCCACCTCAAAGAATTAACTTGTTGCTTTCTTAAAAGATTGCTGATGAATATTGGAATATGGTTCTGTATAAAGTTACAGCCATGACAAATGCAAGATTCCATATAAAAAACTCTCTGACCCAAGACTGTGTGTCATTTAGTTAGAGCAAAAGAATAAGGAATTACTCTCACAACAGGATCATATGTTACTAGTTACTTCAGTAAGAGACATTTACAACTGAGATACTTCAGGTGAAAGCGGGGGACAGTGAAAGAATATCTCACTAGACCAAACACTGTTCCTTAGCCTCTGGTCAAAGTCTGACCTCAGCTGAAGCTGGAGCCATTCTGTTTGAAAGTACAGCCAAGGTCTGGCCTCATTTGTCCCAGAGGTGGGAACCTACAGCACCAGCTTTGGCTGCTTGCAGGCCCTGGTGAGGCAGCTACACTGAGCATAAAGTGCACATGAAACATGCAGCAAGGTTGGTGTTCTGGTGATCAGTCTACTGATGCCAACCCAGTGCACTAGCTGCTTCTTTCATCAGAAAACCAAACCAAGCCCAAGACCATTGCTTTCAAAGTTTGCTTACTGTGTGCAGGCAGTGCTGCCATGGGTCAGGATGCAGGGAGTGTGTGCTGACTGCATGCTGCAGTAGCAGCAGATTGTGTGGCCATGGCAAGATAGAGTTACTCACCAAAGAGACTGTGGTAGGTTTTAATAACATACGAACAGATGCCACCGAACCCTACCCAATACTTGTGCAGTTCCAGGGAAAAGTGTGAAAAAGGGAGGAAGAGGGGAAAGAAAATCCCAAGATGTGGTAGGGGTGCTTTATCAGTCATTTTGCTATTATGAATATGAACAGCAGGTAGTCCATTAAGCCCAGCATTTTCACTTAACAATTGGAGCTCTGATAGCCATTAGAAGCAGGTCATATTTAATAGCAGTTGACTCCCTCAACTCTTTCTCCTACAGTACATTTAAATGAATCTTTGGCAAGTGAACTAAATTTGGTTCTCCCGCACAGGATTGGGAGAGGGGATAAGGAAAGGCGTTTATTTTTGCAGAACTGGATCCCTTGCCACCCACTCCCCTCTGAATCTCAACTACTATCTGCTTAGTCAAAATGAACTTTAATAAATGAGCTGAACTCATTAGCTATGTGAAGCTCATGCTTACAGTCATAATGATTTTAAAATGTGTGGCTGCATCTTGAAGAAGAACAGAGCTTGACATAATTTCAGTTATCAAATACTGGTAATTGACACAGAGACAGGCTGTGCTTTACACTGGGTTATAATTAATCCACTTCAGTGACCTCAAAGGCTGCACTTCTGAGAAATCTACCACTTACGTTTTGATTCTTTGTCAACTACTTCAGCAGACATAAATTACAAATGAGGTACTAATGAAGTATTTCATCACCTGTTTACTTTCAGTGATCAGTTCCCTTACTCTAATTTACAGGAGTCACAATTTTTTTGAAGCTACTGTCAGCTGGAGCTGCCTTTTACTCTGAGCAGTTATAAATTAACACATAGCTGTGCTTACTCTCACCGACTCTTTGTTCTGGTTTTAAAATACTACAACATAGGAGGAAATAAGTTTATGTTTAGAAACTGATGGATAAGAGAAAAATTTTGTTTGCTTCTGGTCTATTATTTTCTTTAAAGGCTCACTAAATAGAAGGAAATTCCCCACTGATATAAATACACCAAATCCTACTGCAGTGAGTGTTACTGTGTCTATTTACACCAGCAAGACATTTGACTCATGCAGAAACTAAATCCTGCCATATTACCAAGCACTTGGAGTAATCTTGAAGTACACGTCAAAGAATAACCTTGGTATGCCGAGGTACTGCCACTGAAATCCTTATATTGCGCCTGTGATGTTCACATAACTGCCTCCAACTTAAAATGGCAGGGCTTGATTCCCACATGCAGGCTGAAAAAATGTGGACAAAGGGATAATTTGAGGAGTGAGTAAGCAACAACTTGACTTTCAGAGGCTGGCAGTTGGGGTACAGCCTCACCCACGTGCCTTGTCCACATCCCAGTCTGTTGTTCTGATGCCTGCAGGCTGCTCCTGAGCTGCTCCTGCTCCTGCCAGAAGCTCCCTTCAGTCCCTGCAATACCTTCCCGTGGGCTCTGCACCATCCTCCTTCATGATGGAGGCTCTTTTCTCTCCTAGGCATCAGTGCTTTTACCCCAAACTGTTCCTCCCAGCATCCTGATCAGTTGCCTTCAACTTCTTCCTGCTGACGACAGCAGTTCTCCTGCTCTATGTTGGTGTCTTCACTGTCCTCTCCCTTTTTTGGGCTACTGAGGGGCCCACAGTATCTTTCAATGCAACAAAAGCAAAGTATTCTTCCTGGTTTCGGAGTGGTCCATATCTTATCAATTCTTCTAACTCAGGAAAAAAACAGAAAAATCTCCTCATGTTTTTTCAGAGACCTAAGATGAAAATTGAAGAAATTTAATTATGGGGAAAGATATATGTAATTTGTGAGGTCTGTTTGAAACTGGGCACTTCATGTGGAAGCCACTACTGGACTCACAGTTGGCTGGAATTCAAGGGAAACTTTACTTTTCAAGTCTGAACCAAACCAGTGAAGGTACTATGCGACAGATCATCTGGATTTTGTTGCACGCTGAGCTAGAACAGGAGGTTGCCTGACAAATGAGAGTAAAACATATTTGTTTACTTTTTGATGGGGTCTTTAATTGTCTCCTAAAGGGAGTGAATTGAAGAAAAAAGACAGAGAAACAGTTAGGCTCCCATGCTCTGGAGAGGGAGGCAGCATGCAAAAGGTGGGGAGAGATGGCGGATCTTGGCAATGCAGGGGCCTCTAACACTGCCAGACATGAGGCAATGAAATGTACCTAAATGTATAATTTTGTCTACACTTGAAAATTTCCTGTCATAAATAAAGCCATGAGTTATTGCTTAAAGAAAATTGCAACCTTTTCCTTCGTTTATTCCCACTGACAAACATCCTTGAAAACCAAGCTGCAAACCCACAGCACAATATAACTGGAGATGAGAAGAAAGTGTAAGGAAGGTAAGAAAAAGTTATGGGACTCAGGACCAGTGTGGTGGCCCAGGGCAGTTGTACTGCAGGATCTCAGTGCCACCAGGGGAGAGTAAACAGCCTGTGCCCATGAGGCATCCCAGACAGCCTCTGGACAGAGATACTGCTGCAGCCTTCTGGGACAAAGGAAAGTTCAAAGCACAACGCCCAGCACATGGGGGCTCAAACACAGGTGCTTCAGTGGTGTCTCGCAAAGGTGGAACTGTACAGACCATGCGCCTTAAAATGTTTCCTCTTAAGCCTGTTTATATAGTCATGTCCAGTTATCATAGAAAAGCCACAGTGTAAGTTCCCACTGCACTCGTAAAATCATATTCTGAAATAATTTGTTTCTGGGTCTGTTTTGCTCTAGGTTTTACAGCCTGCAATGCTGAGGGTATGAATGCACTTGAGACAATACTGGAAGGCCACGTGCACTGAACCCTAGACCCCCTTCCCTAGACATCTCCAGTTTGTAAACCCATTGCTGAGATTCATTGCCCTACAACAGGCGGGATCTGCTCCATGGTCATTGCTCGGTGGAAAGTACAGAAAAATAGAAGGCTGTGTTTGTCTTTTGAATGTGTTATTTCCTGGACCTCACCACATCTCCTCTTTCTCTCTGTCTTTCTCAGCAGAACTGATCACCTCTCAGATTGCCCAGGGCTGACCACACTTGGTGCAACAAATATGTGTATCATGGGAAAGACAAAACCTGAACCCAAAAGTGTCAGCAAGGCCCAACCTAGTAAAAATTTCCATAGGTTTTCATAACTAATTATTTTGCTATACAAGGGAAAAAAGTGTTATTACCATAGCAACTGTCACAATACATAGAATTGAGCATTTTTTAAAATAAGCTGTACTTTTTGCAGTTACAGACACATCATGATGACATATTTTTTTCTTTTTCACTTTTTCAACAGTTGTAAGCAATATGCAAAGGATCTAATTTTTTTCCAATATTGCTGTGACGCTTTTTGTGGTACTCCTTTTTATTAAGAAAAAATTTATTTAGAGAAGAAGTAAATCTACTTTTTTTGAGGCAGAAAACAATAATGGAAATTAATTATGCACACTTTAAAAGTAATGAGAGAGGGAGATGACAGTGAGGAGTAACTGTCCCTTTACAAGGTAAGCAGGGCTGCAAGGAAGCTTAATAAACTCTTTGATTTTGCCTGTCCCCATCAGTGCTGGTAAGGTACTGTCCACCATGCAGCATGCACCTACAGATCATCTCTGTGAGCAAAAAGGAGGAGTTCTTCTATGACCCAGTTCATGCCACCACAAAAGTATCTCCTCTTTTCTTCTTAGATAGTCCCAAGCCAAGGCAGCAGTTGAGAAGCAGCTGAAGACTGTCTACAGCTGCCATCTACTTCCATCCTGGTACTATGCTACTACCTATAAGAAGTCCAGAATGAAAGGGGGGAAATGGCTGACCTCAGAATATGAATTATTCTTTTGCTGCATTTTCATTCCATTCAGTGGCTGCAGGCAGAAGCCAAACTTGGCCCACTTTGGTAAGCGTGCTTTCCCCTGTGGGCTGTTAGACTGTGCTTTGTGCTTAACATTGCCAGATAAGACTAGTGCAGACATGAAGGTAGGAACAAGGAATGGACTTTCTGTTGATGGTACAGAAGTGAAGCAGTAGTTACAATATCCTTCATAGACAGACAGAGATTTGATGCTATTCCTTTGACGCTATGTAGCTTCTGGATCTACCTTGAAGAAAAGAATTGTAAGGGCTGCAGGGAGAGGAAAGTCAGGTTTAGAGAAGCAGTTAGGGTCTTGTGTGCTATCAGGTGCTTGGACAAGGTTAAACAGCACATGGATTTCATAGGTTTCTGTGAAATCACTGAATTGTAATTCTCTCTTTCTTTTATTTCTCTGGTTGAGATGTGGCCTTGTGTGATGTTTTAGCCTCCATTTTATCCCCAAGACTCTTTGAATTTTAAAGGCCAACAAAAAATGGTTATTGCAGTTTAAAGTAGGAGTCTGAGTAGAAGGAACCTGGAAAATAACTTTTCCCCCTTTCTCCTAAAAGCGTTCAAATCCAAAATTTTCCTTTCCTTGCCCAGCTCAGAATATCTGAAAATGCCAAAATTCCCTGGAAAGGCCTGTGCACCTTTCTTAGGGTTCAAACTCAGCAAAAAGCTTAAGTCCATGCTCAATTGTAAGCACATGTTTAAGTTCTCTGAACTGAAGCCTAAATCTGTTGTCCCTCCAAGCCTTGAGATTGGTATGCATTTTCACTGTAACTCTGATTTTTTTAAAAAAAGAAAAAGCCTAGGAAAAGCTACAGAAAACAGAAGACTGTGTGTCTGTTTCTATTTTAATAATTACATCCACTTAGAAATTATAATTGCATAGTCATTAAGTCCCGTTCACATAAAATCCTGGCTAGCTTACTTTTATGAAGTAATTTTTACTTTCCGTAGTCTTGTTGCTCACAAAACTGGCAAATGTACATTTGTTACAAGTCAAGAATTATCTGAAAGGTAAATTTCATATTAATGGCACTGATGTGCTTTCTTTTAAAACTTCTTTGGTTATTTCATTGCTTACCATAATTTAAGACTTGGCTGCATAACGAGTGTTGCACTTTGGCAATTGCTAAAATGGTCTGTGTGTGGTCAAGACAGCTGTGTCTGTTGTTACTGAACATAAGGCTGACTTCAGTAACCAGTATCCGCTTCAAGTAGGATTTCAAACCTTTTTGCTTTCTTTCACTAATACCAGGTTACACAGACAGAGAAAAGGGGGGCCAGTGCTGACCTGTCTTACTTGTTGTTCTGCAAATCCTATGGCAGGCAGATAGAGCACGAACAGATTGGAATCTCTGCCTTCAAACCTTCAGCGATGAACAACAGCTGAGCAATCTCAGCATGTCGTGTTTTGGGGGTTCTTCTCCCCATCTAACAAAATGCTAATCCTCAAATGACTTCAATTTCCACTTCCAAAATATTCTGAAGAAATCTTGTGCTGTCTGGTGCAACACTTTGGTCTTTGAGCTGCACAGAGGTGGTCTGATCCCTATCTCACTGGGAACTGGGAAACAATGTCACCCAAATCAACATATAAGTAGTATATACAATATCTAAACTTGGCATGAGAGGAAAATTGCACCATGATTACACCACTCAAGGAAGTACTTTTAAAGCTAAGAAGAGAGATGGGGATCAAACAGATATAAAGGGCTTTAGGGCAACAGTGCCAGCTGAGGAACTCATGCCTGAACAACAGCGGGCGGTGGCTGCTGCCTTCTCAGCCCGGCTACACCTCTGTCCACGTCCCACACCAGCCACCAGCATGCACGTCCTAAGGAAAACCTAAGATGGGCACTGCAGCCTGCTGAGCTGATGCCAAGCCTGCCTCTGCAGACCCTGCTTGCTTTGGGGGTTGATGGGCATCCTGCGCCTCCCTGGGGGAGGCATGGGCCAGGGGCAGTTTTTACCACTGTGCTTCCTTTTCCCAGAATGACCTCCCTGTTGAGGGGACAAAATAGTCCCTATGCTGTGCATTATGTAATTTATATGTAAATGAGGTGGAGAATATGCGCAAACAAGCTCCACATACGTTGCTCCAGTGGATTCCACCATGCAGAATCTGGTTTCTATCAGAAGCATATACAGATGGGGTTTCTGCAGACTAAAGAAACCAAGATGTGATTGCTTTTAAAGAATGTACCTACTGATACAATGCTGAGAGAAAACAGGAAAGCGCTAAGTATTTGACTCTTAAAATAACACTGCTTTTTCTAGTCATGAAAGATTTTGAGTTATACCTCCTATTGCACTCACAAACATTTAGCTATTATTCAGGGAATATGACTGTTGAGATTTATTCCAACACATTCCAGAACACCCTTGTAAGATGAGATTTAACATCAAGTGAACAACATGTCCTACATAAACCTGTTTTTTTAAAGCAAATACCAAAAAAAAAAAAAAAATCAAGCATTGCTTTTAAATTAACCTTTCAAGGTCATGTGGGATGAAGTGATTTAAATATATAGCAAAGTGGTAGAGAAATGTGCAGCTTACTGCAACGTGTTCTTATACAGTAAGAATATGTCCTCATTTTACACATGGTTGATTCATATACAATAAACACATTTTTGAAGGTGACCTTGAAACCACTATCCATAGTTTTTAAACATTTGTGTTACAACTGAATGCATGCAAATGCATCTGTGAAGAGTTTTAAAAGTTTTTTTTTTTCTCTAAACAAATAATACAAATAATTTCTTTGTTATAAGAGGCATAAATCAGTTTATTTCTGCTGGGTTCACTGGACCTACCGCAATTTGCACTAGCTGAAAATCTGGCCCTCATTTTTTAATCCACAGATATACTTTGTCATTGCAGCTTATGTAAACATGAGATCAGCTAGTAGTTCCAGAACCAAATGAACTCCTTGATAGTTCAAACTCAAACTTCAGTTTTAAATCTGAATTTTGCTCTCATCATTTATCTTACAACTGACCACAAGTAGACACAGAGCATTGCTGGGTTCTGTGGTATGGTTTTGTCTGGGGATTTTAAAATATAAGTACCCTGTTCTTCTCCAGACACAAAAATTTAAGTCACCCATTAAAAGTTAACGTAGCTGTGTGTACTTGTCTTAATAAGCTTTGAAAGAGCATTCTGTAATAGCCCAAACAAATCTAGCATCCAACAGATTCTCATTGTTTGAGTCAATCCACATTATAAATGGTGCATAATGTATTTTTATTTTTAACAAATGGAACTATTTTCAAGCCATGGGAATGCAGAAATGGAAAAGAAATAGCTGAATTTCTGTTTCATTCTATAATTTAGAATGCACACATGAGATTGGACAGGATATAAGTCGTCTTTTAATGTGCAAGGACCAGCCCACAAGAAATCTGAAATAAAACAGTTATTCACAAATGTGGTTTCAAACACTGGTATTTTATACACAGTGTCAGTATTATTAATTTTGTCTTGCATTTCCCCAAATAATTCAAACTACTTTGTAGTCAAAACAGTCAGAAACATAAACTTGGTTGACTACTGCACTGCTACATAGGGATGAAATGCAAAGGGTATTTCATGGTGGATAGCCTTGCTGAACACATTAAAGGATGAGAAAAATACTTAATCCACTTTAAACTATTGGGAGAATTTCAGCTGGCAAACTGGTCATACTGGAATTTGACCATATGCCACCAACACCTCTATGAAATGCTCTAAAACGCAGTTTCTCAGGAATGAAACAGTTGACTACTGTACTGAGAGGTGGGAGGACTGTAAAATAATAAATAGTCTAGAAAATAACATGAGGTGAAGACTGAAAGTAATAATGACCATACTACCATATACTTTCAAAGTACTTTTTATCTGAGAATTTAAAAAGAATTTTTACACATGTAGTGCTATAATAGAAGCAAATATTATGCTGGTGTTACAGAAGAGTAAACTGAGGCATAGCAAATTTACATCACTTGCTTTAGGCAACACAGATGGTTTATGGGAATGCAGGGAATATAATTAGTAATTCTGAATTATACTGTACTATTTTAATCACAAGACCTTTTTCTCTCTGTGGTACTTCTCATGCGTTTAGGACCAGATTTGGAAAGATTTGTATGAAAAGTTGCAGGCAGAAACCTATAAGGACTTTCCAAAGCACTGTGCAGATCTAGGAGGAGTTTGAGTCCTAAATCACTGTGAGCACCTGGGTCTGAGCCTTGTAAAGCTGAGCAGAACTGTAGAACCATAGGATGTGTCTCCAAGACACCAGCACATCACTGGGGTGCTGGCTACTTCAAGAACACAACATTCAGTTGACTCACTCTAGATCCACTCGGTATCCATGACACCGTCTCGTGTGCTGAAAATGAGGAATTTTGCTGAGACATAAAATATTGTACAATATTTTATTTCGGGGATGCATTTCCAGCTCTACCTATGCTGTGTGCATTATTCTATATGACCGTCCTTGGTGTTGGTCTAGAAGTTCCTCTGTCATCTAGAAATTGAAAAATGAGATCTACAGACCCCTTCAGAGGCGTTGCTTTTCATGGAATAATAGATGAGTTGTCATTAAGCATTGGTGTGGAAAGTTGCCGTCAGACTTGGCAGTTCTCATTCCAAAAATCAAGCTTTGAAGTTTTCCTCACTGTTGAGGGTTTATGATATAAATACAAAAGCAAAGATTAAGTTTTATAGGTAGTTTACCAGACTAAACATAGTTGTGAAAACTGTTAAAAAAAGAAAGATTCCAAACATAGCAACAACCTCCACAGTGACAAAAATGAAACTTGGGAACTGCTGTCTACCAGCTCCACCACATGGCAAAGTGGTAATTTACAGTTCACTTGATAGAAGCAGGATAATTTCAAACTAAAATCTTAGTCTAACCCAATTTCTTCATCACACACCTTCAGTAGGAAGGTCCCAGGGAGCAAAACTGTGACAAAGGCGCATGTGAAGTCAAAATGGGCTTTGTAAGACTATAAATGATGGCCTGCCAGAGTGGACAGTCCTATTTAGATGAAAAGCTGTCTCTGCAGGTTTGGAACCCATGTTTTCTTACATGTGTGTAGGATAGTAGAGACTGATTTCTGCTTGGAGCTCCTGTACACGACCATAGTATGCTTAATTAATACCAGAGAACTCCCTGGCTCCGGGGGCAGAAAGGGAAGACCATGATGAAACTGTCTGTGGTCCTATAAGGTTACCACACAGCTACGCCATGAGCCCACCAGCCCTTGGACTTTTCATGCCCTGTTGTACTTGGGGATGAGAAGAAGAGTACAAGACAGTGGGCAGACACTCCAGCCTTGGCCTCACTTTTTTCATTGTCATTGGAGATAAACTTCAAGCCATGAAGGAAATGTGCTTTTGCGCTCCTTCAAGGCACATGTGGCCCATATCCATTGCTTCCATGAGAGGAGAGGTTCTTAGAGGAGAAGGCAGATGGACGTGTCTTGTGATGAAATATTTAAAGCATTAAATTGATTATTCAGAATGCGAGTTATCTTGATTGGCTCAAGCCAAACTACCAGACAAATGAGTGAACCAGACTTTTTCTTTTCCTTTCAGTTAAAAAATGAAAAAAATATTTGTGCAATGACACAGCTACAGCACTTGTGTTTGCAAAATTTAGTCTCAGCTGCTGTGGTCCTCAGTGTCTGTTCCTATGGAATGGTTATATCTGATTCATTCGGAAACACCACTTTGTGACAAGTAACTAATTAGTACGTAAAGCATGTCATGAAATGGACTCAAAATGCACTGTGGCATAACCATCATAAGGAGAAACTGGAGCTGGCTCACCAGCTTTTTCAAAGTTTTGCTTTGCAAATATCTCATGGCAGAAATAGTAACCGTGAAATTACTGTTCAGTAGCTGCAGACTCCTAACTTACTAATAACAGAAGTTTCTGCAGGGCTGCTTTTGATTTGAGCCTTCACCTGGCACTATCCTAGCTCATGAGGCATGGGATTCTTTACTATTAAAAATGTATTTTAAAATTGAAGCATAGTTAAGTACTGGTATTTTGTGGCTTCATATTTTTTACAAATAGCTCTGCATTTTTAATATGATCTCAGAAAGTATATTCTAATTAGTTTTTCAAATTTAGAACAAACTTCATTTATTCAGATTGTGATACAAGAAGTAGCTCCAGCTATTTTCTGGCGCCAGAATATTTAGGAGAGAATTCAGACAGTGTATGGAGCTAGTATTTTAAGTAGCATGGACTTACCAGAGAAGACAGGGAAGATTAGGATTTCTAGATTTATCTAACACAAGGCAGAAAATACTTGAATTCACATCTCAGCAAGAAAAATCTATATGCTTGTGTGCCTACATAAAGACAGGGCAGAGTGTCTGGGAGACAGAACATAGGGTAAATTATAAGACTATGGAGCACACAGGGTTTTGATCATTACTCTCTTGTCTTCTAGATGTATTAGACTTTCCTGGCTACAGTTTTTCATTCAACAATCATCATCTTTCTCTAGGCAGTGATTTTTCATTGACTAATCATTCACAAGTTACCATGAAATAAACAGCCTCATAAACTTAACTAATATTTACTTTAAGATAGTGCAGAAGAACTTGCCCCATGGAAGGTGAAGCAGAAAAGCACACACAGAGTCGTGAAGGAGGGTGTACTTCATCATCTGGAGATAAGGACTCAGTGATAGAAGTGGCCACAAAACACTGACATTTTCTAAATTAAAATTCTAACTTGTCAATTTAAAGAAAAGCACAAAATCATTCTAGTTCCACTAAAAAATGTCTTGAGTGGATCTAGATCAAATAATGGGTTTTATATTTTCCTGAAGTGTCATTTTATTCTAAGTTCCATGTTTCATTTTGAGATTTTTTTATTTCAAATCAAATTATTTCCCTCTAATATTTTGTTCTGAGTTTCCCCATGGGCTTCCACATTGCTTTCTATGTCCTTTGATATTATGTCTGCCCACTTTCTCATGAAATAAAAAAAAAATTTACTGATTTCACAGTAAAATTTAAACTCATTATATTTATAATGAACAATTTATTTGTGTTAGTTCTTTTTAGTCCTATTTGGGATGACATAAAATCTCATATAATATGGAAAGTGGTTAAAAAAAGAGAAACTTTCTACTTTGGTGTTGCTGTCCCATTTTCAGAGTACAATAATCACTATGATGGATGTGGGAAGAGAAAAAATGAGCCTCTTTGCTTTATTTCTTTTCAGTCCATGGGTAGAAATGATGAAGCATTTCAGTCTAATCATTCTTCACATCCATCCTTGATAAAATTCTCAGCAGTCAGCACAGATTTAAGAAGAAAAAAAGGACACTGCCTGTCTTGTTTTTCAACATTAGGAACGTTTTAAGCAGTATTGCAGGTGGGAATATGGTCACAAATGTATTTTATTTTTCATAATTTCACTCTGGATTTTAAAATGAAAAATGTAATGCAGATTCTGACATCTGAAAGTATTTTGGAGCCCTTGAAAAACCAAAGACTGAGGGAAAACAGAACACATAAAATACATTTTATTTTTGTGGATGAGATTTGTGTGAATCGGGATTTAATTTTTGATTAGCTATTTACAAATGATTGCATCTGCAGTGCCGGAATGCCAAGATATGCTGTGATATACTGAAGAGCAGACTCAGAATATTCATAGTCTGAATATCGAAAAAAATAGGGAACTGAGAAAAAAGGGAAAACACCTACCAATCTGGGGAACAGACAGGTCCACATTTGTATTTGTCACTTAGCCTATCTAATTCTAAGTCAAAGGGACTCATAATTCTGATTGTCATCCGGGGAGAAATGTGAAGTGCTCTTTTATATAAGAAATGTTCCTGTGGCTTTTTCAGTGGATTGTTAGGTAGAAGCCGAGCTGCTACAGGGAAAGAGAAAACTGCATTTTTAATGTCAAACACTACAATGTAGAAGTTTACCTTTCAGGATTTATGTATAAACACAAACAATAAAAGGCTACACTATAAAAGCAGCAGCTTATAATAAGCTTCCTGAGGTATGTAACTTGCCCACTGCTGTTATTCTTCCCTTGAAATGCTTTTAGTCCTTCTCCCTCCAGGAAGTGACAGGCTGGCATTTGGAAGAGGCCTTTATCAAAGGAGCCTGCTGTTACCTCCAAACCTGACGCTGCTATTGTCGGTTACAAAGGAGGCTGGATACTCTCACAGCTAATTGCCACAATCTGTCATCTCTGAGATTTAGGGAATAGGTTTTTTTCTGGGGGATATTGGTGTTCCTAAAAGGCCGGCAGTGGGGCTGGCAGCCACCTCTTGTGGGTCATGTCTGGAGACTGGAACCTGCCAGCGGTGGGATGGGACTGCTTCAGGCACATTTGGTGGGCTGGAGGTTTCTGTGCCTTGGAGAGGCAGTTGCCAAAGAAATAAGCAGCTCAGTTTTGACAATGACAAAGCCTCTGCTGAAGCTAATGTCAATGAGAGAAAGGAGGTGAGGTAAGGGTTTGCAATGGGTCAGGAGCAATGGGCACAGTCCTGAGAGGAGATGCAGTTTGGCCAGTCACTCACTTCAATAGGATAGACAGAATAGCACAGAAGGATTACAGCATGGGACAATCAGGGGGTAGAAGTGGTTGGGGACTTCCCTGTGGTGCCCTTGATGGCACATTCTCAGAACTGAATGGTTACACAGGACAGCACGGAGGTCTTGCCAGGGTAGACAAGGACCCTTCCCCCTATGGGTAGGGCTTTCTCCCAGCATTTGGGACACCCAGCACCACAGTCCCCTGCTGGCTGAATGAGATCAAAGTCTCTCACTTGGATCTCTGATGGAGCAAATAAATGGTCCTGTTGGGTGTGTTTGTCTTGTATATATAATAAAATATTCCTTGGTCTAAGGAAATGGTATTTGTCTTATACAATACAGATATCTGTATCAGAGCTAATGTTTCTGTATTAGTTAGTGGAGAGGAATAAACACTTAACAGACATTTCATCAGACCTATTTTTAGGTGTAGAGGACATTAACTTATAGCAGCAATAACATTAAGGGAAGTGGAGGTTCTTGGAGCTGAACATGGAAAGAAGCTATTGGGAAAGACAACCCATCAAAAGAGGTTAGATGATACATCCAGCCAGGGAGCGCTCTGTATGATGCTTATGTGAACGCTAGTCCATGAACTTAATGTCAGCCCTTATTTGCTGAGGAAATTTAAGGCCTCTCCAGGTGCCAAGCTGCCAGCCAGCCATAATAATGATACTTTATCCTCAGTTTTCGTTCTGCTCCAAACTAGCAGGTTTCTGACACATAATGTATGTTGATGAGCAGAACTTCCTGAACAGTATCTGAGTAGCCACACTTTATTAGCATGCTAAGCATGGACACAGAGAGCTCTGCAGTAGTGTGATTGGATGGGAGGAAACTCATAATAAATACATCAGTAATTAATAAAACAAGAAATACAAAGAGTGGGTCTGCTGGCCTTTGCAATACAGACATAACACAGATGGTTTGCTGGACTGACTTCCAAAACTGCTAGCTGGAACTGGCAAAAGGTGAAGGGAAGAGAGGTGGCTTTTAGCTACGTAAAGTATGAAAAAAAATTTATATCATATACAGAAAAAGGATTAATTCTGTGTGCACAACTGTGGTTTTAATATAAACTCAATGGATCACTCTTATCAAAGAAGTGGTGAAAACTGACTGCAGCTACATACTAGCCACATTCTCAAGCAGCATCAATCTCTGTATCTGAACATCTCACATGACTTCAAAGGAAAACATAAACCCTTCCTCCCTTTGCATCATTTATAGGGCTTTGCTTTGGGTTTTATTTTTTCAACTAAAGGCAATTATGCTGGAAGGTCCACATCAAAGAAAATGCCAACCTTAGGCCTTTTTGCACTATCCAGGACGGGACTGCAATGGATATTCATCTATTTAGGGTTTCCCATCACATGCACTGGCCAGAGTATGTTTCACAGTATTAATGGTGGTGAGGTTAAAGTCTGGCTTTTCTTAGAAAAGCTGGATATCATCATAACCAGCTGTTCTGATTTGCTGAGTATTTATTAACATCTTTAGTAATTATTCATGGCAGATTTCATGAGAACACAATCATGCAGCTTGTGTAGATTAATGCCCTCTATAAAACCTGCCTAGGCTTATGCAGTTAGCTCCTTCGTTAAAGTGTGTTTCTCCCATTAAAATATTTAGCTATTGGAGGCATATGCCCCCTCTCAGGCACAGGCTGTGCATGTTTTCTGTGCTCGTTCTGCATGAGAAACTCTCATTGACCCAAATAAGGGCTCAGTGCATGGGCCATATGCTAAGAATATGGAAATTGCCTTGAGAATATGTTGATTTTCCATACCCCCATTGTAACCACAGCGTGGGTGTCACTGCTGGGTGGTGTCTAGCAAATGGATAAAACTGTATCACTGGATTCAGTGGAATTTTTGTCTCTGAATAAAACGAGAGGATACTTTCATGCCCGTTGCTGTTTGGGCTGCTCACAGCTGCCTCTGATTCCCCTGATGAGGGGTGTCATACACAGTACTGTGGACTCTTCTGGGATCAGATGACCCCAGGGGAGGGTCCTCCCCTTCTATCTGGAAGGATCCCAAAATAATGTCAAATCATTTCTCTTGCCCCAATCTCGTCATGTTTCTCAGCAAGTACATTAAGGTTTTAGGTGAAGCCTTCCTTGACTATAGCCCCGGCAAAGTAATTCAGTGCATAACAATATAGGAACTATCCTACCTTGCTTTCACTGTCTGAAAGTTAAGTACCTTGTGTAAGTCAGTTGTGTAAGTCTCTCTGTATTAGGTGAGGAGAAATAAGCATTACCTCAGGGTTATTCATCCCATCTTTAGCTAAGAATAACACAATGTAGCAAAGAAATTCTCATCTGGATGTACAATTATTTACTTCAGAAATTACTTCAGATCCTGCCATAGAAAAGACCATAGTAAAGCAGAATTTGGGTAGCTGGATAATAATTCTCAATTCAAGAACCTGAAAGATATTTCTATTCAGTGGCAGGAAGCAATAGGAGGAAAGGACATCTCTGATGTGGACAAAAACCCTAGGCAACATATTGAGGATTAAAGGGTTAAGCTGGTAGGTTTTTTCCTTAATTTTTTTAAAGTTCTTCTTAAAATCAGTCACAAGTCCTCAGTGCCAGTATATTTGAAAGTGTTTTTGCTGCTTTTACCATTTGTTTTTTAAAGGTGCCCTAACTTTTCCTAGTCCTGTGGTATTTCAGGTCCTCTGGTCAGCTGACCCCCTCTATGTGTCAGGACTAAAATATTTTCACACTTTTTCTTGCAAACACTCTTTTAATTTTGTGTTTTCTTCCTGAGTCTGCCATAAAAAACATCAGCAGGAACCAGTTTTTTAAAAATATATATTCACCAATTTCTTAAATTTTGCAAAACCCAAGAACCTAGTAACTCTATTTAGACTACTACTGATGCCACATTCTTTAAAGAAATATAGGTTCACTTATCTTATTCCTTTTCATATAACCCACTCTGCCCAAATTTCAGTTTGAATGGACACACTAATCCTGCTTTAAAGGGCATTGGGATATCAGGTAGGTACTGCCTTGGTATGGAGTGTTGAATAATGTCATTACATCATCTCAAAAAATACCCATGTTTTATCTCAGAAAGGGTTGCATTACATAAAATAATTCCTTTATAAACAGTATGCTGCGAGCTCAGGGCAGCTCTAAGCTATACATTCAGCACCATACTCTGTTTATCTGCTTTTGTGACAACTTCTTGTTTCTAGCTCTAGAAGCCTACACCCAAGTGTACACAAATATATGCACACTTAGGCCAAAATGTGTCCATGAATCTCAGTGCCAGAATATCAGCCCCAGTGAGCTGTTTTGTTTATCCATAGATGCACCTCAGCATAGTTGCAACAATGCAGATCTCTTGAAAAGATATATTGCTGTAGACCCTTAACCTGCAGCAGTACACAGTTGTATAAGACCTACAGGTAAAAGGGGAGCTCATGCGTTGGAGTTACCCATTCCCATTCTTTCTGATGCATCTGCTGACAGGAGCACCATCTGGTGCTCCTCTGGCAGGGGAGCTTGGTGGGATGGACATTCTGTTCACCAGGACATGGGCAAAGCCACCATCCCATTTCACATCAGACAATGCCAAATTCCTTACGCTGCTATATTATTCGTGTCTCATGTTTTTACTGACTACAGATTCCTGTTGTCATATACTTCCGCACAAAGTGAGTGAAGGGTGAACAGAGAATACAGCAGCGCGTGTTTGTGCTCCCTTTGTACTGATGCAAATGATGATGCAAAGTGAAAGGCAAGGGTAAATTATGTACCTTGGGGCAGGTTGTGAGCCTTTACATGCAACATTGATTAATTACTGATATAAACAGTCTGATTAACTTAGTAAGATTATAATCAGGTCTCAAGCCTTTTGTTTCCACAACCGTAAATCAAAGGGAAGTGAAAAGACAGAAATTAGTTGTGTATGTTTCTGTATGTCTATACATACATATACAAAGACACATCCTCACAGCACAGATAGAAGGGAGGTATACGTATCAGCAAGGAAAACCTGCTGGTTTTCCTTGCTTTATCAAATGTGTGGACAAACCTGTGATTTATTTTCCATATTTTGGATGCAACCAGTCAATGTGTGCTGTGCAGCTGTGACATAAAACTTCTTTCAAAGAGGGCTAACGCTAAAGAAAGATATTGCAAATATGTGACCTGTGTTCTGGTTTTGTAAAATATTTTTCTAATTTCATCGCTCCGGGATAGAGCTTTATAACTTAAGCCAGAACCGTTGAAAAATGTTGCTGCTTTGCTACTGCAGGCAAAATCTGTACAGAATAGGATTTATAATATATACAAACTCTCAGACAGTTCCTTTAAACTTACGGAAACTCCTATAATAGAGTTTTACTGAAGTCCAAAATAAGTCCTGGCCAAAGTTTTTGCTGAATCTGTTGAATTCTAAAGCAGGCCTGGGTCTCAGCATGATTTTCCTACTGTCTCCTGAACAAAAACCACCTTATATTCCACCCAGGAGCATAACCCATAAAACACACACAATAAGATGTATAGAAATCCATCTCTCCCAGTCTAATGAATTTAATCAAGATCAACAGTTGTGTGAGATCAGTTTTGGCAGAAACTTGTGCAGGTGCAGATTTCTATTGTTGTTGAGTCAAACCATCGAACAGGAGCTCTCTTGTGCTTGAATAAACTCTACCTTTCTTTCCGACATTTTAATGAGTGAATGGCGTATGTTTTAGACACAATATTGTGCATGATACAAAGCACACACACCATGACAGACACTGTAGGATTCATGGGGTGTTTTTTTTTCCTGAAACTTTTTGAAAGACAGTAATACAGGCTCCTATCCTACAGCTGTCCTAGCTATAGCTCTTGAATAACAGGGATGTTGACTGGACAAAGAGGGTGTGAAGGCAGGAGAAAAGCCACAGAAATGGGTGCTTGTCTGACAACAACCTTCTTACCCTAATGTGGGGGTATCTTTGTCATACGGCATCCAAATTTGTTTGCACCAGCCAAGAAAGACATTGGCAGCCAAGTATCTCCCATTTTCCTCTTTTCCCTTGCCCTCCAGCACTGTCCCTACTTGCTATCAGCATTTTCTTGCCACTGCTATGGTATATGTGAGGCCATTTTCCAGGTGCAACAGCAGGAGCCAAGGTTTTGGCAAAAACACCCCCATTGATTCTTGCCCTTGCTGGGGCTTTTCTGTACCCAATGTCCTCAGGGGTTGGGGGTGCTTCTCCAAAGGGAAATCCCTGTATTTCCTATTTAATGTTGACATCAAAAAACACAACACAACTGTTTTTCCCATGGCAACTTCCTTTTTGAGTACTACGGCACTCTCAACATAACGGCGAGCGCCCATCAGCCAAGAGCACCCTGGCTTAGGGGGAAGAACAGGGCTGGTGCTGGCAGGCAGACATACCCTGCTCACAGCTGGGGATCGATCCAGAATCCACCAAAGCAAGTGGAAAGATGGTCACTGACTCTGGTGAGGTCTGGATCAGATCCCTGTGGAAAAATATGCTTGCTGCAAACTGCATACAGGGAAATTCCATTTATAGAGGAGTCAAATGAAATGGTCAAATAGCTTCAATCCATGAACAAATTGCATTTCTACTTATGAATTTTGTCTTATAGGCCCCAGTCCAGTCAGGCACTTAAGCACCTGCGTATCTTTAAGCTGATGAATAAATCTCTCAGAGACAGTGTGACCAGGTTGCTGAATCTGGGCAGAAGTGCAAGTTTTTTCAGTGAAAAATAAGCAGATTTTATTTATTTTACTCAGAGATATTTGATATGTGTAATTTTGCAGTAGCATGTGATTAAAAAATCCTGACATTTTCAATCATACATTTACTGCCTGCATGTTTAGGAAATTAGCTAGTTTAGCTTTTAATATGTAACTGTATAACTTGGTTCTTTACTAGAATGGCACAATTTAATCTTTTTTAGCTAATATTCTCCACTCGTTTGCAGTCTTGCAAAAAATGTTGTTTAGACATGTTATGTTTTATAGCATGTCTTGCTTAATAAAAATATAAGAGAAAATTAAAACATGATTTTATTTTCAGCTGCCCACAGATGGCATTTTATGTTGCCAAAATCACCTAATGCAACTTTCTTCTGACTTGCAACATTTCGAGTTTATTTCTTGAGTTCTAAATTGCATGTAATGACCATTTCAGTGCCATCTGATAGCTGAAGTTTCAGATTTAGAGATGTGCCCTTTTCATTTATTTTTCTCCCCCAATTGCAAAAGTAAACTTCAAAACCATTGCTTTGGTTAGCCTCAGTATTTGAACTTCCCAGTGATTGCTACTATATAAAAACATAGATACATATTTAAATACATGCTGCACTTTCCCTGCCCCAGACAGACATCTGGCCAGTTCCCATCTGCTGACTGTGACCTGAAGCATTTTTCTCTCTCTCTCATTAGTTTGGGCTTTTGCTGAGGTTCAGTAGCTCACACATGCTGATCCATCAGTTGTTTTTATTGGCAAACAGGTCCATCATTAACAATCAGAAACTATAGCATCTGCTAATTTAAGTGGGAACCACATCCTGTTGTACATTAGGTGTTTAGCAGTGCGGGCATTTATCAAAACAATGATTAAGTGAAATACACATGTGTGTAATATTAAGGATATTTCATGCTATAAATAACACATTTCATTTCTCTTCATCTTTAAACTAACATATGCATTTTACCATAGGGAAAAAATTGTCTAAATCTTTCTGGATAGTTTAGCACTGGAAACCTCGATCTAACGCAATGCTTGTCTGTTAAAATCATTTGCATGCCTTTTTATGCTGGGTGGGCTACCCCTACCAGCAAACACAAAAGATTATGAAGGGTTCGAAGACTGCAGAACTGGCGTAGCATATCTCAGTGGCATGCAGCCCACGTGGGCTTTTGCTTCCAGAAGCTCAGAATTGCAAAGTAATGAATTAACTTCTTTCAGAATCACATTTTCAATACTGTAATGGCAGCAGCAGCAGCACAAGTTGCCCCAAACTTAACGAATACCCCCTAGTGGAAAGGAAACAATTTTTAAAATGAGGAGATTTCCGGAATGTGGATTTTGAACATGCATTTACCAATCTCCATCAGCTACCAGTATCTGCTTTTAGATATTAACATTGCACTGTCAGATCCAACTTTATTAGATGACACGGGCATTCATTAATCGCAAATTGGTTTGCGGCACACCACCTAAAAGATACACCCAAAATTCTGGGTTTGAGGATGGTGTTTTTTGTCAATCAGATGGTTTGCTTATTTAATCCTAGAACAGCTGGCATTCAAAGAATACAGAAAGTATCAACAAGGATTGCAAAAATTCAAGATTTGAAACAAATTTTATCCTGAACTGTAAGAGCATGAGAAGCTGCAGCAGGCAGTGGAGCTGCAGAGGCTGACAGTATCCTACCATTTTACATTGCAGCCACCTAGAAGGAAGGACAGTTGTCCCTGCTCCCAGGGAAGTGGCTCTGGGTAGCTGCATCCCTTTTAGAAGCTCATGTCTCAGGGTGTGATGGATGTGTGCTGCATGCCAACTTCATCAAATCCTGTCTGCATTATCAGGAAAAAAGGAAAGTTTAATCACAAAGAACTTAAGACCAAGCAGAGGCTGGATGAAAAGCTCATTGAAGTCAATGGGAAGACTCCTGCTGGTTTCACTGAGGGGTGGATTGGGTCCCAACTTCAGGCCTCTGAAACAAATGCAAAATTTGTTTAGTTTTGTGCTTTTGAACATAGCTTAATTTTCTAAACAGAGGCCACAAACAGTTATGTGTCTGTTTCTGTGATCCTTTCCTCTTATGAAGGCATTCCAGCTCTTCTATCAGTAAACTTGTAATATATTTCATGCATAGTCTTCAAAGAAATGTTAACATTCACAGATAAAAGACTCTGTACGCTGTCCATGCCACAACTGTCACCAGAAACCCAAGAATGATGACATGAGAGGATGATAAATATCCTTACACAAAAAAACTATTTTTCATGGGAGCCATAAGCAAACCTTTGTTGCTCTCTCTATCTGTGAACTGAGGGACGTGTCTTCCCGTGGCGATGCCTTTGGGCAAGCTGAGTAGCCACTACAGCTTGCTGATGCTGGGCAACATAGAAAAGCCCCTGTCAATGGTTTGATCCTGTCGTGGGGAGTGGGCCAGTCGAGCCAGGAGTGTGCTGGTCATTAACTCCTCCCTGAAAGCACGCCGCCACCCACATCAAAAAGGTACCAGAAGCCTTCATAGAGGTCTGCACTGTATAATGGGCAGATTTTCAGCGAGGGCTCAGAAGACAAATGAAGCTTTTATCTGCTTTCCAGCCCTCTGCAATAGGAGTTTACATTAAAGGCACTCAACTGCCTAGAGTGCAGCCCTGTGGATTACCTGTTTGTGTGAATCAAGTACATTACCTGATCACATGAACGCTAGGGATAAGTTTTCTGTAACTAGCTTTTCTTTGAAGGGATCTTCAGCTACTTCGGGATTCTCACAAAGAAGTGCCCCAAATGAGGCAGGATTAAGAATAAGCAATACTTCACTTTGGCTTGTGTATCTTTGGCTTCATTTATTTAGCTTTACTTACTTACTTACTCGGTCACTTATTTGTGTATCTTAACAGTGGGATGAGGAATAAACCTTCCAAAGTATGCAGCTCATATAACCTTTACAGCTCCATAGGTTAAATATTATATAATGAAGGGAGTGAGTGTCATAAAAGGAAATATTTCTTTCTGAGCTGCAATTCAAAAGACTTGGTAATTTTATAGGAGTTTTCAATTTAAATTGCTAGCGTTAAAAATATTATTTTACCACACCTTTTTTTTTTAACCAACATTAAAAATAATTAGTTCTGCAGAACATTTTAAAATTAAAATAACGATGAGGGATGTGTAGCCTATTTTAAAACTCTTTGAATGATACACCCTTTTTCAGGAAATTGCATATGGGCCAGAGGAATTGGGGAAGGTTGAACACTGGAGTCTGTGTTTCGGGGGCCTGGTCAGCTCTGTCCCTGTTGGCTTTGAGCTCCCCCCACACATGGTGCTGGTTTGGGGTGCCCTCAGACGCTGCTTTGCCACCCTCACTGCTCCACCCCCGGCTGGGGACTTTGACCCCTTTTTTGCTGCTGGAGGACACACCTACACGTGCTGTCACCATTACGAGTGGGGAGAGCTCCTGGGGGCTGAAGGCACAATGTCTCTCACCACCACTAGCACCTCCACCAGAGCATCACCCCAACTGCTGAAGACTGGCCACCAATATTGTTAACTACCTTCTCCCTGGTGATGTCCAGCAGTCCATCCTTCTGGGACGGTAGCCATGCCACAGTGTGTTGCAGCCAACTATTTGTGCTTTGAAAATACCAGTTTTCTTTTGTTACCCAACTGCCCCAGAGCAGTTAAGGGCACTCAGCAGCCTCCGGCTACCAGTGAGTTCATTTTCCTCTTGCCAGGAGCTGCAACAGGAGACAATCACTCTCAGTCCCCTGAGAAAATGTTTTGTTTGACAAGAGGCGATGTGATGGTCAGAAGTGGAACTGCTCACCCCAAAGCCCCTGAGATCTCTGAAAAACAAAATGTAGGAGAAGGAATTACTAGGGTCAAGCTGTCTTTCTCACCACAAAAGCGATGGAAAGCAAAAGGAGATATATCCTATACCTTCAGAGGGTAAGAGCTAGGGAGTTTGAAAGGAATATTTTTGGAGGAGCAAAGAGTTCCTTTTTCTGAGCAGCATGTTTGCTTTCTTTAATGATAAATTTAAGGTTACTTTATAATTTTCCTTTAAATCTGAAAATTGTTTGCTGTCTGGAAAGAGACTCCAGCACTGTGCCTGCTGCCTTGTCCACAATGAGTGGATGCTTTGTGTACAAAAGCCTGTCTTTCTTGGAAAGACATTACAGTATGTTTTTCCTTGTCGTGTTGTTCTGATAAATTAAAAAACCATTTTGACTTCAAGTCAATAATCCTGTATGGAAAATAGCATAACTTATCACTCATCACTTGTAATAATACACTGCCTGAAGACATTCCTTTGTCAAACCTGTTGGTGATCAGTTTATGCCCTAAAGGATTATACTTATGACTCAAGATAATATAACTTTAGATGATATTTTTATTCATAAAAGTACAATCTACCTTTGAAAGAATCTGAACTACTCACTCTAGTTACATCCTGTGACAATGAGACACCTTCTCTTCAGAGCTAAGTAAAGCCAAACTCCAGATTGACAGAATGGACTGGCTGTGACAGACAATGAGCAGGGCAGAAGGACAGATGGAGAGAAGGAATACTGAGGAAGCATGTTACACACCCCTTACTTGCTCTTGCAGCAGAAAATGACACACAACTTCACTACATTGTTATCTCCCTATTCTTCTGTAGATTTTTGAACTTACTGTGATTAAAATAAGAAAACCTCAGTCCTATTTTCTGCACTTCCTTCTTTCTTGTTCTCAGATAAACTTAAAAAATCTCCCAAACCATACAACTAATTTTTTCTTACATTGCTTGTAAAAACTCCTTCTTCAAGATTTTTTTCCCCTGAGAATTATGTCTAGTTATTTGGTAGTATCTCATAAACTTAAATAAATAAATAAGAAATCTTTTCCTAGGAGATTCTGTGGTTGCATTGTGTAATTAAATAGAAAACATTTGGCAGATTCAGCTAAATAATGACAGTGCTTCCAAATGCTGATGGTGTAAATCAAACTGAAGGAAAACACATCATGTTTGTCCATTACACGAGAACAATGAGGGACTTATGGTGGTATTTTATGCTTGGATTTGGCCTTAATTCTCTTAATTTTGTACAAAGAGGATGACCAAATCTGAAAAGATCTGAAAAGACTGCAGCCCTATCAATTAAATTTGTAGAAAAGCTGAGCTGGGGACTTCAATTTAACCACACAGTTGGCACCGTGCTTGTACTTCAATATTTCAGTTGCCTTTGGCAATGAGATGAGAATAAAATGTATCTCTGAACTAAACAGCGAGCATCTTATTCTCAGAAACATAACTACAGTTGTGCAAAATCTTTAACATACATGAAAGCAAAAATGGACTTTGCAGACCCATGTGTCCAAAGCTCTTTATGAGTCACTTCAGATTTGCACTTAGATGCACATGTGGTAGATACTCGAGTTTGCAAAAGTAGATGCTGACTTTGGGCCCCATTTTCTGAAGAACAGGCCCTTAGTAACAAGTTAGTATAGAAAGAGTGAAAATCTACAGACAAAACAAAGATTAGAGCTTGAAATGCACCACTTCTCCCCACAGAGTCTGCCAGAAAGCACAGTAAATTTAGTCACAGTACAATGCCTATTACTCTCAGCGCATGATTAAAGCTGCTTTCTCTTGGACCACACACACATGTAGTCTCTCCCTCTCTTGGGAGAAATGTCTCCTTCTGCCCACGGCCCAGATGAATTATAGTCACAACCACTTTGAAGATTTATTGAACACACAAAGGGGCAAACCGAAACAATAATGGTATTTCCCTGAAATGCATCTCTTCTCAATGAAGGCATTTTCTCAGGAGTATGCAAGATGTGATTCCAGTTTTCTGAGACAATGCTCATTATTACAAAGCCATTTCAGAAAGAACTTGAATTTCTCATTGCTCTAAATCCCATGACTTTATGGCCTGGTGCAAAAATCCTGGGGAAAAGGTGTGGGAAGCTGCAGGATCTTCGTCCCTCTGACGTTTTCTGGCATTGTAAATTTGGCATTGTGACATAGCAGAAATCATCCACAGTGTCCCCACCCCACCTGCATGCTGCCTGGTCCCCTCTCCCTTGGCTGAATAACTATGTCCCTCAGGGAATTTGTTCTGTGCATGATCTCTTTTCCCTGGGGAGCTACTAGCAGGTTTTTAAACATGATGCTTTAGATCTGGGCTTCTACACAGAAAAATATGTTCACAGAAAGTAGTATGTTCCTGTCAGCTGGTTCTCTAGGTATTTGAATTTTAGGCTAGATCAGCTATCTAGGGACCTGGCCTTACCCCACATTCCAATTCCGAGTGGGGAGGCTGGAATCTGTCCTCTTTGCAGTGAGGAAGGAAACTGTACCACGTCAGTGCTGATAGTTTGTATTTTTCTACAGAAGCTGCAATCACCTGGGGAGAACTGTAGAACAAAATGGCCCTGCCTGCAGACCTGAGCAGATGTACCATGCAATGGGTCATGGGTGAGTGGGGAAAAGACTTTGCCATCAAGAAGCCTTGGCTTGTCAAATCTGAATCCTGTTCCGCCAGCTTAGTCTGGGGTAGGCATTGGTTTGGCTATGGCTTGCTGTAAGAGGCAGCCCTGTAAAAGTTGCATCATCTCCACCAGGTTAAGATGAAGCTGGACAGTCCTTCTGAAAGCTCTTCCTACTGCTGTTGTTTGTGACATACTGTGTTGCAGGCTAAAGGGTTTAAATAAGGTTGCTTTTAAACAGCAAATTTTCTAGTTTTATTTGAGATGGTTCCTCAGAATTTGTGAGCAGATCAAACCCAACCATTTGTAATTTATTTCCAATGACAAAAACTAAGAGAGAAAATATTTTGAGAAAACTATTTGCTTTCCATGGAAAAATTTCAATACTTATTTAGATCCAAAAAATAAAAGGCCTAAACCTGAAAAGATTCGGGGTTTTGGTCCAAAAATATAATATTTTGATTTGGAGATGATGCTACAGTGCCTCATGGAAGATGTGGTCCTGTTGCCTCATGGCTCCATTCGGTTTAAGAGACGGGCTCCTGGCCAAAGGACCTCTTTCACGGTGCAGCACGGGCAACTACTAAGTTCTTTTCCCTCACCTAGAGCCCTGTTTTGCAGGACACTCTGCTCACAGTAGATGATGGATGCATGTGGCATTATTGTCATAATTCTTACAAGGTCCCATGGCTGCATCTTTGATTCACTATTTGGCATGTTCACTGGAAAGTGTTCAGGTTTGATATTTTCAGGTTTTGATTTTTTCCCCAAGAATGCCAAACTATCCCTGGGGGAAATAAAAACAATCTCCAACTGGTTCTAGTTAAAAATCTGACAGGTGGACTGGCCCCTATTTTCTATGTATTTGGCCTTTATATGGACTTCTTTCTGTATTTTGACATGTGTTTTGACAACTGATTGAAGTCAGGCTCTCAAACATTTCCCAGGCATCCCAGGGGAGCAGGTGATGTGTATCATTAAAATGTTCATTATTTTTATGTTACATGTTGTCATTATTAAAAGTAAAATGTAAATAATGTTAAAATACCATAGTCTATTACAGTAAATGCACTCATTTTCAGAAGAACTTGAAAAACAGAATTTGAGGATTTCTACAAGATTTTTTCCAGTTCTCATCCATTTATGTTTGTACTTCTAGTATTTTGATTACAGCTAGTTTCAGTCTAAATAATCAGTCCTATAATCAGACTGCATAGTTTGTGGCATTACACTACCTGAGTTTTTAGATGTTAGTGAGTTTGCAGGACATGCACAGCAGACCTTAGCATAGATGAAATCTCTTCACGTGGGGTGCCTAGAAAACAGGTACTGGAATTATCAGTGGTTTCTGTGTTGCTGCAGCAGCAGCCCACATCGCTGCGGTTATGTGGCCACCATGTGGCAATACAGACTAAAGTTGAACTGAATTTTTATTTGCTGTGTCTAATTCGTCTAGGAATGACTTGCAGAAGTGTACACATTCATATTCTCAAGGACATTCCTTGAATAATTTCCTCTTCATTTACAGAATTAAGTCAGTAAAAAGTTAGATCATTTACACTGCAGCACCTAAATCATAGTAAAGGACCAATACTTGCAATGGGATTTCATCTGTCTGCCTGGAAGGCAATATTTTTCAGGGGAAAAAATAATTGCTGTGTAACTTGCAAAAACCCCAATGGGTAAATAGACAAACCCAGTACCTGTGCCTCAATTCACAGACAGATGATAAGATTAAAAAGATATGGAAAACAGACATTTGAATTTGAATCACCTTATAGTTTAATGGAGAGCTGTTTGACATCTCTCAGGAGTAATAGATGGGCCCTGAAGAGGCAATTCCTTCAGGTCCAGGAAACAATTTCTTCATTCACCTTGTTTGCATAAATTGAAAACTCCAGTTTCTAAATTCCTTTGGATGAACACAAATAATGATGTCAAGATATATATGGTGATTTGTTTTTCATACAAATGGTAACCACTATTCATTTCTGGTGACATAGTCAACTTTACTGTTCAGCAACTGGGAAGCTGGGAAAGAAAGTAAGTGAGCATCATGCGAAGACCCAGGAGTTGGAAGGTGAAGGCAGACAGGTTGGCCCTGCCAGTGACTGTGCATGACCTGGTTCTCCAAACCACCAGTAACACCAAACATGTAGGCAATAAAATTGGTCTGGCCACAAGCAGGAGGGAATTCCTCTGGATGTCCAGTTAGAAATAACACCACAAAATCAAATGGAAGTTTGGAATGATTTTCTTGCTGCTCAGGGTTCACACTCCTCCGGTGTTATTGCATTAGCCTCCATAAAGATGCTTTAGCTTTACCAATCATTTTAAAATCATATAAAAATTTAACCCAGAGATTAATTACTCGAGCTATGTCTAGAAATACTAATTCTTTCTTTGTGCTCTAGGTACAGATGTGCTCTGTTGCACCAGCAATCTTCCTCCAGGCTATCAGTGTACTCTGGAACAAGGGGATAATATTTCCGCTTTGTGTTAACTTGTTATTTTCTTGCTTGATTCCAAGATGGTGACGATGAAATGCCCAAATTTCCATCACCCTGAGTTCTCTGTGTTCAGGGACACCGGTGCTTGAAACAGAGTTAATGAAAGGCCAAGGGACAAATGTTTGTATGAGCTCCCTGTTAAATATTGGCAGATATCACTATAAGACACATTTGTTTCATGTTAATGCTCAGCCAACATTAACCTGTACTGCAAATATTGACCCACAAATGGCATTCTGTCAAAGGAATCATCAGCTGAAGTTTTGTGATATGTCCCCCTCCTAAACATCCATCCTATAATTTTCCTGCCGTGCTCCCAGTATACATGTTGGGGTAGGATAATGTAAGGCAATTATTTTCCCCTGTAGGTAATTCTACTAAATCCAGTTACTTTCTCTGCTTAGGCAGCATAGGTTACTTTGGGTGACTAAAACTTACAAATTAAAGTGTTTAGGATACAAGGTCTAGAAAGGGCTGCTCCCAGGCAAAGTCTTATTTGTGTCTCAGAAATTCTTTCTGAGTGTAAACAAGTCAAATAACCCTCATCTGATGAAGATGATGGAATGTGCTTAATGCTGTTTCCATTCAGCAAAATACATAAAAATATTTGAAGAACTGAATGAGCTTAAGCACGTGCTTATGTGTTTTGCTGACTCAGGCTTTTTATACCTAAATTTCAACTCTGTCAAAGGGGATAATAATACTTTATGTTTATTCTCCTTTCTTCTTCTCTACTTAGTATTTAAGCCTTTTGGCACAGGAAAGATCTTTCTATTTTGGAGTTGAACAGGCATTGAGCTACCTCATTCACTGCCTGTAGGCACTAATGCTATGAAGTAGTCTAAACTAAATTCCAAGAATTTTTATATGTACATGTATATTTGATTTAACATTTATTTATTTTGCATGTTTATCCCATCCATTTATCTCTGTGGGATACTTCCTACCGATAAGATACGGTTGCGCTTTTAATCAAACTTTGAGAGATGGACTTGCCAATAAATGAATCAGAGTCAACAGAATTTACATCATCTTTGACTAACAGCTTTCTACATTTTGTTGAAAATTATAAGTACTTTTAAAAGATTAACAGTAAGGCCTTTTCATGATTAGGTGATAAGTTGCTTGTTAAGTCTTCTCAGAGGCTCAGAGGAGCTGCTAGTTCTGCATTCATTTACCTAATCATAGAACAGAAAACAGAAGCTACAATCAGAAGAATATTTATGTCTGTCTCTGATTTTGTACCAAGCAGCTTCCAAACACCGTGGTACGAGCAGGCCTTTGCTGTCCTACCTCATAAAGAATGTCTTTTGAAAATCCCATCAGATATAGGCCTAAACTTTAATGTATCATCTATGATACATCCCTCCCCCCACCTCCCCTCCCCTCCCTTCTCCCACATACGCTAGTGCTGGGCTAACCACAAACTCTTCCCCTCTGAAACCGTTTTGCGGCTCCCATTATAACCTGTAGTTCAGCAAATTCAATAGTTCAGCAGAGTATGCCATTTCTGGCAGCTTGTATTCCTGTTTTTATCATCCTTGCACTGAAAACACCTCATGTCACCACTGATCATGTTTAGCCTGGTGAATTAGATGGTGCTCTGGTTCCACCAGAGAGCACTATTGCCCTACTGGAGATCTCCCTGTCCTCCCACTCAGCTTTGAAGATTAAGTTTAAAATGTGAAATATTCTTCACTTTTGCTTGTAAAATGTGCTACTACGGTTTTACTTGTATGGGTTTAGTTATTTATAGATAGATATTTTACAGGATACTTCAGTTATGTGGTGCAGAACCAGCCAGACAATGCAATAACCCTCTTTAATTGCTAATCTGTGGCTTTGCTGTACTGTAAAACTGAACTTGTTATTAGGGAGAAGATAAAGGGTGGAACAATTGACACTTTCACAGAGGACTTTGTTTTTGAGAACCCATGAGAAAAGCCAGTTTCTTCCAACTGTAAACAAATGCGCACTACACAGAAACCTTTCTCTGAGGTTCAGGTTTCTTCACCCTGAAAAAAAATGAGAAGGACTAGCAGACTGCCATGTTTTTAGAAGAAAGAATTGCACACATTGGTATAAACCTCTTTTCATTCCAATTGCAAAAACTTTGCAGTTTAGACTTACATGTCTCTTAGATGGATCTACTTTAGTCATTATGGGTTCCTTTTCTGTGTTTCTCTGATGATGATGGGTCTGTGTGTTTATATTCCCAGTCTGACTATTATGCTTTGACTGATGCTGTGCTGTTCTTATTCATGACTCCTATCAGGACAGGTTGAACACTCAGGATAGGGGTTAGTGGTCCATGCCTACCCTTGTTCAGGCCTCAGGTAATTTTAAAAGCTCATAGTTAACACATTGGGAGAAACCTATGGCTGCCTTTGGAGATTTCAACACATAATTGTAGTTATTGGTAACACAAATAAAACTATTCCCTGAGCAATCAGGAAGAGACACCTGCAGATTTCTTACCTATTAAAAGTTGCTTATTCAGCAACAATTAAAGTTCCTGAGCCAAACTAAAAGCAACTGCTGCACTTTTTTTTTTTCTCCTTTTCTTGATAATTTGTCTCAGTGGCAATGCACAAGGTAGCTGACTGTATGGGGAATGCTTTCTGTGCTCAGGACCACATTTATCTAGCTGTACCCAGAACAGATGGCTCTCAAGCCTTGTCTTAAAGTAGGGAAAAGTGATTTGAGGGGAATCTTACACTAAGGACTCTGTTTTGTTTGAACTTAAAATTCAGGTGGTACAAAAAGAAATGGAAAATAAATTGAAAACCAGAAGGCGAAACCAAATCCAGTGAGTTCCTATCAGTTCAGAATAACAAATCAGACTGAACATCCTTTCAAGTCTGTGCTTGAAACCAGAGTTATAAAACTATATGTGGAAAATGTACATATAAGTGAAGGGGAAAAGGTTAATACATACCTTCTAAACTATATTTAGGGATTTTTGCCTCTAATTCCTTTCTCAGATATCTCTAGTTTTGGAAAACATTGGGTGTGGTGGTTTTTTGTGGGGGTTGGGGTGGAGAGGAGGGAGAAACACGAGTATTGTAGTTGAACAATACTTTCATTGCCCTTTTTTTCCTCTAAAATGTCTGAACTGTTCCAGTATTTTAACTCAGATTACCAACACATATTTTTTGGAACATATTTTGTTCTTCCAAGTCCTGTCTTGTGACAGATGTACTAAATGCCATAGGAAAGAAATCCATGCTTTCTAACTTTTAAATAGACATCATCTCTGCTCTTGTCCCCATGCTGTCCACTGAGCCTGTGCTCCTGTCCATGACAATGGCATTAAAAGTATCCCTGGACTGAAAAAAATGTGTGATAATTTTCAGATGGAGTAGTTGCTAGGAAAGAGTTCCTGGAAGCCAGAAGCTTTGCTGGATAAAAATCTCTTTACTGTCCTTGCAGGTTGAGTGCTATCAAGACACAAGACAAAACTGTTATGTAAGGAGCAATGCAGGATTCGCAGACTCACAGAATAACTGGTGATGGAGAACAGCTCTGGAGATCATATAGTCCAACCCCCTTCCAAAGAAGGGTCATCTACAGCAGGTTGCTCAGGACCATGTCCAGTCAGGTTTTGAATAGCTTCAGAATGGAAACTCCATAACCTCTCTGGACAGCCTGTTCCAGAGTTTGACCCCTCTAGCAATAGTAAAGCTTTTTTCTTACATTTAGATAGAATTGCATGTGTTTTACTTTGTGCCCATTGCCTCTTGTCCTATCAGTGGGTGCTACTGAGAAGAATCTGGCTGTCTTCTTTAATCGCCTTCCCCCATCAGATATTCATACACATTGAAGAGGCCTTGTCTCCAAGATGAACAGCCCTTGCTTTCTCAGCGTCTCCTCATATGTCAGATCCCCTAATCCCCTAATCTTATTCATGGCTCTTTGCTGTACTTGCTGCCAGAAGTCCATGTCTGCCTTGTACTCGGGAGCCCAGACCTGGACCCAGCACTCTAGATGTGTCTTATCAGTAGAGAAGGACAACCCCCTAATGCAGACAAGGAAGCAGCTTGCCTTCCTTGCCGCAAGGGTGTATTGCTAGGTAATGTTCAGCTGGTGGGTCCCCAGGATCCCCAGGGCCTTCTCTGCAAAGTTGCTTTCCAGGCAGTCAGTTCCCAGCCAGTACTTGTGCATAGCACTATTCTTCTCCACATGTAGGACTTGGCATTTATCTTTGTTAGCAAGACAGGATTCCTATTGACTCATTTCTCCAGCCTGCTGAGGTTGCTCTGAGTAGCAGCACAGCCCTCTGGTGTGTCAGCCTCCCCTCCTAGATGTGATTCAGCTGAAAACCTGCTGAGGGTATATTCTGTCCCATCATCCAGGTCATGAATGAATATGTTGGTGTTGGCCACAGCACTAACCCCTGAGACAGTCCACTAGTGACTGGCCTTCAGCTGAACATCTGTATTGGGTATGTGTGGCAAGGTTTTGGTAGTGGGGGGGCCACAGGGGTGGCTTCTATGAAACCTGCTAGAAGCTTCCCCTATATCCAACCAAGCCAATGCCAGCCAGCTTCAAGACAGACCTGCCACTGACCAAAGCTGAGCCAATCAGCGATGGTGGTAGTGCCTCTGTGATAACATATTTAAGAAGGGGGAAAAAAACCCTGTGGAACAGCAGCCAGAGACGGGTGAGAATATGTGAGAGAAACAACCCTACAGACACCAAGGTCAGTGAAGGAGGGGGATAAGGTACTCCAGACACTGGAGCAGAGATTCCCCTGCAGCCCATGGTGAAGACCATGGTGAGGCAGGCTGTCCTCTTGCAGCCCATGGAGGTTAATGGTGGAGAAGATGTCCACCTGCAGCCCCTGGAGGACCCCATGTAGTAGCAGGTGGATGTGCCCAGAGTCTGTGACCCCATAGGAAGCCTGTGCTGCAGCAGGCTCCTGGCAGACCTGTGAACCTATGTAGAGAGGATTCCATGCTGGATCAGGTTTTCTGGCAGGACTTGTGATGCTGCAGAGGACCCACAGAGCAGCAGTCTATTCTGAAGGATGGCACCCTGTGGAAGGGACCCATGCTGGTGCAGTTAGTGAAGAACTGTAACCTGTGGGAAGGACTCACATTGGAGAAGTTCATGGGGGACTGTCTCCTGTTGGAGGGACCCCATGCTGGAGCAGAAGAGTGTGAGGAGTCATCCCCCCGAGGAGGAAGGAGCGGCAGAGACAACATGTGATGAACTGACTGCAAACCCCATTCCTCAAACCCCTGTACCGCTGCAGGGGAGGAGGTAGAGAACTAGGGAGTAAAGTTGAGCCCAGGAAGAAGGGAGGGATGGGGGGAAGGTATTTTTAAGATTTGATTTTATTTCTTATTATCCTACTCTGGTTTGACTGATAATAAATTAAATCTTCCCAAGTTGAGTCTATTTTGCCCATGATGGTAATTTGTGAGTGATCTCTCCCTGGCCTTATCTCAACCTATGAGCCTTCTGTTATATTTTCTCTCCCCTCTCCGGCTGAGGTGGGGGAGTGATGGAGCAGCTTTGGTGCGCACCTGGCGTCCAGCCAAGGTCAACCCATCACAACATCGCACTGCTGATCAGAACCCCCTAAACCTGGCAGTTCAACAAATTTTCAGTCCACTTCAGTGTATACTTACCTAACTTGTACTTCCCCAGTTTGTCAATGAGGATATTATGGCAGACAGCATTGAAAATCTGACTAAATTGCTCTCCCCTCATCCACCAAACTAGTAATTTTGTCACAGAAGGCTTCAGGTAGGCCAAGCATGATTTCTCATTCATAAACACTGCTGACTACTCCAGATCACCTTCTTGCCCTTCATTGGTTGGAAATGAATTCTAGGAAGATTTGCTACTTCACATTCCCAAGGACTGAGGTGATGCCGACTGGTCTGTAGTTCCCCAGACTCTCCTTCTTGCCCTTTCTGAAGATAGGAGTGACATTTCTTTTCTTCCAGTCCTCATGAACCTCCTCCAAGTATCATGACCTTTCATATATTATTGAGAGTTGGCCTCACAGTGACACTAGCCAGCTGCATCAGCACCTCTGGATGCATGCTATTAAATCTCATGGGCCTGCAAATGTGAAGCTTCTTCAGTTGTCTGAAGATGGCCTTACCTACATCTTCCTGCCAAAGTAATCTGTAGCAAATTCCCATAAAAACATCACCCACATTGATTCACCCTCAAATTCTGACCCTTAAGCTCTCAGCTGGCTCATCAGCCATCCCAAGGCTGAGCTGCATGCATTCTCTCATAAATGCTTTCTCACATAATGGATGACGCTCCACTTTGCCTTGCTAGTCTGTCCTTCCTAAGGAACCTGTATCCATTCATCGCTGCACTCCAGTTGTGTGAGCTATTCCACCTTGTTGCTGTGACTCCAATTAAATAATCACCCTGCAACTGCATACAGATCTCTAACTCCTGTTTATTCCCTGTGCTATGTGTTTTAGTATACAGGCACTTCAGAGTTTCACCACTTACGCTAATTTCACAGAAAATGTGTGAGAGCTGCCCTCATCATGCTGTTCTTTCAACATTTCCTTTATTTATGTGCATGCACTTGGGATGATCCCCCTTCAACCCTGTACAGCTGATAACCAGGTCTCTCCTGTCACCATCACTCAGCACCCGTTGCTTGTCATCCCATGCACCACTTCCTCCCCTGATTGCTGGTCTCCCTTCCCTGTCATTCATAGTTTAAAGCTCTCCTCACAGGGTTGACCAGCCTGTTGGCAAAGATGGTTTTGCCCAACTTTGTCAGGTGGATCCCATCTATTCCAAGCATTCCTCAGTCTTCAGAGCATCCGATGGTCATAAAAAACAAAATCCTGTTGTTGACACTAGCTGTTGTTAACACCTGTTGTTGGCTTGCAGCATCTGTCTACTCTTTGGAGTACAATTCATCAGATACTTTCTTGCCTTCCTTGTGCAGACTATTTCAATTGTCCCTTCACAGCAGGAGTGTTTTGTCCCTTGTTCTCTGTTATGAATATTCACAGATGATAACAGATCTGCACTAACTTACTGACAGCCAGGAAGACATTTCATTTACTCATTTACTCTTTGTTCCAATTGCTACCTCTGATAAAGTGGCCTGTTATGTTTGATACAATCAGGGCTTGCATGATAGGAAATGAATAAAAGCTACTTTGCCTCTTGCCTCCAGATACATTTAGTTCATTTCTTCCCTACGAGTTCCTAAGGGAAGAGCATTTTCCCTTCCTCCTCAAGCATATATCATCCCCCAAACTCAAATTCTGTTTAACATTTGTATCCAGCATCTCCAGAATCCTTCATTTACCCCTGGTTTCAAGGTTCCTACTGGTCCATATAACACACTGAAGAAACATAACCTCCATCGAACTCACATCTATTGAGATAAAGAAAACTTCTATTAAGTCACTCAGGAGGTTTCTCCTTCTACTTGAGAAACTGCAGGGTCACTTTTTCTCTGAGGATAAACCAAACTTTTGACAATTTGCTATAATTTATTTTCTCAAAACCTAGTTGTTCTGTTGCTATTCCTTTGCCCTCTTGAAGACAAAACCAGATGTCCCATAGAAATATCTAGTACTGGGTCGATCAGCACAGTCTTTAGTGTACTTCTGTAAATCCAAGCTGTAGCACACAAAGAACTGGGAGATACTTTGTTTTGTCTTTTTTCCTCTCTACAGTATTGAACACAGAGAAATCTTTGACTATCGGGCTGGTGAAAATATTGGACAGGAAACCTTGTTACACTAAGTTGCAATCCACCCTGCTGAAGGTAGTATGAAAAATAATAAAATTGGTTTTCAAATCAATTATTAAGAAGTTTCTATACATCAGAAGGCAGGAAATTCATAAAACCATTTTCATTTAACTTCCACTGTTACTTCTTCCCTGTAAGTACAAGTGTAAAAGCATTCTACAATAGATAAAGAGAAAACGAAAGGAAATTAATCACATGGTCTTTATGGCCACATCAGGTGTCTTTTCTGTTCATCTGAGGATACAAAAAGGGGAAACTGTTTTCCCTGATAAGGAAACTTGTTCTGATGGCAAATAAGAAATCACTGTACAGCATGAGGCTTTTCAAAGTACCAGATGTCTACAGTGGTTTTGTAAATTATCAAAAAGTAACAAGAACACTGCATGGCAGTCAGTAAGCAGCAATTAAAGCTGGCATAGTGATTACAGGCAGAGAAAAAGGTTTTCTGGGAGCCAGATATGTTCTCTGGTTACTTGTGCAGTACCAAGGAAAATAAATAGAATACCTATGGCTTCACTTCTAAAGTGAACTAGTAAAAAAAGCTCATTCCTAAGAACCAAATATAATGAATTTCAAATTGTAGAAGAAAAGTTTAATGAGTTTTCATTTATCCAGGTTTTCTTTTTTGCACTTGCTGTAAGTGAATTCAAACTTCAGGAGCCTTTACAGGACAGTGGTTATTTAAATGTGTGATGAATAACAGATGAATTAGCAGACTCAGACTCTTACCCTCCCTGGGACTGAGTCTGCTCTAACCTCATTTATTAACAGAGAGTCAGGAAAAAGAAAGGAAGAACCTACTAGAATTTTTGCTTTTAACTCAGTACTGGAAATTGTCTTAACTCAGATGAGGGGAACAAAGATCTTCAAAAATTGTACCCACTTGTCTTTTTTGTTTTCTTTTGTTTTTCCATTCATGTGTCCCACTAGGGACCAGGAGATTAAAAATCCCAAAACATGCAGGCTTCCCCATTAACTGAGCATCCAGCACTTAGGTGTGTGTCCCTTACAGCTTGTTTTGGACACTACAAATTGCCATCTTGCTTTTCCTCAGAAAAATAAAGAAACAGGGCAGCAAATCTGCTTCTTGAGGAAAACTTTTTTTGTAGCCCCAACTTAGCAGGTTGAAAATAGAGCCCAATCCATTGTCAGCCATACAGATGGGGAGAAAAGTAAACGAATTTCCATTTTAACAGATAGTTTAATCTGAAGGCTATGTTTCCTACTTCTGCCCACCTTTCTGCAAGACTTAAGGGTTAAATTAAGAGATGGGATACTCCCAGTAATATAAGAGTTTAGCATTCAGATTAGTTCAGCTTGCATTTCTACACTGGGCTTTTACTTCTCCCTGATCATGTAATATTTCAACTTTAAATGAACTTGACAGCCTCAGATCAGAGACAGATGCAGGCTATTTTATCCACTTAAAGTATTTTGAATAATGCAACCAGACTGTGTAGCTCCCTATACCCTTCTAGCAGTATAAAAATTAACTAGCAAAGTCAGGACAGATTTTTTCAGCACAGAAGTGACCCCCCTGTTTTGCCCACGGCTAGCTGATCTGTTTGGCTTCATCTGCAATTCACTGAGTCATACTTTTGACAGAGCTAACAGAAATAAAAGTTTTTTACAGGAGAGGTTGTAAACCTATATGATCTGAGTTATAATTTCAAGTTGGGGTGATCCCCACTGATCATCTGTGTTGATCTATGTTAGATAGGTTTATGTCTATTTTATTGGTACTGTGCTTGAACCAAATGTTTGTTAAGATGGGTGCGTCAATCCTCCCCAGGTAGTATAACTTTCCTTTGGAAAAATTGGAAAATATATTAAAGACTCATGTGGTGCTTTTTAAGTAGGATACAAGACATTCAAAGATACCATTAGAATTGGGTTGTGAGAAGCAGTGACTGAGTTATTTCAAAACATCACAACCAGTACTTGCCTTAAGAATTTTTGTGCCTTATTCAGAGTTGCTGTAATCAAAGAGGAAGCCAAAGTCAGCTGAAAGGGAGAGAGACAGGAAAGGAGCCTTGCAGGCCAGTAAATAGACTGGAACCACTGCACCAGCCTTACAGAGAAGAGTTGCAAAAAGATTTCATGGTGCTGACTGACTGAAGAATTAGAAGCTCAATCTCAGTGCAGACAAACCAAAAGTGACATGTATAGCTGGGAAAAACAATCCTTCCACATACAGTGGTGAACTCTGAAATGTATATTATGTTGGGAATTTTTTATTATGAACCCCTGGAGGCAAATGAAACACATGTTTGTGCTTAAATATAAGGAGATTTAATAATCATGAAGTGGCATGAAGTGATTCCTTATATACACTTACACCAGCACCAATCCTGTGAGTGTTGGTGTGGAGTGTGTCAGCCCGGTCTTGGGTCCATCCCCCAGTGCCAGGTCTATTTACCAAAAGTGGCCCCCGAGCACTAATGTTCCCCAGTTGTTACAAGACACTACTGCAGCATTTCCTATCTTATCTGCAAACTTTACTCCCTTGCAGTGAGTCATTCTGTCCCTGGCATCCCTGCTTCCAGCCAGATTAACCCCTTCTCCAGATGGGCCATCTTGACCTCCAATGCAAAACATTTTGTAAGAGCCCCAAGGTGGCAGAAGGCAGGTACCCAGTGTACCTCCAACAAGTTCAGACTAGAGCTGCACCAAGTGTCATTCTGCTGGAGCCCACAAATAGGATGATTCAGAGGAGAAGGCAAGAAACTTTAAACTAAGCAATTATGAAATAAAGTACCAGTAAAGGATAGTTCTTCCAAAGCTTCATTAGTCACAGCTTTATACTCTGAAGCATGAACATCTATACACCATGTACATATAAACTGCCGGTTATAGGCACTTAAAGTAAGTCTTTCTCCTCCCCTACTCTGACTAGAGCCTGTCACTAACATAATTAATAAAATCAGACGGATTTATTGGTATGCTTGTGCAAGAATGTGTGACTGCTAAATGCTTTTGACTCTTTGGTGAACAGTGGTTAAGTGGTGATAGAAAACATAAAGAATTGAACTGGCAGATATATATGGATAGGCCAGTTCCCTGACACCAAAGCAATTAATCAGAGGAGAGAGGCAGCCAGCACAGCCCTTGCGGCACACCTCCTCCCTTTCTCATAAATACATCAATATACATATGTGTATATTTAAATAGATATGTCTTTTTCTTACCTTTGTTTCTCAGTCTTATTTTTGTCACTGTTTGCTCTATACTGACTTAAACTGAAAAACTCATTTTGAAAGTTTTTCCTGCTGATGGCATCCTGCTTTTCTGAAGAAGGTAAAACCAAAATAAATTACCTATTTTCCTAAAAATCTGAAGCGGGTGAATGGACATGGAGGCAGAAGAGTCTTTAAGCTGTCATGTAACCCCATGAAAATGGCAAAACTCACACTCTGCAGGTTCTGTGAAGGGTTTTTGGATCTTCAGCTGTCAGGAACCTCATCTCATGTTTCGTGCTAGGAACCTCTAGCAATGCATGCAGCACCTTTCTCAGACAGTTCCTTGGTACAGAGTCAAGAGGAAATCCTTCCTTTTGAAGATAAAGTGTAAGAATAAATGTGGCAAACTGAAATTATTTCCTGTTGTGGGCTTTGTCTTACAAACGTAGACCACACCTATCAGTTTTATTTCCTTTCCTCCTGAGGAGAGAGGTGGCTGCTATAAAACTCTTGCAGATGCAACTACTCTTGCAGAACTGATAGGTTCAGGTTTTCTGAGGCATCAGGGAACTCTGCCTGAAGAATTCCCTCATCACAGGGTTATCTCTACTAGGGTAAAATTAAGGATGTAAAGAAGAGATCATTCTTCATGGCCACCCCTCTTCATGGCTCTCCAGCCACATTTCTGCTAGCTGGTGCAAGGGAAGGCAGGCAGGAGGTGACAGGGTAGTGTCAGGGCTCGGCTGTGGCAACGTGCTGGGCTTACATCTGTAGTCTAACATTTAAAGGTAGCCCTTATGACTTTTTAACATACCCTGGGGGCTACCTGTTGGAGATCAAGGACCTGCAATCAGTTCCCTGCTTGCTGCTCTTTCCTCTTCATTTCACCTAAGCTCTCCAGTGGAGAGTCAGCCTTTATGTTTAAAGATGAATCTAGAAAGACCGCTCTTGGATTTTTAAAAATTAAAGGCTGCATTTACAAAGCCAAGTTAGAGAAAGCTGTTTCTTATGTCAAGCTGTTCTTTTAATTTCATGGGAGAAGGAGAGTGAACAACAACAATTACACTTTCATTGCTTTGACGAGTGACTAGAGCTTTAACATCGGCTTTGCTGATTATATTATATATATTATATTTATTATTATATATATTATATATTATTATATTATTATACTATTATATATTTTATATATTATAATATAATATATTATATATTATATTATATATATTATAATATATATTATATATTCCCTGACAGGAACTTTGGCCTCTGGTGCTTATTCCTGGTGATAATGCCTCATGGTATCTATGCTTTAGCTGCAGATGGTGCCGGCAGACACACACTGGCTCTAGCCAGCCATGAACTAGTGAAACTACAGGTGAGGTAACCCAGAGAAGAAAAACCTTCTATTTCATAGGTATTAAAATTTGGGCAGAAGAAAAAGCTGAAGAATGTTGTGTCCCAACTCCCTGCTCCTAACTGTGTGATAATTACTGCAGAAAATATTTATTGCAATTGCTTTTCAAAATTTGTCGAAGCCAGGATGATCTCAAAGAAATAGGTTGAGATGGTTTTGTTTATTACAAGGCAAATGACCTTAACACACTAATAAAATGAAGCTGTAACTTTCAGCATTGTTATAATGCTGAATCAAGTTACACAGGAAAACTACACCCTTAGTAACTTTTTCATACTACTGTACCTCTATTTGAAATATTACATGATGTGGGAGTGTACCAAAAGAAAACAAATTCCAGAAAAACAGTGTTGTATTGATGTGAGAGCTGATGGGAATAAATAAATTATCAGGTTCTGAATATATTTGGAATGCCATAATGCACTTGGAACTACATTTTGGAAAAAGGAAAGCATAAAGCAGTGTAAAGCCAGGTTAAAGTCTTGTTCAACATACAGTTTGATACATCCCCATCTTTGAGAACCATAGCTAAAAGAAAGTATGAAATGAGTCATTCACAGGAATTATTAGTACACTTGGGTTTTAGTTCATATGTATTCTTGTGAAACATCAAGGTTTCCAGTGCAGTATAAAGTGGTGAGAAACTGCCATTCATCTCCAGGTTCCAGAGTGCCATGCCAAAATTATAAAAGGAATAGACTGGCCAAAAAAAAAAAAAAAAAGAAAGCAAAAAAAAAAAAAAAGGATGTAACATTTGTGTAGAAAGTGATCAGTGTTCTTAAGTTGTGAAATATTTTGTGTTTTATTAGCACCACAACTTTAAAGTGACAGACTGCCAAGTAAAGAGAGCAGTTATAGTCTGATACTGTGATGTGAGCCATTACACAGTGATGTCTTCAAAAAATACAATTCCTTTGGTTTAGCTTATGCTATGGGAGGTTGCACAAAGTACAGAGTAGATGGGTGAGTTGCAAACAAACAAATTTATAATACAAATAACACATAATTTAATTTTAATCAAAGATTGTAAATACACACAGAGCAGACTAATAAAGGACATTCTGCAACCACTGAGTATAGATTTCTCTAGGAACTTTTTGCAGCTTTGTTGTTTTTAACTTATACCAAAGAACCATGCATAGAACTGCTGTCAGCCTTTTAACCATGTTTCATTTCACTAAGCAGATATCAAAGATTGGGCTCTGTGCCTCTCCCCAGATAGGTAGCAATTTGAGGCTGTAATTCACGTGCTCCAGGGCATCTGCCTAATTCTTCTACTTATACAAGGAGAGGCTCTAAAGCACTGTAATCATCAGGGTCTTCATTCAGAGAACGGGGGTTTGAATTACAGTGAACACTGGATGGAGGAGTGGGATCATGCAGAACTGTAGGTTAAAGCACAGTTGTGCAGAAGTATGGCAGCATCCTGAACACTTGCATTAGAGCAGAGAGAGCATGTACTCATTTTGGAGCTGACACACAGACTGTCCTGGGCCAGGCAATAAAAATCTGACCTTGCTGCTGAGCAGGGACAACACATCCTGTCTCCTCCTCCTTGCTGATCAGATGTGTGAGCCAGGTATTAGCCTAAGTTAGAGACTGACACAGAAGTCTCTTAACCAGTCAAGGTCTTGTCTCTGAGCATGCTGCCAATGCCAAATCCACCCTGCTCCTGGGCCAGCACCTCACTTGTGAAGTTGCAAAGTCTGAGGTCTCTTCAGACCCACAGATGACAGCCTCCTCATACTCAAACATATTTTTAACTTTTTTTTTGTCCAGACGTAATACTTCCACATGAGAAGGATTATTCACAGCCTTTCGGACATAGTATTTTTGCAACATACACAAGAGTGTATGAGATGTGTCTGAGCAGTTGGTCTGAGGGTGTTTGTTAAACTGCAAGGTCTTCTGGGGCAGTGTCTAAGGACACTGCTGTGGTTTAGCCGACAACTCAGCCGCACGCAGCCGCTTGCTCAGTGCCCCACCAGCAGGATGGGGGAGAGAATCAGAAGGGTAAAACTGAGAAAGCTCATGGGTTGAGATAAGAATGGCTTAATAATTAAAATAAAACAATAACAACAACAACAATGATGCAATGAAAAGGAAAATAATGAGAGAGGCAAAACCCAGGGCGGGGGGAGGGGAAGGGGAATGAACAACCAACACAATCCACACATGATGCAGCCACTCACCACCCAACACCACCAGACCCTGAGCCACAACCCCTGACACACACACCCCAACTGCCCCCATTAATGTACTCGTCATGGCGTCACATGGTATGGAATGAGCATCCCATTGGCCAGGTGGGGTCAGCTGTCTTGGCTGTGGCCCCGCCCCTCCCGGCCTCTTGCCCACGTGGCAGAGCGCGGGAAGCCGGAAAGGTCCCCAACCACTACAGGTGCTACTTATTGACCCTGAGCCGCTGCTTAACAGCAACTAAAGCATCAAAGTGCCATTGGCACTTTCCCAGCTACAGTGGAGAGAATTAACTCTATCCCAGCCAAAATCAGCACAGACACTTACAGGTAAGTTAGCTAAACCTAGCTTAGTTTCATCCATGCTGTGAGATACATGTGATAGTATATTAAACACTCCTTCAATAAACAGCTCCTGAAAAAAACCCTGGGCTTTTTGTCTGGGAGAGTCAGTGTGTATGGTCCAAAACAATCACAGAGAGAGCCAGCAGCTCTGCAACACCATGTCAGTTCTCTCCTGCTTTATTTCATCCAGTAATGTACATGCCACCATAGCCTACTAGGTGGTTTCTATTATAATTGCCAGGTACTTCTGATAATATAGAGAAAAGTACATTGATTACTAGGAAATTAAATTAAAATTTTAACTGTTTTTTTTCAAATATTTTCAGTGCAGGCTTTCAACTTGCAGCAAAAGTATATAATCTTTTTCAAATTTTGTTTGTAACTGGATTTGGTAGAAATATGACCATCTTGAATAATTTTTAATCTTTTTCAACCACATCTTCCATTATAAAAGTGAAGACATTTAAAACATAGGTCAGAGGCTCTGGTGGGTCTGGATCCTCATGAATCCATCACTATGGAAATAAAAAAGAAGTTAAAATACTGGGGTGGTGAAATATGTTTAGTTACTATAGAGCCTGAGTCTGCTACTAACATAAATAAGGAAATAATTTCTAAGGTAAGGCTGCCACTTGAAATTTAATTCCCTATTCATGAAATGTGGCAGTAGATACAAGTTTCAGTTCTGCACTGTGAATCATTGAACACATGGATTTGCAAGGCTATCACACGCTGCTATTCATGCACGAAATTCACCCTTCCCTCTGGACAAACACCCTGGTAGTACACAGTCACAATTGGTTGGTGCCTGTTGTGCTTTGGCTTGAACTCTGAATTTCATTTTGTGGCTTTCTCAGTCACTTGATTTTATTTGAACATCATTTTTCTGTTTCTTAATTGACTTCACATTTAATGGCAAAACTTAAAAGAAAATGAGAGAGATGGGACTAAGCTATTATCATACTTCCGTATCAGAGGCCCTTTCAGGCACATTATCACATCAGTAGAGCTGCTGAAATCTGGTGGTGTCATTAAGCACAAAATGTATGAAGCTCTGTTGTGCTATTATAAATCTGCATCTTATTTAATTAAAATCTTAAAACTGTAACATCACTATTCGCCAGACATGACAACAAGACCATGATAGAAATTCATTTCTAAAACTTGTGCAGGTGAAGATCCTCAGCAAAACTGAGAACATAGGAAAACAGAAAGATGTTTATCTCCATTTACAGCCTAGTTATTTCCAGAAAAAGGACTGCTTTTCTCTGGACTTTCTGGCTTGCGAGAAGCCATTTGACATTTTTAGATATCTCTTATTTTCTGTTTGCCATTTTCAGGCATCACTTATTTTTTGTGATGAGCAATCACAGATGAGACTGAGTACTTACTCCTGACCTGAAAATGTAAGGTTGTGCTATCAAAATAGCACTGTTTTCCTGAGTGCATTTCCTTGGCTATGAATTAATAAACCTGTGTTCTTTCTTATTCACTTATTTCCAAAGTCCAAGGGAAGTTATCTGATCTTTACACAAAGTGCCTTTGCATTGGAGAGTTTCCAGAGCAAATACCAAAGTGATCAGAGCATTTGAAAACATGATGGATGCATGCACCTTGCAAGAATTAGGATTATTTAGTCTAGAAAAGAAAAGACTGAGAGGAGACATGATAACAGTCTTTAAGTATGTAAACACTTGCTGGAAATAGGAAATAAATAAACTATTCTTTATGTCAATTGAGGATACAACAAGGAGCAATGGGCTTAAACTTTGACAAGAGAGATTTAGGTTAAATGTTACGAAAAGCTTCCTAACAACAAGGAAAGACAAGTAATGGACAAGATTGCCTGAGGAGGAAGAGTCTCTATTAATAGAAGGTTTTTGAATGGCCTGATCAAATATCTCCCAGGGATGACTGATGTTTAACTGACCTCCTTGGGCACCAAGATGGGTTAGATGTTTCTTCATGTCCTTTCTGGCTGCACTTTCTGTGATTCTATAGAGAAAAAGAGAGTAAATTCTTTTAGTAAGCTTAATCAGTTAACTGGAGGAAGATATCTGTGATGTGTACTGTTGAACCTGGTTTAATACCAGCAAGCTGAAACAGTCATGCAGTTGCATGAACCTTTTTCTGTTCTTGTTTCCTTTATGTTCTTGACTCAGGCTATCGGTGTGCCTCTAATCAAGCTGTTAATGATCCACAGTGCCTGTTCTGCTCTTTATGGCACATTCCTTTTGGAACTGCATTTTTGCACTTAACACTGGCTTTCTAGTATCGAAATTAAATACTCTTACATCTTTCATATTTTTGATATTGTGTTTAATTAAACTACTTTTTATTCATTCATTTCAAAGCCCAAATGCAATTTTAAAAGAGAAGATTTTTTTCATGGTACTTTGTTATCAGTGTCTCCTAGCAACACAACATCTTCTCGAACAGATCCTGATCATTTCCACAAAATCCACATCATCTCTGGAGTTATACTGAATGTTTCTGCAAAAAAAGTGAAAGTTACTTCCTCATTCCCTCCACTAACTCCAATCTTCTAGAAATGTGAAGTTTAAATCATACACAAAATAAAAAAGTAGCTCGTGGATCCTTCGATAAAAGGGAATTTAAAGAAGCATTCCTGTCCACAAACTGAAAATTTTACTTTATCAGGCTATATCTCAACCACTCATAACACCAAACAGGAATGCCCACAAACTGTAGGGACCTGTGAAAAATGGAACTGAAATTAAAAAGAGGGATTAGAGCCTGGGGATTAAAATCTTATAGTAAATCATACAGCATGACATATAGAACTGTGGAGCATCAGGCTGCTGTGAGGATGCACAGTTCACCAGCCAAGACCTAGAGGCTGGTTCTCCAGTCACAGGAAACAGGAACATTCATTATTATTCAGTGGTCTTTGCAGTCCAGGGCTCCTCTGCAAGCTATACTTCGGGGGTGCACTCTGTTAAGGAATGCACCCACAGGTGCAAAGTGGGTTTGGTGATGCAGACATCTGTAAGGAGGACTAATGGACTAAAGTGCACGAAACAGTTTGCCACCTAAAGCTGGCAATAACTGGCAGGCCTTCCTTTATTTCTCTTCAGCAGACACATTTGTAGTTACCACTCTTTGAGGCTGAGAAAATTGAAAAGAAGCAGAGGAGACTAGCTGCGACACTGGATGAGGTCAGTCAGAAGCAGAACCAGTACTGTTGTCCATGACAAGGATGGTTCAATGCCAAGTGTAATAAGACTAGGCTGAGGAATGATTCCTGCTGTTCTCCAAAGATGGTCTCAGTAGAAAGAGCGTTTGGACTGGGAGCAGGACTGACAGCTGCACTGAAAGTCCTTGAGGCCTCCTGCTTTACCTCATGTGATACCTTTTGTCCAGCAAAAGCAGGCACCATGATCACCATTGGTAAGGGGAAACCACCAGGGACCACAGGATGGAGCTTTGCCTGCACAGTTATTGAATGCACACTGCAGGCACACATTGCACTGTGTGTGTATCATGTGTTTTGTGCTAGAGAGGCCTGTGAATAGGCACAAAGGCTTGTGGATGTAGGTGCTAGCATTCACTCAAGGTGCTGGGTAGTGTGTCTTCTACTCTAGAGGTGGTGCTGGTCCTCAGTACCAACAGCTCAGCACCATTTTGTTCATGGGCCAGGGACTGCTTCTGGGGCTGATGCTTTTGGCAATGTCAATATGGCCGTTCTCACCCTAGCTTACACAGAATGGGCTAACTGGCCCACAAACCAGTCCAAAAATTACCTTTTCTCAGGTTTTAGAGAAGGATTACAACAGATAAGGAAGAGCTTTGTGTAGAAGGGGAGTGGGCAAACTAAGTTTACAACCAGCAGCACTTGGGAAGTCTGGGAGATTTTCTAGATTAAGGAATCCGGGCAATAACTTCAACCAAAAAATGACAAGATAAATACATGCACCAAGATTTGTATGGTTAGGAAATATCATTTCTCTGAGCATCAAATGCAAATGGAAAACAATAGGCAAAACTTTACTACCTGGAATTTTGTCTATTGTTTTCCAACCCTTTCGGCTGGCGAGGCGTATGACATCCATGGCCACAGTTCTGGAGAACTTTGTAACAGCTGAATATTTATGGATGTCATGACTGCAAACTTGTCTTCCCTGTCATGTTGCTGCTGAAGAACAGAGATGTTTGTAGCCATCACACCTGCTGATTGCCGTTAAAAGATTCCAAACATTTGGACCAAGGAAAGTTTACTAACGCTGAATAAGTATGTTTCAATCATCAGTGCTGGAAATCTCTTGCAAGTTTAAAGAAAACTGTCATAACACAGTAGATAGACACTGGAAGTAAGAGTAACTCATGTGCCTCATCTGCCCTGAGGCTCTTTCTTTCGTTTCCAGTGAATGTCACACTTCAAACATTTTTAATGCATGAAGTACACTTCAGCGTATTCTGTAGGAACACACTGGGAACTGGAATTCAGCCTATCCTGTGGATTGTGTGGCAAATATATTCATAACTGAATACTTCTTTCTCTGTGTGTTGATTTTTACAGCTTCTTACTAAAACAAACAAATGGTACAAATGGTACTTAATTATAGTTACAATATGTTACTAAAATTCAGGCGTCTATGGTTTCAGTCATGGTTTAATTGCTGTTGTTTGGAAAGCACCTCTTTAGAGGTGTTTAGAATAGCCACGTTTTACTGCAGTAAAATATATCTTTATTTCAACTTCGTACTTATTTGAGTAAATCTTAGATAAACTGAAGTAGATTAATTTTTTTTCTATCAGCATGTTCCCTAATAGTGTTAATGCACAGAGTGCCTGATGTAAATTTGGAAGTTTCCTATTGCCTTATTAGTCAGAGAAAATTGCTGCTGTATGAGTGCCATCCTTGCAGCAAGTCCTGCCACATACCCCTCAGTTTGTGTTGTACACTGTTAATGTAAGTCTTCACAATGTTTCTGCCTGTCAGTGGGTCTGAGCAGTACGTGCTACAGTAAATTAGTTCCTTGGGTTGCCCACATTACCCTGGTGGCTTCCTTCATCAGCCGCCAGAGTAGGGAGAGTACAGGGGAGGACTGAGCACACCTTGCCTTCTCTCCTGCAGGACAGCCAGGTCTACATTTTACCTCCCAGACTGCTGCACAGAATACCGAGCACTGCATTACAGACATCGTTTAAACTGTGGTGAGGTTTACTCCCATGCAGAGAATCCTCCTCAGGAGCTCTTTTCACCTTTTGAGAAATCCACAATTCAGACAGAGTTGACCTGAGCTTCCTGCTCAGGAAATAAATTTGAAATTAAATAACAGATGCCAGGCAGAGAAATTGGAATCAAAGACCTATTACTTTATCTGATGACAAGACAATTTGAGACATTGACAGAAAAAAAAACCCCAAACTGTTATTTCAAAGGGGTTTTTTTCTGGTTCTAGGTGTTTTCGTTTGTTTCTGCTCTTTATTTACTTGTGGGTTTTTCCCTCTCAAGTATTCACTGTGCATGTTCATACAAGGAGTCAAAGAAACAGAACTGTTAAATCATCCAATCCATCCCATTCAGAGGTCAAACCTGGCACTATACCATCAGGAGACAATGCCTATCACTCAGTGAAAGGCAGACAAGCAAAGTAACATCCTCCAGGCAGTCTTTGCTCCTTCAGTCAGAGGGCAGCTGTTGCATGGAGCAGGGAAGGGCAACCTGCTTCTTCTCACAGCCTCCAATTCATCTGTAAGTGGGAATCCTCAGGGTTTGCCGCACAGTCATTGCTGCAACTTGCCATGCTTTCTGAACAGTCATGATTACTCTCTTCTGTAAGGCAGAACATCCATTTTTAATTCCTCACTTTTCCCCAAAGAACTGAAGTAGAATGAGAATCTTCCTGTTAACACAACCAAGTGATGGTCCAGGCTCTGTGCCTATTATAATTCCCCTGTTCCAGGGGATTAATGACTAACAATTTAGTTGTTAATGTTGACAGTAGCCTGACACTCGCCTTGCATCATGAAGGAAATGCCATTTCTGAAGGGTTTCTGAAGAAGCTGTCACAGACTATTAAGTGAATGTGAAGTTTTCCTTGTGCATGTGTGCCCTAATGCTGACACACAAGTGTCTCCCAAGTCATGTCCTTGTCCAGCTCCTGCCCAATGCACACACAAATGCCATGTCAGCAGGGCTTGTCCACTGAGCCTGTAATCCCAGACACCTCTTCAAGCAAACTTCATTCTAATGCTTCTCAGTTCCACATCTGCATCTGAATTTTTTGGTGCAGAGACCTCCTAACAACCCTTTTTTTTTAATGCTTTCAACCTCATCCTGATCCTATGGAGCTGACTGAAAAAAATCCACTTGACTTTCTCTGTAAGGATGAGGGCATGGAGAAAGGAAGAGGATATAAGATTTACATAAAGAAATCACTTATTTTAAATCCAGTTATAAGAACTATGATTGTATCCATCTACTGCTTCTGTTATTTCTGTAGCATTTATGCTGTAGCTATGTCAATGGGTTAATGCCTGGCAAGAACAGTGTCTGGTCATTAAAAAGCTGCAGACTCACACCTTTACATCTAAAAATTATTGAGTCCCATTTCAAAGGTGACAAATTTACCTTAGGTGAGGCAGGGCTACATTTGTCAAGCTTTCAAACACCTGTCTTGCAGTGTGCAGCCAGCTCACTTAGTACATAACAGAATCACAGAAAGGTAGGGGTTGGAAGGGACCTCTGGAGATCATCTTGTCCAAACCCCCTGCTTGAGCAGGGACACCTTGAGCAGGGGGCACAGGGCCGCGTCCAGGTGGGTTTTGAATGTCTCCAGGGAAGGAGAATCCACAACCTCCCTGGGCAGCCTGTGCCACTGCTCTGGCACCCTCACAGGAAAGAAGTTTTTTCTCATATTGAGGTGGAACTTCCTGTGTTCCAACTTGTGCCCATTGCCCTGTGTCCTGTCCTTGGGCACTGTTGAAAAGAGCCTAGTCCCATCATCCTGAAACCCTCCCTTTAGATATTTGTAGGTATTGATGAGATCCCTGGTCAGTCTTCTCTTACCCAGGCTGAACAAACCCAAGTCTCAGCCTTTCCTCATAAGAGACATGCTCCAGCATCCTGATCATCCTGATCATCTTGGTAGCTCTCCGCTGGACTCACTCAAGCAGTTCCACATCCTTAGATTAGACCCAATGTGCTGGGTGATGTATAAGACACGGGCCATCATCCAAATATAAAATGTACATAGCACGTGCGTGAAAAAAATCAGAAGTTGTGGGGAGGAAGGGCCACGGTAGCTGTAGCATTTTTTTTTTTCTTATCACTGGCTCAGCTCACACTGATTGTGCATGACTTATGCCCTTTGGCCAGGTTCTGCCTCTCATACTCATTTTAAATAGTCCCTTGCCCTGCAGTCACGGTTATTGAATAGGACTGCAGGGAAACTGAGGTGCTACCACTGCAAGGCAAGACACAAAGCAAGATAGACCAAAGAGGTGTCCTTGTTTTCCACTGTCCTTGTAGATAACTTTCCCTGTTTATACTTGGTTTATATCACTGGAAAAAAAAACTACAAACCACTGAGCACAAATTTAAAAGTAAAGTTGGTGTGGGTCTGTGGGCTATTTTTCTTCTAACAACAAATCAGACTTCAAAGGGTTATTTTGGGCCAAGTAAAGCTTAGGAGCTTTATTTGTCTCTCTCCAGCTAAGTCAATAGGATCTCTGCTTTGCTGTGATCAAGCCTATTTACTTGACAGTTTAGAATACACCTAGAATCAATACCTTTATTGTGTCATGTGGAAACATATATATGTATTAGATAAAGCCTTGCAGTTACAGTAACGTGAGAGACATAAACATAGTGCTTTGAACTTTTTGGGAATTGGTTTTAGGAATAATATATTTTATGTGGCAGAGACACTACCAATAACAGAGACTTAATTCAAGAAGAAGTCAGAATGGTACCTTCCTTAAATAATGAAAAAGTAAATATCATGATTCTTCCAGATGCAGTTTTAATGAGACAAGCAAGGTATTTGAGTAGCAGAGGGTGCTATTCAACCACTTAAAGCAATTATCAGCCTCCCCACAATGATCACCTACTAGTCCTGAAAATAAACCACAGTTGTATGTATCTGATCTTGTATTCAGCCAGCCTGTGATAAGACTATTCCATGATTACTGTATACTTTTAGACTCATTTTGAACAAATGCTTTCTAATTCTAGTACAAGAGTACAGTAACATTTTGACAGTGGTACTTTTTCCCAAGGCTGAGAGTTACTCGAGGGTAACAAAACTTAAAGGTCAACTTTCTATCTCACTGTGAATTTAACTTTCAGCTGTAACCAATTAATATTTAGTTTTTGTTTCTGGATGATTCCAGGTCTTACAAGGCACTGTTACCTTAGCCAGAACTATTTGCCAAACAACAAAAGCAGAATCAGTTTCAAAAGGTACACAAGGGCTTTCCAATTGCTATGGGAGATTTTTTAACACTTGTTTGTTAAATTCAGCATTCATCAGGAGAGAAGAGTGTGGTGTCAAGTGCTCTCTGTGTGGCTGCACTCTGCGGTTTGATGCTTTCTGGAGCAGAAAGAAGCTAATTCCTGACTCACAGAGCAGTTTGTGGTGACATGCGGGCACCCACTCTAGATGGGTTTGCTCTGTAGCAAGGCACTGATTGTAGACCAATTAAAAAACCCTAAAAGGTGGGTTTCATCTCACATACATTTATGTGATCCTGATGGACAGAGCAGAAGGGGAAAATCCCTATATGACCTTTCTTCTCCAAGAGCTCCACAGAGGAGAGGAGCCTGTGAGAGAGTTGTGCTCATCTCCCTTCTGGCAGAGAGGAGGGAAGATAAATGAATAGGTCTGAACATAGTTGTTTAGCTGTGGTATGCTGCCACATTTTAGAGGTGTCTCTGCCAAAAAGGAAGCTATGTCATAAAGCAGGAGAAAGTTTGTAATGAAAACAGTGTACAGAAATGTATGTGAACTATCTCTCTGTAAATGTGCTCCCAACATCTGCGTACAAAGACTAGAGAAAGAAGCAGAAGTCTTTGTGAGTTAAGAGCTTCAAGCAAAGGTGTAGAAAGCAATAAAGCTGTTTAAAAGTCTCTCATTAGCTAACAGAAGTTTAGTTTCTCATGCTACACACACACACTTCAGAGCTGAAGTGACAAAAACTGCTGGAACAGCTAGTGGAGCAAGCAGGGGTTAGGGGGACCTGGCAGAGTGAGGACTGCTACGAGGCACAGTAGAAAGGTAAGGAATAACTAAAGGAAAAACATAAAACTGACTTACTAGCTTGAATTAGGCCTTGCTATGCTATGAGATGTGAAAGTCTTCACCAGTCAGCAAAGGTTACTTTGGGACAGAGAAACTTCTGCCTGAGGAAACCTGCGGATCATTATTTGCATAGATAAACTTGGTTGCTAGCCAGGTTGCTAGCCAGGGCCAACCCACCACAGAAACCTACATAGTTAATTTAGACTGGCACTGTACTGCTAGATGGCTGAAGTCTGTGTGACTTGCACCCAAAAAACGCTGTACGAAAGCTTCACCATAACTCAATAGTAGCTGTTACTGAATTCTTTTGTCCACAAAGCAGTTATGGAACCCAGTATGCTGGCAAAGCATGTTGGGTAACTATGCAAACCATAAACAGTCTAGAAGATTAGACGAGATGAAAATTAACCAGTGGCAACTTTCTTTACCATGTTCTGTTAATGATGCAAGGGAAATAGCTAATCAAATTGCAGGTATCTTCAAAATAAAAGCAGGTGACCTGAAAATGGAAATTATAACCTTGCAAACTTTGATGGTACAATTACAGGAAAGACTGGCTCAGCCAGACTATTGATCATTAGTAGTTGAAAATGGAAACACAATTTTTGAATGCAGATGGACTTTCAGCTATGAAAAAAAATGAAACCCAATTTAAGGTCAAACTCTTGAGATGAACATCAGGATGGCAGGGACATGTTGACATGCTAGACCTGCAAAAAGCCTTTTAACAGGTTTTTTTCATGATTTAAAGAGTTGTATAATACTTTCAGTTTTCCATCTTTCCCAGGTTTTCTTTTTTTCAAGGGGGGGGCGGGTAATGAAGAGGTTCTGATGCAGGTTATATAATCTATAACTGTTCATTAAATGCCTTGGACCCCTGGTAAGAATACTGATATCAAATATGAATGATTCCACAGTGTATCAAGCATTGTGTACTGCATAGAGCAAAACTCAGTTCTCCCAAATTAACAGGAAAAAAAAACACCAACTCAAACAAACAACAAAAACATGCAACCACTAAGCCCCAAGAGTAAAGAAAATAGAGGCAAAAATGTATTATGCCCAGGACATAGAGCAATTTCAGCAAATGTTGAAAACAATGACAGAGAAGCATAAGAAATATATAAATGACAAAAAGAACCTCAGGCAGGTGGAATGAGGAAACAGTAGATGAATTGTTGTGGTTTAGCCCCAGTCAACATCTAAGCACCACACAGCCGCTCACTCAATCCCACCTGGTGGGACAGCTGAGTGAATCAGAAGAGTAAAAGTGAGCAAACTCATGGGTTGAGATAAAGACAGTTTAATAGGTAAAGCAAAAGCTGCGCGCAGAAGCAAAGCAAAACAAGGAATTCATTCACCACTTCCCATCGACAGGCAGGTGTTCAGCCATCTCCAGGAAAGCAGGGCTCCATCACACGTAACGGTTACTTGGGAAGACAAATGCCATCACTGTGAACATCCCCCCCTTACTTCTTCTTTATCCTTCAGCTTTCTATGCTGAGCATGATGTCATATGGTGTGGAATATCCCTTTGGTCAGTTGGGGTCAGCTGTCCTGGCTGTGTCCCCTCCCAGCTCCTGGTGCAGCCAGCAGAGCATGGGGAGCTGAAAAAGTCCTTGACTAGTGTAAGCACTACTTAACAACAACTAAAGCATCCCTGCATTATCACCACTGTTTCCAGCACAAATCCAAAACATAGCCCCATACTAGTTACTACGAAGAAAATTAACTCTATTCTAGTTGAAACGAGGACATAAATTTAAATCAATCACTGAAAACTGAGTATTTCTCTGTAAATAGGCAGTATAAGATGGGGAACCTGTGATGTCTTGTCTGGATCTTCAACAAGATTTGAACCTAGGATGTTCTACATCACAGCCCAGGTCTCCAATACTATAGCTAAAAGTAAACACATTAGCTCACAGGAATAGCTTTCCTTGGTGAAAAAGTCACTAGAACTGGACAAGCTCTACTTTCTCCATGGAAATGCTGCATTCATATCAGCAACAGTTTATAGGTAACAGTCTGCACAAGCAAAATTCAAAGATTTAGATCTATAAAACAGAGATGGTGATCATTAACTGTTGGCACATACAGTTAAAAGCCTTGGTAGACTCTACATTTTGCAAACATTTAAAGGGCAAAAAAAGAAGCTTCTTTATTAAAAATATGAAAACATAAATATCTTTTAGCAACATACTGGAAGGTGAAATAGAGATTTTTACCTTGATTTATCTCAGTCATTTATTTTGTGATATTCAGTGGGAAAGGCATTAAACTAGACATGCTTTTTATTTTCCTTTGAAGCCATTTTCATTCCATACAATTTCCTCCAGCTCCCGCTTAAGATTCAAAGGATCCCCTTTGTGCTGCTGAGGATTTAGAAAATATAATGTTCCTAGAGACAATTTTTATTCAAGTGGTTGCAAAATTACTGCCTCTCCATGGATTTTCACAAAGACTTTCTTCAATACAACTAATCTACAGTATCTGACCTGAACAGCCCAAGCAATATCAGGGAAAACTTCATTCTTTTCTTATCAAGCGTCAAGAGCTTTTAGACCTGACAGCAAATATGCAACTATGTTCCCTTAATCGCTCTCAGAGATTTCAGGAAACAAATCTGTTCAGTTTGTATTCATGCATAAATACAAATCTGATCCCAAACCAACCAGAATATGAATTAGCAGAATGACCTGAGTAGAATTACTAGGAAAGGCACACCAAGAAAGCAGAATGTGTTCTGGAAAGTGTCTGCTCTTTTACAACTGCTCTCTGAAACTCATCTTTGAAACTTTATCAAAATATTTTAAAATGTCACACTCCTAAAGGTAGCATATATGATAAAGTTAGGTATAGAAACGAAAGGAAATAGGAAAGCAAGTATTATTCCTTAGAATACATTGTATAAAGCTCATATTTGGTTATAAAATTTATATCTGTACTTCCTTCTTATTCCCAGCAGAAATTAGTGTCTTTTTCAGACTGTGAGAATTGACTAAGGGAAAATTGAAGTGGTTAAGAGGAAAAAGAAATGCCCAACTTAACTTACATAAAGAGAAAAAAATCATAGCCATATATTTAAGCTGTGTATTCACTTGGAGTTAATTTGCTTAAGAAAAGATGGTTTGATGGGTCAAGGGAAACTATATTTATTAGATATGGCTAAGTTAGTAGAATATTAATTTGCATATAGTGAAGCATCTTTAATTGTCCTGTACTGTGTTCAGTAAATGTGTTGCTACAGCAGTTTTATTATTTTAAAACCTACTCATTAAATAAGACTTCACTATAAGTAAAAAGTTGCTGTGAAAGTCCTCAGAAAAGGGGACTTCATGAACAATATTTATTAATTCAAAAGGAGGCAGGAATATTTTAATATTTAGTTACAAGTAACTCTGTCAGCATGCAAAATGTTGTCTCTGTTTTCCTTCCCTGTTAATTTTTCCCAAAGAAAGAAGTGAATATTCAACATCAAGTTTTGACTTAAGAATCTCTGATCTCTCTTCTTTCCACATTTTTTTTTGTAGTGCCTGGGATTCTCATCAAGTATAAATGGTAGTTTCCTCAACAAAGTGAGACAACTGATGCCATTTTTCATTCTGTAAGATTTTAGTCCTTGGCTGACTGTTTATGCCTCTTTTTTATCTTCAGATGTATTTGTTTCTTTGGTGTGCAGGTTTCATTACCTCACTGGTTCACTTGGAGGACTGTAAAGGTCCCCATATTCACCATTACTTTCCAAACCAATTCAACCTTCCCAACTCTCTGCAACAGTTAGAAAGGTATCCTTTCTCAGTAGCCCAGCACATTTTATTATGAGAAAAGAAGTAAGTTTTTAAGGTACTAACCTGAGATAAAAGACCAGAGGTGAGAGGACAATATGTAATTTTTAGCACAAATAATTCAAAAGAGTTTAATCCATAAAGTTTAATTTGATAACTGAAACTCCATTGCTGTAAATAAGTTTTCAATACAAGTTTAAAATGCAAGACTTTATCTAAAATGGTGTTTTCCACAACTTGAATAAACTGTCCCTGTTTTCCCTTTCCTCTTCCTCTTTTTGGTCTGATGCAGAATGAGGCTGAAATGTTAAATATTACATTGTGTCCGTGTCACAACTGTGTATGCCAGTCAGGTAATCTTTCACTTATTTAAATCTTACAAAAAATGTAGGCTCTTCTTAGTCCTCCAACAAACGAATCAGCTGAATAATTGTACATACGTGACAGCATCTGAACCCTGCCTCCTGCATCCTCTTAGCATGACCTAACCCTAAGGAGTCTGCAGCCCAAGCAGACAAGGTCCACTGTCCTGCCTCAAAGCCTCAGCAACAATTTCAACTCCTGGGATAGAGCAGCAATGCTGGAAGTCAAAGATTATTTCAGATATAAGTTTTCAGGGGAAAAAAAAAGAGTAATTCAGAGCTGCTAGAAAGGGGATGGGTATGTATTATATGCATAATACTGCTCTGAAAATTGAACTGAGATGCTTCTGATACATAATGGAAATTCTTTAAGTGTCATAATTGTTTATAAAACAGTAATGTCAGTTTAAACCTTGGACAACTGGGAAGGTGTCAGAAAAGGGTGGATGTGGATACAATAGACAGGCTATCAAACTTCTTGAACATGCAAAAGGACTGAACAGACTCATATGTGCAGAAATGCATGGTAATATTCTTAAAATAAGGAAAATAATCTCAAACATAGACACTTAGTAGGAAACAAGCATACAGAAGCTTGTCAAAAGACTAAAAAACAGACAGAAAAGTAAACTTCCATCATTATTTGACTTTAGAAAAGGCCAAAACCAATGCTGAGTTATATACAGAGATCACATCGCAGGTACAGCTGTGAAAAGGAGACATGTACCATGAAGCAATCAGGACAAAGTCCAATATTGCTTTAGACATCTAACCCAAGGTGACAGATCTTTTCTGATGCAGAGTCAGCTATTGCACCCTGTGAGGCACAGATGCACTGTGTTTTGTTGCACAAACAAGGACACATTTTGTGTTTCCGTCTTCCACACCTGTGGCAGGATTGAGGATGGCAGTATTGTGGTGGCAGGTGTCTGCCTGACCTGTAAGAACCTATGCTGACCAAGGAGGCCAGGAGATGGCTGAACCTTGGGGTAGGATCCAGCTCCACCAGGTTCAGCTTGGCCACCACCAGCAGGTATCAAGGCAGCCTAGCCATACTGTATCACAGCACGGGGCACTGCCAACTCACACAAAATACCTCTGAAAGAGGGGGTGCAACTGGATGGCAAAACCACCACATTGGAGATGACTCCCAGTTCTTTCTCCAAGCTGAAGCACAGGGCAGTGGGTGACAGCAGTGCTGCCATCCACCATGGCAGTGTCAATGGTTGTTCCCCCACCATTTTATGGCTAGGAGCCTCCATTTCGTAAAGGATCGTTACCCACATGTTTTCATACTGCTCTGTGGTTTGCTGATGACCATTTGTTGACACTCCCTTACTCCACATGCTCTGAGGATCAGCTGCGCCTTCCTTGTCATGCTGAAAGGGCTGTAGAGCATAAAGTCCCACTGGGTTGTTTCAGCTGCCACTTTGTGGTGGGGAGGTGACATGTTTGACAGGACCATTCTTGTAAATAACTAAAGGGTTAAACTTGCAGCTTGAGCCCTTTTTAACCTAAACGCACACCCTGAGAAATAGAAATGACTCAATGAGCCAACTTGTGAAAGGGATTCAAGGTTCGCAAGCTGAGAAACTTCAAGGACTGATAACGGAAAGAAACATTCTCCTACAAGGAAGACAGAGGGATGCCACAACCATGAAACAATGAAACCAGTGAGAGTCACAATAACTGGGGGAAAAGTAATTCTAGCAGGGGGAGATTGCAACCACTGAGTCAACTGAGGGACGAAAGGGCTACCGCCCCCACTCCTGAGCATGCATAGTTGTCATGGTTTTATCTGGGATAGAGTTGCTTTTCTTCACCATAGCTGGTATACTGCTGTGTTTTGGACTTAGTGTGGAAAATAATGTTGATAACACACCAATGTTTCAGTTGTTGCTGGGTAGTGCTTGTACTAGTCAAGGACTTTTCTAGCTTCCCATGCTCTGCCAGGTGCACAAGAAGCTGGGAGGAGATCCAACCTGACCAAAGAGATGTTCCATATCATATGAGGTCATGTCCAGTATATTAACTAGGAGGAGCTTGGGGGGGGGGAAACAGCGATTATGGCTCAGGGACCAGCAGCACTGGTCAGCAGGTGGTGAGTGGTTGTATTGCTTGTGGTTTTTTTTTCCTTTTAATTATATTATCTTTATTTTTATTATCATAAAGGTTACTATTATCATTACTATTTTATTTTAATTATTAAACTGTTCGTATCTCAACCCACAAGTTTTCTTGCTTTTGCTCTTCCGAGTCTCTCCCCCATCCCACAGAGGTGGGGGGAGTGAGCAAGCGGGTGCGTGGTGTTTAGTTGCCAACTTGGACTAAACCACGACAGCGGTGAATTAATGTAGCTTTAAAACGAAGTGGAAAAGATACAGACCAACGGAAGAAGGGGATGCTCAGTCAGGTCAATTATTATGTATTAGATAGACATGGTGTGTTAACCTCCATGTATAAATGTCAAAAATGACCTCCAGTAGGTGTGCATTCTAGGAGGAGAGATCTCCCATACAGCCGGTGCCGAATAAAGTAATGCCTGCTTTTTAATACATCCAGTGTTAAGGAGATTTATTCCCAGTTTTCAGTGACAACATGACCCACGCCAGTTCATTCTGCCCTGTGCCTGGCTGGCAGGACCCCATGGAAACAAAGGAACTGACCCATGGGGCCATGAGCCAGAACCCGTATTTTGAGATAAGTGTGTAAAGGACTAGAAACTTGTCTCAACACTTTTGGCAGGACAGTTTAACTTTGAAACCTGATCACCACGGCAACTGAGCAGGGCAGTTTAATCACCAAGGCAGCCCACTGAGTTCTACCCAACAGGAATGTGTGCATCCTGTTGTCTCAGAGCACATGTCCTCTGCACATGCACCCGGGCCCAGGGTCGACTGACAACATATGCGGGGGCTCAAACCCTCTAGAACTTTTGAGCACCCTCTAGTGACAGTACTGGGCATGCGCCCCACCGCCGAGCGGGAGGCATGGGTATGCAAAACCGTTATTGGCTATGCAAGAGGACAACACTATAAAAAGGGGAAACCAGTGGAGACCATGAGGAGCGTACTGGAACATTGTCCCCACCGGATTCAAACATACATCGGACTGACGGGATGCCGCAGAGCCGTGGTGGTAGCTGTCACGACTCTCTTTCTCTTTTCCTTTCTCACTTTTTCTCTCTTTCTCTTCTTTTCTCTAGCATATTTGTTGTTGGCCAAATAAAGTGACTTGGCACTTGACACCATTTTGAGTCTTAATTCTGTTTCTGAGAATGTAAAAGGAACTTAGTCATGATAAAATATTTGAGTTAATCAGAAGTTAAGACCAGCTGACCCCATCCTCCCAGGATTATCTGAGGTTGGTTGGAAAGCAAGGGGGTTTAATCTTTGCCAGATTGTTCAACCCAACAGTGGATCGTGACAAAGTGTCACATAAATGGGGGACTGTTGCATGGACTGCCCTTTGCCCATGGCTGTACATAAGCCTGCAGCTGCTCAGAAGATGGGTGCAGTCTGGTGCTATATGTGTTTCTTTATCCTTAGCCTTTACAGAAAACTTTAAAGAGCTCTGCATGAGTGATTATGGTTGGAGAAGATTAAAGTGTGCCCTAGTCTGTTTGATCCCCACAAGGGCCTACAGAGAGCCAGGAAAGAAGGCTGTGCAGAGATAGTGGTGTTCGAGGAAAAAGGGGAGGCAGACTTCATGTACATGCAACAGTTATCCAAATCCCAACAGTGGTATTAAGTACCTCCTAATGGTGCTACACACATTAATCTAAGCATCGCTAGATTATTGGGCCTCAGAACAGGTACTGAAGTAACCTGGTCTTCTGAAGTAGTCTTTGAAACTGTTTCCCCCCAGCATTCTCCTGGAGAACGTGGCTGCTCATGGATTGGACGGATGTACTCTTCGATGGGTAAAGAACTGTCTGGAAGGCCAGGCTCAAAGAGTTGTGGCGAATGGAGTTAAATCCAGCTAGCAGTCGGTCACGAGTGGTGTTCCCCAGGTCTCAGTACTGGGGCCAATCTTGTTTAATACCTTTATCAATGATCACCCTTAGTAAATTTACAGAGGAAACCAAGTTGGGTGGGAGTGTTGATCTGCTTGAGGGTAGGAAGGCTCTGCAGAGGGACCTGGACAGGCTGGATCGATGGGCTGAAGCCAATCGTATGAGGTCTAACAAGGCCCAGTGCCGGATCCTGCACTTGGGTCACAACAACCCCATGCAACACTACAGGCTTGGGGAAGAGTAACTGGAAAGCTGCCTGTGCCTGACAGAGAATGACGTGTGCGGGTTGGTTGACAACTAGCTGAGAATGAACTGGCACTGTGCCCAGGTGGCCAAGGTGGCCAACATCATCCTGGCTCGTATCAGGAATAGTGTGGCCAGCAGGAGTAGGGAAGGGGTTATCCCCCTGTAGTTGAACACACCTCAACAAAAGCAAGACGATGAGATATTGGATTGTGTTGAGAGAAGGGCATTAAAGCTGGTAATGTGTCTAGAACACAACTCTTCTAAGGAGCAGCTGAGGGAACTGGGGTTGTTTAGTCTGAAGAAAGGGCAGCTGATGGGAGATCGTATCAGTATCTAACACTGAGTGAGTGTCTATTTCAACTGCTTTCCTACAGCTGTCAGGCCCACCACCAACTCCCAACCCACAACGGGTCTTTATCTGCAAGTGGCTGAATGTTTCTCCGTCAGTAACTGTCCATAAGAATGACGGTGCTTACAGCTATGTGTCAAGTGGCATTTTAGACATCCTTGGATGTCCTGCCAGCTCCATTGACGACACTTCACAGATCTCCCATGGATCCTGGGTTCATATATACTGGATCTGAGTGTATATCTCAGTTATTCGATGACATTTGAAATGGCTCTTTGCATGTATGTTTGGGCATTTAAACAGCTTTCCTACAGAAATTAGACCTCTGCATTTAGTTATGTGCTACCTGGTATGGAAAGACACTGGGAGGGATTCCATGGTGCCCTAGTGGTTACAGCTCATCTGAACGGTTTCACCACTGTGTCAGGATGGGAGGGACCCAGTCCTAGGAACATTGCTTTGCTTGTGTACTTTATCACGAGAGATGACTCGTTAATTTGACAAACAGAGCAGTTTATTTCCCAAACTTTGTTTGTATGAATGAATGTCAAGTTGCTTATTGCAGCATACAAATCTTTTAGAAAATCCCCAGAAGACAGTGAGGACCATGTTCCCCTCGCTGGGGCTCACAGGGTGAGTGGACTGTGTGTGCGGGTTGGTGCACACAGCAGGACCTGTGGGTCTCTCTCCGGCAGGGGCTGGGTGCCTCTGCCATCCTTGGGAGCTGCCACAACTCCTGGCCTGCGTTGCTGCCCAGCAGGAGCCCACCGGGCGGTGGAAGTGCTGGCGCTTCAGTGCCAGCTGTAAGGCCTTTTGGCGCGGGTCCTCAGCTGCGAGCAGCCTGCCCTTCGGTCTGGCCCTGTCTGGCCTGACCAGCTGCATGCCTCGGGAGCTGGGGAGCTGTGGGATGATGCTGCCTGGGCAGTGGTGCTGGGGCCAGCTGTCTCTGGCTGCGTGCTGGAGGTTGTAAGGGGAGCAGGAGGTCAGCAGCACGGCCCCACACCCCAGAGGATTGTGAAGATAGTGATGACCACTTACCTCTTGCTGGGTTTCAGAGGGTTGGTGGTTTAGATATGCCTGCTAACATGCCAACTACAGTCATTTCAGAGACGGAAAATAATTAGTCATATTGGGCTGCTGTTTTGTGGCACTGGGGTCAGATGGAGCCTCTCGTTGTGGCTCCTTCTCCCCAGGAATTCTTGGAAACAACAACAACAGTTTATAGACATGTGGTTTACCCAGCTGTGACTTTTACAGTGGCAACTTTCTACCTATCTTTAGTTTACAGCTCCATTTCCACCCATTTTTAAAAGAGGCACACTCTCTTTTTTTAATTCCAATAGCCCTTCCTCTACAATGACACAGCCTTTTCCTCTTTCCCTATATCTATCCTTGGGTGTATCTCCCAGAGGCTGGCTAAGGCATCTGTGCCCTTCCATCTATCTACACTTCTGTCTTTCATAAACCAGCAATGCTTTTGTGTTCATTATTGGCGCAGCAGAGTTGCTGCATGCATAGCATGTCACTGAGGAGGATGGATATATCCATATTCCAGGTCTTCTTGCCATTTCACTTGTGGTGGGTTGACCTTGGGTGGATGCCAGCTGCTCTGTGACTCCCCCTCTGGGGGAATGGGGGAAAAAATTACAACAAAAGGCTCATGATTTGAGATAAAAATAGGGGGAGATACGACTTACCAATTACCATCTTGGGCAAAACAGATTTGACTCAGGGAAATTAATTTATTATTGATCATGTCACAGTAGGGTGAAAAGAAATAAAACCAGATCTTAAAACACCTTCCCCTAACCCCTCCCTTCTCCCTGGGCTCAACTTCATTCCCAATTTTCTCTACCTTCCTCCCTGAGCAGCACAGGGGGATGGGGATCAGGGATTGCAGTCAGGTCATCACACGTTGTGCTGGTTTTGGCTGGGATAGAGTTAGTTTTCCTCACAGTAGCTAGTATGGGGCTGTGTTTTGGATTTATGCTGAAAACAGTGTTGATTATAGAGGGATGCTTTAGTTACTGCTGAGCAGGGCTTACACAGAGTCAAGGCCTTTTCTGCTTCTCACCCCAACCTGCCTGTGAGGAGGCTGGGAGTGCACAACGAGCTGGGAGAGGACACAGCCAGGACAGCTGACCCCAACTGACCAAAGGGATATTCCATACCGTATGACATCATGCTCAGCATATAAAGCTGGGGGAAGAAGAAGGAAAGGGAGGGCGTTTAGAGTTATGGCGTTTGTCTTCCCAAGTAACCATTATGTTTGATGGAGCCCTGCTTTCCTGTAGACGGCTGAACACCTGCCTGTCGATGGGAAGTGGTGAATGAATTCCTTGTTTTGCTTTGCTTCTGCATGCAGCTTTTGCTTTACCTATTAAACTGTCTTTATCTCAGCCCATGAGTTTTCTCATTTTTACTCTTCTGATTCTCTCCCCCATCCCACCACGGGGGAGTGAGTGAGCGGCTGTGTGATGCTTAGTTGGTGGCTGGGGTTAAACCATGACACACACTGTCTCTGCCACTCCTTCCTCGCTCTCTTCCCCTGGTCCAAAGTAGGGTCCCTCCCATGGGAGACACTCCTCCACAAACTTCTCCAACATGAGACCTTCCCACAAGCTACAGTTCTTCACTAACTGCTCTAGTATGGGTTCCTTCCATATTTCTTTTCCACACGGTGCAGTTCTTCAGGAACAGACTGCTCCGGCAGTCCTGCAGAAAACTTGCTCCAGCATGAGATCATCTCCACAAGGTCACAGATACTTTCAGAAGCCTGCTCCAGCATGGGCTCTCCACCTACTCTGGAGTGGGGTCCTCCATAGGCTGCAGGTGGATATCTGCTCCACTATTAACTTCCATGGACTGCAGGGGGACAGCCTGCCTCACCACGGTGTTCACCATGGGCTGCAGGGAAATCAGGGCTCCAGTGCCTGGAGCACCTCCTCCCTTTCTTTCACTGACCTTGGTGTCTGCAGAGTTGTTCCTCTCATATACGCTCGCTCCTCTCTTTCCTCTTCTGTTGTGCAGCAGTTTTTTCCCCTTTTTAGATATGTTATCACAGGGGCACTACCACCATCGCTGACTGGCTTGGTTTTGGTCAGTGGTGGGTCCGTCTTGGAGCTGGCTGGCATTGGCTCTATAGGACATAGGGGAAGCTTCTAGCAGGTTCTCACAGAAGCCACCCATGTAGCCCCCCCACTACCAAAACCTTGCCCAATACACACTGAACCAGTATTTCCATGGATGCGTACCCTCTCAGCATGGTCGAGGTTGGTTTTCATTATTCTCAAAATGTATTCCAAGAAGGATGCGTTGGGGCAAGCCTGTAATGAGCAGAGGTGCATAGCAAATGCAGTGTGCTTGACCACTGCTGAATGTTAACGGGTAGGAGGATGGTGTATCCTGGTGGTGTGGTGTACAGGTGTCTGCCAATCTTCTTGAAGGTATTTTCTATTTTCAGTAGAGCAGCCAAACATTTTCAGTCCACTTATTCCAAGCAAGGCACAGCAAAGAAACAAATCTAGGACACCTACCATGCACACACTAGATCACTATCTGCTCCAGCCCTTTGCATGAGTTGCCTTTGCTTGTCTCCCTGTGCAGGGAAGCACAGGGGCGGTCCTGGGACATGCTGTCTCCCCCAGTCTGTGGGAGTCTCATGAAACACATAGGAGGTTATCCTGTCTGGAGTTCTTCTTTGATTAGACTCTTGAGAATCAGTCTAGTCCAGATTCTTTCAAACACACCTGTATATTTTTGCTTAAGGATACAGGTGTGCCTCAAAGGGGACAACAGAGTAGTGACTGTGCTGTGTGTCACCTAGCAGTGCCAGGGACTGACATGCAAGATTTTTTTCTTTCACACAGGCACCTGAAGAGGATTCATTGCTGCCACACCATGACAGGAACTCATAGTGAGGGCCAGAACCACAAAAGGCGCGAATGGAGTTGAAGGCCATGATACAGAGATGTGGGATTGAGTATGTGCAGCATGCAGTGGGACAGGAGCTGAGACAGGATCTTCAAGTGTTGAGCACTGCAGTGGGGCCCTGAGCAGCACTGGTGAGCCTGTGCCCTGAAGCTGGAAGCCAGGGATGCCTCTCTGGGACAAATAAACACCCATTGGGAGAGTAGGGACAGCCACTGCTGTGATGTAAGCTGTTTACTTCTCCTGTCATCAGTGAAGAAGTGACAGCAGAAGTGCCTTACATAACTAAGATAATGATCTTACAGTCACTTTTCCTAATAGGTAATACTTCTTAAGCCTCTTATTGCTTTTGTCTGTTTTTTTCCAGACTCTTTTCAATTTGTTATCATCCATCAAGTAAGGTGCCCAAACCAGGCAGACTACCACCACCTGCATCCTCACTGCAACCAAATAGAGCAGAATAATTACCTCCAATGTCTCACATATGACACTGCTATTAATACTTCCCAGAATTTGATTTTCTTTTCTGGCAAGTGTATCTCACTATTGACTCCTATTGGGTCTGACTCATCACTGAGTCATGTTCAATTAGCTTTTCCAATCAGAGTGATTTCAAGCAACCTAATCAAAATGTCGGAGCCGCTCCTTCTAGAAAAAGCCTATTCAAAAAAAAAGGAGGGGGGGGATTTAACTAGTCAATTATTTCAGAGTACTTTATTACTTTGCCATTCTACCATTAAACAAAAAATTGACATTTGTTGACTGAGTATGGGGAAATGGATTTTATGAAGGATTTTCAATCAGTAAACTACCAAATCTCGGGAGCCATGGACCACTTCTGAAAGGTTTGAAAATGTAGCTAAAAAAAGAAATCCTGTTGTTAGTATGGCTAACTTCAGTGCATGGATGTGCACCTTCTCAGCTAACGTATATTAATTGACCAATTAAAAATGGCTGAAATTATTGTTTTGAGTAAATTGCTCAGTATGTTTACGAGGTGATTAACGTGTTCTAGGTACTCACTGTCACTCAAATCTTTATGTTGTCCTTTTAAGACAATCAAATACACATGGACAAATTTTCAAATGCACCTATCAAATCTGCTGAGCTGTAGCAAAGAGCATCTCAATATATATTTAAAGAAGAGTAACAGCATATTTACCAACTTGAATTCACAGATGCAAAGTTTTATAGATACAGGAGGTACAAGTAGAGGTTGGGAAAGATGGCCCAAATTGTTTAAAGTCTTCTCTAGCCAAGTTGCTAGCTATGGTAACTGTTCCCTTTATCTTCTCCTTTACCCCAGTCACACTTCTCATTCTGCGATAGTATTCATTGAAGATAGATGAAGAAAAGGAGAAGATTGTCTACACAAATGAACAAATAACAACCCTGAAATTGTGGAGGTTAAAATGCAGAAAAGTGTCAGGAGAATCAATATTTAATTAACACCTCTACAATACATAGAGTAGAAGAGAAGTTACTGATACGTATTAGCTACCAATACAACTTTAGCTGTTGGGTTAGCATAAACGCTTCACATAAGGAACCTAGGCTAAATAAGAAGTGAATAGTGTGAAAATGAGGATAAAAAGCAGATTAAATTGGGGGAAATCTTGTGTTTCCAGCTCCAGAAACTAAGACAGATGAATTGTTTTTGAGAGAGACTGAGGAGAACACAAGGGGAGCAAACCTGCAAGCAAAATCTGGGTTTTCTCCTGTGCAAATTATACCTTCAAATTCTAGGCTTTCTGCTGAGCAGATTAATTTACAAAATGGAACTGAAAGGGCATCTGTCTGTAAAGATTTGCTAGAGACTGAGTCTATGTTATTGGTTTGTGCTATTTTCTGGAATGGGTGAGTTAGGCTTGATCTTTTAAGGACCAGCAATCACTAGGTGTGAGTTTCTTAATTATAAGTATTGCTATTATTTTATTATTTGAAAATTCTAGTTCTATAACCCCCGTGGGATGATATATATAAAATAGAAACATGAAGCTTTACACAATATGCTGCAAGAGCTAATTGATATACACAAACCACTCCCAAAACTGATTGAAGTTAATGGAAACATTGCTAATTGGTCAGTGAAGTCGCATAAAATAGCTAGCAAAACAAGAAAACATAAATGGTTATTCTTTTGCAACTACCTATGAGGTTTTGGGCATTTATGCTCTCACACCTAAAGATTTGGTGAACTAGTGCTCCAAAGCCTATTTGCATTTCCAAAAAACCTAAGGTAGACCAGGTGATTTTTGCTTTGTGAAAGGTCAGCTTTGTACATAGTATTTGCACACTAGTTTCAGTCTTAAGAGCAGAAAACAAATTTTTTCTTCAAGTTTGGCTTTGAATTAAGGCTGAATATGGACACACTTCTAGCTGTTACTGGGGTTGTTACTTTTACAGTGGTAAACTTGCACTTGTCTTCATTTTGTAAGCTCTGTTTTCCTCCCACCTCTCAAAGACACACAAGCTTTGTTACTCATTCCAAACAGGATCATTCCTCCAGAATTTTCTCAGTCTTTTCTCACACAGAAAGGGTAATGGGACAATATACACACAGGTATATACATGGTAAGGTAGTTTAAAAATATAACCAGAGGGAAAGAAAAGCTTTTTGAAATTAGAACCTCATTTTGAAACCAGAAGGGTTACATAATTTAGCTTGTCTTGACATATTGTGGAGCTGTCCTGTACTCTTGCAGGTTCAGGTTCAGTGCTAGGAGAATGTGATGACATTAACCTTCCAGAGCTGCAATTCTTTTAAGACAATAAACATTCATTTATTTTATTCTTCAGTATAGTCTCACTTTCTCCTTTTCGTGTTGTGGTTTTTAACCAACCACCTTTAGGAAGTCCCCATTACCGGCTGCTCGTTCTGTAATTTCTTATTCATTGTTAACTGACAGCAACTTTTATGTATCTTATCTGACTTTTGGCTGGGTTGTTTTCTGAACTACTTTATTCTATTGTTTAATAGTTGCTTTCATTGTAATCCAAAATCCTTTTGCTACAGTTTCCTCTCCAGTAAGTGATTATTACATTGCATCCAAGTAGTTCATGGTCCTTGCTTAAATTTTTTTGTTTTCAGTTAGAAAAAAAAATTTGGGATGTTCCCTCCTTTAATTGGAATTCACCTCTCTGATTATGCCATCTCCTTCCTACTGCGAGTCGAGGCCTAAAGGGAATTGTATAGAAAAATGTCAAACCTCTCAGCATGAGAAACTTCAGCACTGAGTCAATTAGAAGTTGGTTCAAAAATTCAGATAATTCACTCTCAAACATCCTCAGATACTGCTACCTTTTGCCACACCTTTTAATGATGGTTAGAACTGGCTGCTAAGAGTGGCCAGAAGAGTGAGAACTGTGAGATCTGTGTCAGCATCTGTACTTAGGGCAAAATGTAAAGCAAAAGGAACATGTGAACTGGATTGGAATTTGTAATGAAACAGATAATTCACACACAATAATTTATTAGATTCATTCAGCTCTTGCAGCACATTCAAAAGCACAAGCTGATTGTGACATCCTCCATTGTTCACATTTTGCAACATAATTATGCAGACAGATTTCAGCAACACTGTTTATTTCATGATTGATCAGACTGGTCACACAAAAGCACTTTTGTCCTACAAAGAGAATGAGTGCTACAGGACTTCCAGCACAAATTCTTAGTTAAAAAAAAAAAAAATTAAAAGCTGAGTATTCTCAGGTTTATCTATATCTTTCAAACTCAATCTTCCATAAGCATTTTGTGCCAGAAATAGTCTGTCACACCACAGTTTGTGGACTTGAGAATGTGTTGTTACATTTTGAACAAGTTATTTTTTACAGTGGTTATCACTAGTCCCTAGTATGCACCACTGATGCTCATGTTTAGAATATTTTTTCCTGCATGCAGATGAACTCTCTGATCCAAAGCAATAAGAACCCATTTAATACATGTGTTTTCCTGCCATGGGTGCATTGCCAAAGTACTGGTAATACACACCAGTAAACAAGGACAACTTCTGCAAATGAACCTGGGAGGCATAAAAAAAGTATCAATTAGTAGCATCCTATTATCCCAAACTTTTGAAAGAAAATAATCTTTTCGGTGACTTGCCTTAAACTGTGCTCATTTGCAAATTATTAGTATTATTTTAATTACATGAATGGCCTTTGCCTAAAAAATTCCTTCTACTTTTTAATGGCAAAGCTACAGGAAGATGCCAGTGTTGATTGATCAGAAGTGTTTATAGTAGAGTCCAGCAGGATCTGTTATTGCACTAGTCACAGAACACAGCAGGCGATGCACTCGAGCGGTAAATACAACCCCAAAACCCTGCTGGGGAAATAGGCCCTTACTGGGAATAGCTCAGATTGTCCACTCTCAGTAGCACCCTATTAGTTTTTATCATCTCTTTAGTTGCCTCACCAGCAAAGTTTTAAGTATGTGAAAAATTATAAACATTTTTTTAAATACGTATATAGTACCTTTCATTTTATGTTGACTGTTTTATGGAAAATGGTCCTTCAGCATTTAGGAGTTTTAGTCCAGATCTAAAGAATTGTGAATGTAATTGTGAATTCTATAGGCTAATTTAAATTACACTCTTTCAAGCTATTGACTGGATTTATATCCCTTGCTATTACATTATGTTTCCTTGGATTACTTGTTTATAATAATTATGTTTATAAACATAGTAGTCCAAAGTCACTGGAAAAGAAGTCCCCCATGGCTGGTAAAAAGGAAACATCTTACCCATTTTTAAAAGAGGTAATGCTGTCGTCTAACCTGGCAGCTAAACACCACACAGCCATTCACTCACTCCCCACTGTGGGATGGGGGAGAGAAGAAAAAAACCCAAAAAAGGTAAAATAATAGTGATAATATACAGAACAAGTAATGCACAGTGCAGTTGCCCACCCCCTGCTGACCAATGCCCAGCCAGTTCCTGAGAAGTGGACCCCCAAGCAGCGGACCCCTGGCCAGCTTTTTCCCATTTATATACTGATCATGATGTCATATGGTATGGAATATTCCTTTGGTCAGCTGGGGTCAGTTGTCCCAGCCATGTCCCCTCCCAGCATCTTGTGCACCCCCAGCCTCCTCACTGGTGGAGTCATGTGAGAAGCAGGAAGAGGCCTTGACTCTGTGTAAGCCCTGCTCAGAAGTAACTAAAACATCAGTGTTATCTACATTATTCTTATCCTAAATCCAAAACACAGCACTATACCAGCTACTAGAAAGAAAATTAACTCTCTCCCAGCCAAAACCAGGACAGGTAAAAAGGAAGATCCCAGGAATTACTAACCAGTCAGCCTCACCTTCATGCCTGCAACATCACAGAACACATCCTCCTAGAAGATATGTCCAAAACACATGGAAAACAGGGAAGTGATTACAGATAGCCAACATGGCTTCACCAAGAATAAACCATACCTGCCTAAACTACTGGCCTTCTGTGATAAGAGTAACTGCATCAGTGGACAAAGGAAGAGCTATGGATGTCATCTCCCTGGACTTCTGTGGCTTTTGATACAGTCCCCCATAACATTCTTGCCACTAAATAGGAGTGATAAGGGTTTGATGGATGGACTGTTAGATGGATAAGGAATTGGCTGGATGGCCACATCCAAAGAGTTGCAGTCAATGGCTCAATGTCCAAGTGGAAACCAGAAACAAGTGGTGTCCTTCAAGGGTCCCTACTGGGACCAATATTATTTAATATCTTCATCAATGACATAGTGGGATTGGGTGCACCCTCAAGAATTTTGCAGACAACACCAAGCTACGTAGTGCAGTTGATTTGCTTAAGGGAAGGGATGCCATCCAGAGGGACCTTGACAGGCTAAAGATGTGGGCCCATGTGAATCTCATGAAGTTCAACAAAGCCAAGTGCAAGGTCCTGCATCTGGATCAGACCAATAAAATTGAGAATGCCGTGCAGAGAGGGACTTGGGGATCCTGGTGGATGAAAAGTGGACATGAGCCAGCAATGTGTACTTGCAGCCCAAAAACCCAACCATATCCTGGGCTGCATCAAAAGAAGCATGGCCAACAGGTCAAGGGAGATGATTCTCCCTCTCTACTCTCTGCGTTCCTGAGACCTCACCTGGAGTACCGCATCCAGCTCTGGAGTTCACAGTACAAGACAGTCATGGACCTCTTGGAGCAGGTCCAGAGGAGGGCCACAAAAATGATCCAAGGGCTGGAACACCTCTCCTATGAAGAAAGGCCAAGAGACCTGGGATCATTCAGCCTGGAGAAGAAAAGGCTGTGGGGACACCTTATTGCAACCTTTCAATACTTAAAGGGGGCTTATAAGAAAGATGGAGAAATACTTTTTACCAAGGCCTGTAGTCACTGGACAGGGGGACAACAGTTTAAACTGAAAGAGGGTAGGTTTATACTGGACACAAGGAAGAAATTTTTTACAATGAGGGTGGTGAAATACTGGAACAGGTTGCCCAGAGAAGTTGTGGATGCCCCATCATTGGAAGTGTTCAAGGTCAGGTTGGATGGGGCTTTAAGCGACCTGATCTAGTGAAAGATGTCCCTGCCCGTGGCAGAGGGATTGGAACTAGATGATCTTTAAAGGTCCCTTCCAACCCAAACCATTCTATGATTGTATGATTCTAAGTTACATAGACATCTTCAGCCTTAACGTTTTCAAATCTCATGCATGTTGTATTACACCACAGCTAGATCTGTAATAAGGCAAGTGAAATGCTCTGGAGATCATTTTCTGAGCTCTGTACATTCTATATTTGGTGCTATAGTGCCCAGCTCAGCATTTATGTCTATTATCCCAGTGACACCTTGATAAAAATTTCCAAAGGATCACAAATTTAAATATCAGCTGTCTGAGTATCTTCAAATATGGACATGTCTAGTGTTCAGCTCACTGGAATGGCAGGTATTTAAAAGTTTAAAATAAACAATGCAGTGTCCATATATAAAATTATAAATTATTAAGCAAAGCATGTTTTTAGGTATTAGAAGATATGCTGGCTGAAAGCAAAAGCTTGGACAGACATATAAGATAGTAGGAAATAATATTTTCTCAACAATGCTGCTATTGACTTGCTTCCTTACATTTCCCTGGGAAGATGAAGATAAACTTCTTCTTAATATATTCCAGCAAGATATGTCACTGTCTTTCACCCAAGTCCCTGTACCTTTGCAGGGGATTGATGTGATCCACCCTGATGTAGAGGACAAGGACTAGCGCTGCCAGTATGAGTGGTCATATGAAGGGTATGTCATCTCACAGCTTTATCTCGGAAGCTTTTCCCTAGGGCTCAGATTTGGGGCCAGTCTTGTTTAATATCTTTGACAATGATATGGATGAGGTGACTGAGTGCACCCTCAGTAAATTTGCAGATGACACCAAATTAGGTGGGAGTGTTGATCTGCTCGAGGGTAGGAAGGCTCTGCAGGGGGACCTGGACAGGCTGGATCAATGGGCCAAGGCCAGTTCTATGAGGTTCAACAAGGTCAAGTGCTGGGTCCTGCACTTGGGTCACAACAACTTCATGCAATGTTACAGGCTTGGGGAGGAGTGGCTGGAAAGCTGACCGGTGGAAAAGGACCTGAGGGTGTTGCTCAACAGCCAGCTGAGTATGACCCAGGAGTGTGCTCAGGTGGCCAGAAGGCCAAGAGCATCCTGGCTTGTATCAGAAATAGTGTGGCCATCAGGGGTAGGGAGGGGATTGAGCCCCTGTACTCGGCACTGGTGAGGCCGCACCTTGAATATTGTGTTCAGTTCTGGGCCCCTCAGTACAAGAAGAACATTGAGGTATTGGAGTGTGTGCAAAGGAGGGCAATGAAGCCGGTGAAGGGTCTACATAACAAGTCTTCTGAGGAGAGGTTGAGTGAACCTCTTTTTTTTGCTGGAAAAGCAACATGGCAAGCCATGCACGATCCAGAAGGTTCCTACAGAGCAATGAGGATAACTTTTTGATGCAAGTGGTGGAGGAGACAACGAGGTGAGATGTGCTGCTTGACCTTATCCTAACAAACAAGGAAGGGCTGGTTGAGGATGTGAAAGTTGGGGGTAGCCTTGGCTGCAGTGACCATGAGATGGTCGAGTTTAGGATACTGCAAGGTAGAAGCAGGGCAACCAGTCAGGTTACAACCTTGGACTTCAAGAGAGCCACCTTTGGCCTCTTCAAAGACCAGCTAGGAGGAATCCCATGGCCTAGGGCTCTGGAAGGCAGGGGCTCCAAGAGAGCTGGACGGTATTCAAGGACCACTTCCTCCAAGCTCAACATCGGTGCATCCCCAGGAGGAAGAAGTCAGGCAGAGGAGCCAGGAGACCTGCATGGATGAGCAAAGAGCTTCTAGAGAAACTCACACAGAAGAAGGAGGATCACAGTGTGTGGAAAAAGGGACTGGCCACTTGGGAGGAATATAGGAATGTTGTCAGGGTGTGCAGAGATGTGACGAGGAAGGCCAAGGCCCACTTGGAATTAAACGTGGCAGTTCATGTCAAAGATAACAAGGGCTTCTTCAAATACATCAGCAGTAACAGGAGGACTGGGGATAAAGTGGGCCAACTGCTGAACAAGGAAGGGTCTCTGGTGACACAAGATGCAGAGAAGGCGGAGTTACTGAATGCCGCCTTTGCCTCGGTCTTTACTGCTAAGGCTGGCCCTCAGGCATCTCAGCCCCCAGAGGAGAGAGGACAAATTGGGACAAAGGAAGACTTACCATCGTTTGAGAAACACTGGGTCAGAGATCACCTATGCAAACTGGATCCTCGCAAATCCATGGGCCCCGATGCGATGCACCTGTGAGTGCTGAGGGAGCTGTCAGATGTTCTTGCTGAGCCACTCTCCATCATCTTTGAAAGGTCGTGGAGGACAGGAGAGGTGCCCGAGGACTGAGGACAGCAAATGTCACTCCCGTATTCAAAAAGGGCAAGAAGGAGGACCTGGGAAAGTATAGGCCAGTCAGCCTCACCTCCATCCCTGGAAACGTGATGGAGCAGTTCATCCTGGAGGTCATCTCCAGCCATGTAGAGGACAAGAAGGTACCAGAAATAGTCAATATGGATTCACCAAGGGGAGATCATGCTTGACCAACCTGATAGCCTTCTACAATGGTGTGACTGGCTGGGTTGATGAAGGGAGAGCAGTGGATGTTTTCCATCTTGGCTTCAGTAAGGCATTTGACACTGTCACCCATAGCCTCCTCATAGACAAGCTAAGGAAGTGTGGGTTGGATGAGGGCACAGTGAGGTGGATAGAGAAATGGCTCAACAACAGGACTCAGAGGGTCGTGATCAATGGAGCAGAGTCTGGATAGAGGTCTGTTCCCCAGGTGTCTGTGCTGGGTCCAGGCCTGTCCAACATATTCATCAGTGATGTGGATGATGGGATAGAGTGTAACCTCAGCAAATCTGCTGATGATTCCAAGCCGGGAGGAGTGGCTGAAACACCAGGAGGCTGTGCTGCCACCCAATGAGACCTGGACAGGCTGGAGAGCTGGGCCGAGGGGAACCAAATGAAATTCAACAAAAGCAAGTGCAACGTCCTGCACCTGGGGAGGAACAACCCCAGGCACCAGTACAGGCTGGGGGCTGAACTACTGGAAAGCAGCTCGGTTGAGAAAGACCTGGGAGTGCTGGTGGACAGCAAGTTGACCATGAGCCAGCACTGTGCCCTTGTGGCCAAGAAAGCCAACAATATTCTGGGCTCCATTAAAAGGACTGTGGCCAGAAGATCGAGGGAGGTTATCCTCCACCTCTACTCAGCCCTAGTGAGACCACATCTGGAGTGCTGTGTCCAGTTTTGGACCCCCCTGTTTAAGAATGGTGTGGAACTGCTTGAGCAAGTCCAGCAGAGAGCTACCAAGATGACCAGGGGGCTGGAGCATCTCCCTTATGAGGAAAGGCTGAGAGACTTAGGTTTGTTCAGCCTGGGGAAGAGAAGACTGACCAGGGATCTCATCAATACCTACAAATATCTAATGGGTGGGTGTCAGGACGATGGGACTAGGCTCTTTTCAATAGTGCCCAATGACAGGACAAGGGGCAATGGGCACAGGTTGGAACACAGGAAGTTCCACCTCAATATGAAGAAAAACGTCTTTCCTGTGAGGGTGCCAGAGCAGTGGAACAGGCTGCCCAGGGAGGCTGTGGAGTCTCCTTCCCTGGAGACATTCAAAACCCACCTGGATATGTTCCTGTGCCCCCTGCTCTCGGTGTCCCTGCTCAAGCAGGGGATTGGACAAGATGATCTCCAGAGGTCCCTTCCAACCCCTACCATTCTGTGATCTGTGATTCTGTGATTCTGTGATTCAGCTGTGGTTGTTTATCCTGGAGAAGAGGAGGCTGAGGGGACACCTTATTGCTCTCTACAACTACCTGAAACGAGATTGTAGCGAGGTGGGTTTTGGTTTCTTCTCCCAGTTTACTAGCTATAGAATGAGAGGAAATGGCTTCAACCTGCATCAGGGAGGTTTAGATTGGAAATTAGGAAAAATTTCTTCACCAAAATAGAGGTCAGTCATTGGAAGAGGCTGCCCAGAGAGGTGGTAGTGTCGCCGTGCCTGGAGGTATTTAAAAGACATGTAGGTGTGGCACTTCAGGGCATAGTTTAGGAGGCAGGGTAGTGTTGGGTTGATGGTTGGACTTGAAGATCCTAGAGGTCTTTTCCAACCTTAATGATTCTATGATTCTATGAAACAGTTCAAAAAGAATGTGAGACTGGTAGGCTAGAGCAAGGGCCCACGGAGGATGACTGATTTGTTCATCCTCTCAGTGGTGACTACAGGCTGCAGGCTGTACTTGATGCATTCCCTAAACAGGAAAGTAACCTGTTTATTTCACTACTGAAGGCAAAATAGGGAGTCAGTTCACTTCATTCCTGCACGACTCCCACTGGACCAGCCCCTTATTCCAAAAATTTTATCTCTGCCACTGCCACTAATGAAAGGATGCTAAGCAGCAAAGGTTTGAGAGAGACACTTATGATTGTGATGTCTTCCTCTGCAAATACTTAGGTGAGCTCTAGGCCTTGAATGACCATAGGGCCTAGGAAACCTGTGTCCAACTATGTACCTCCTTCAGTGGGCTGCAAAACTAACATCACTAACCACTTTATAGACTGTGACTACATCTTTTCTCTCCCTTGCTTCTCTCTGTTCTCCCTGTATGAATTCCTTGTGTGGGGCAGGAATACAGATTTCTGTCTCTTTGAATGTCTTCGCAGTCACTCCACTAGTGTCTTGTCCATAAGCAGTTTGAGTGCTAAACAACCCTTTCCTGATTTCCTAATTTTTAATCTGTTCTCTCGGTCTTTTTCATTTTTTTTTACTAATTCCTTTTTAGAACTCGTTTGATTCATTGTTATGTGCTATGTATGAAGTCCCCCCCTCAGCTCCTGAACTCAAGGAGAGCTTTTTGTTTCAAGCTATCCTTTCTATGAGGAAATCAGAATGACAATGTCTAGCCTAGAGAAAAGACATGTCCAACAGGTCTGCAGAGGATAAAGCTTGCTATTAGAAACCTTTGTAGCTTTTATCAATCAGAGCTGCAGACAGCAATTTCCTCTACCTGGTTGTGTTTCATATCTGCTGACAGGCACATTCTCCATAATTTTTTCTGCTCTCTTTGTGAACCTATTTAAATTTTGGACTGCCCACTCTCTTTGACAATCAACTCTATAATTTAGCAATATGTTCTATGAAAACACTTTTGGTTTTGGCCTCATAATGTCACTGGCTGTCCCTAAGTTTCTGTGCTGTGATGAGTTAACATTGCCTATTCACCTTTTCCATACCATAAAAGATTTTATAGACTTCCAAGCTGAAGTGGACTCACTGTTCTCCAATAGAAACTATTCCATATTTTTTATCGTATTGGGCCACCTTGTCTTTTATCACCTATGGACCTTAGGACCCATGAAATCTGGATAAATGTAGTACATATCATGCAGGACTAGAAAGAACCTTTCTCCTATGGGGAACAGATCATTTCATGAATCTTCACTTGCCCAGAATGGGTCTCTTCCTTCACTCCTTCTTGCAATTCAGCAGTCTGTCACCTGTCATTAATTACGGTTTCATTTTTTCTTTTATTTTTCTCCAAAGCTACACTCTCATTCTCTAACTCCCTTTTTACATCTTCCTAGTAAACTATACAACATAAAATTTTAAAATGTTTGTTCTGTTCAGTGGCTTAGGAAAGGAGATATGCATGAACGGCCTGGCAACTCTAGTAATTATTATGAGACCATCTGTTGGTAAATATATATGGATTCAACCTAGATAATTGGCCAATTGTGAAGTGATACAGATAACCTTTTCAAGTATTAAACAGGCTGACACCAACTAGATAACCACAGATCTAGTGGACATATGGCTGCTAGTCAGGAGATGTGATCCCTCATCATCCTGCATTTCATGAAAATAATATGCAATTTGATTTACCCCTTGGAAGCTGAGAGCACAAAGATTGTTCTTTTTGTTTTCAGATTTTACATTTCTTGTTTAGAAGTGTTTTGGCCTACAATGATTATTTATGATGGCAATAATGCTATTGCCCAGGTCTGAGGGAACTGTTTGGTTTCCTTAGGCAAGAGGCCCAGATTTTTTAATTTCCACTTGAAGGTTAGTATCATGTCCCAGAAAGCATACAGAGGAGAACACTTCATAAATTAATACTTGCATACATGAAAGTATGAACTGAGTGACAATTTTTAAAAAGCATCAAATAGTCCATGAACTCTTCTAAAACAGAAAACTTTTTTTTTTCAGAAGTGAAGACTACAAGTATTTCAGCAAAAGAGCAAAATGCTTGAATTTTCATATTGAATTGCCATTAGCATTCCATGTCCTATAAAAGAGCCTAATGGCCTTTTGAACACTCTAGTAATTTGAGTCCATTAGTGTAATAGGCAGGGATTAAAAGCAGAAACAGAGAGATCATTAACCATGAAAGTTAAACACATCTGTTCATATTCAATCATTAAAATGACAAATATTTCATCTCTGAGAAACATAGATCTTGGTATAGGAAGATTCAATATAAAATCAGCCTAATATAATGTTCTGACAAACTTACACATTGCTCAGAGGAAGAATTTTATAGCAGCTTCCATTTTAGATGCCAAGCAAAAGTCCTGGTAAAGTTCCACCTAGTGGATACAGCAAAGGAACCACACAGGTCTGCAGTGCTCCCATCCTCGCTTCTGAGATGAAACCACAAATTCAAGAGTCCATTACTCTGATGCATCTTCCTCCTGTGTTTTGAAAGTAGGGAAAAGTTGTCACATGTGCAGTCTCCCAAGTCACAAGCTGTTCATCCACCACGTAAGGCATCAATGTGCTTCTGATGTGAGGGAACCTGTTCCACTGTCCTAAACTCTGGGATCAACAGGTCCTAAACTGCTCCTTGCAGTATGGTAGAAACAGTAAACCCAGGCTTCTGTGAAGCCCCAAACCCTTCACGGGAATGAAGCACAAAAAAAATGCTCTTAGTTTTGATGTTCCTTGAAGGCAGTGTACTCAGTGCTTATCCTTTCACCTTGGACTATATGCAAATTGATGAGGTTGTAGAAAACAATAAATGTAGGTTTTTGTAGAAAAACTGAGTGTTTGTTCTCAGTCCCAAAACTGTAATCAAAGCTACAAAAGGGAAAAATAATAATATGCTTTATCAGGACTTCTCTAAAGTTTGTCCCTCGTCCTTCTTTTATCCAGGCTTTTGTTCCAGCATGTGTCACAGCAACTTGTTCTGGGAGTCTAAGCAACATCTGAGCATCACTTCAAGAACCAACTTTTTTATGGTTTACTGTTTCTTGGTCATTAGCCAGTCTCAGTCCTGTGTCTTAGCTGCTCCCTTTTCTCTTCAATCTACTCCCTAGGGATGCTTATAACAATTTGTTATTGCTCTTCCTCCATCCAAGGGGGATTATCTTCCTGGCTCTGTTATCCAGGCAGAATCTGTATGTAGCAAGAAAAAATCTTTATTAAATAATTACTGATCAACTAATGCCTAGAGAAACAATTAAATACTGGAAATGGATATTTCTATTACTTTTCCCTGTGATGTCTGGAGCTGACCTACATCCATCTCACACTCCTTAGGAATTTTAGTGAATTTAATCTTTTGTTGTGAATAGAAAAGACCACCAGGCTGGAAGGGATGCATTAATTAAGAATACAAGATTGTAAAGTCTGTGAAAATCCCATGTAAACCAAATAGCTTGAGAAGTCCTTAATGCAATTTTAGTCAATGCCCACATTAGCAAGACACCAACCTTGAGACACAGGCTTAACAAGTTTCTGGAATCTGGAACTCTTGTATTTCATTCCCTCATCTTTACATGCCAGCTATTTTAGGGGACTCTGTTACAGAAGGGGAAAGTCATATTCATTAAAATGAGTCTGAACACTAGATTTATTTATTCTAATTTCAGTTCTGAAGTGCTTTGCCCATTACAATGAGTGCTTTGCAAATGTTAAAGGGTACAATAGAAATACAAACTGTTTATTGTACTTAGCTTAAAGCATTCACTCCTCGATTCCTAACATCTGACCAGCTGTACCTCTCAAGCATGAAACATAGCTCATCACTCAGCTGGGCAAGAAGTTCAAAGCTGGAGCTTTTCTGCCATTGTTCTTCTGGGTGAAGTTGGTCATTCACAGTATGGGGATTCATCTGTCCACAGTGGAGAGAAATTCACACTTCTAAAGTGATGCCTCTCTCTTTGTGAACTAGGTATCTGAAAAAGTGCCTTTTTCTCTCCACTGAATGTATAGGAAGCTCACACTCACTCCCTAAGGTGCTGGCATCTATGTATTTGATGTCTGAGGCTTCATTTCCAGGTGAGCGGTGAGAGTTATTCTGACTTCCCTTTCTTGGGCAACAGCTCTTCTTTGGAAAGAGTGAATTGCCAGTTATTAGTTTGCCTGTTGAGTAGAGATGCTAAGAGAGGAGTATCATCCATGTTAAACAGCCTAGTTGTTCTGTTAGCTGATGGACTGAGAGGTGAGGATCAGAAAATGCTATTAAAAGGGTAGATCTTCCTCCATTTTAAAACACTTACTGTGACTACAGCCACCTAAGAAGTTTGTTACATAAACAGTGAGAACTTCAACCCTTACAAAGCTCACTATGACTTCAGGGAACAGCACTCCCTTGTTTGCATTTCTCATCACTCTTCTGTCTGTCTCTGGTCACCCTTGCTCCCAGATGTACTTTTCTACATGGAATCTCTTGTTCCTGGAAACGAAAAGCATCCAAAATCTTATTAGATTATGTTTACATGAATTTTCCAGTCCAGTAATGCATATCTAAGTAACTTGGATAGTTCAGATAAGTGTTCATACTATAATCTGAATTAAAACAAACCTAAAATTATTATGGAGAGTTATCTGTCATTAGACAGATATGTAGCTGAATGAAAAAATATAGGAAGCAATGATAAATACAAATCTTCACCATTTCTGTATTATATTCCTGCTCTTTTTAGCCTCAGGCAATTCTGTAGCAATGTGCTGTAGGCTGAAAGGACCACATCTGTATTTCAGTCTATGATCTCTCTTTAAAGAATGTCAATAACTCAGAAAAAGGCAATTAGCCAAAGCCACATCAGATTAAGCCTTTGGGAAATGGTTTACCTATTCCTTTTTTTTTTTTCCTTTAAAATTTAAATCCACCAGGCCCCCACCCATGAATAAGGAAATCACTCTTCATTATTTGTAATTTTAAAAGACATGCCCTTTTATAAACAAAACTATACAGTGATATAGAGGACGGGGCTCAAAATGATCTTGTGGTGTATCCCCAGTTATCCCTGGCATCTCTCAAAATGGCCTCTCTCAAGTGAGTCAAACGCTAGCTTGAAAACACCTGTATAGGTGTTCCTACTGCTCTGCTTGAAGGTAATTCCAGAATTTCACTGCACTGCTGATTAGAAATCTTCCTCTCATTTCCACCCTGAGTATATTTATGACCAATTATTTTTTATGCCAGTCCTCCTCTTTACCTTAAGGAATTCTTCTTTTCCATAAGGACCATACTGCATTTGCCAAGCTGCTTAATCCATGTTCTTTGTCTCTCCTTGCATCCTGAAGTTTTCCACTCCACTCTTTGTCACAGTGTACCCTTGCTCCACGTGTTCAAATGTGAATTCAGCTTTCAGGGAAGAAGCTAAGAATTCACCTAGCATTCCAGATGCAGTATCACCAATGGCATTGAGACTTTTACTTTTTACTTTTACTCTCCAGATGTTAGTTTGCAGTTGCCTCATAGTCAAATAGTATACCAGGTCTTTATCTTCCTCAGTCACTTCCAGATGATGACCTAATTGGTTGTTGGGTTTTTTTTTTGTTATTAATCCTCAGATACCTGTCCTTGAATTTCATTTTTCTGGGATCCCCCTTCTGTCATTCCTGCAATCATAGGAGTTGTTTACTCCTTTAATCATTTTATATCTCAGTCTTCCTTTTGTGTTTATCAAACTGCAAATTTCATGCATGCACTTCTTGGTTTTAAGCCAAGATCATTAATGAGAATATTTAAAAGATTTGTCCAAAGATTAATTCTTGAGAAAGTTCGACAGTGACTTCCCTTCAATCTGGAATTTTTTTTTCTGACACCATCATCTGCTGTACCCCTTCAGTCAGGTTCTTACACTTTTACATTTCTCCTATTTATTCCTTCCTCCTCCAAATGTATACTTTGCCAGGTAGCAACATAGTGGATATTTTACCAGAATCTAGATATTAGAATATGAAAAATATGAAATTTCCCAGTGTTTCTTCTCTAGAAAAGTGATTTCCTTATCAAATATATCAGATATCAAATATGCCCGCATCTATATTTGGTGGGTTAGTGTATACTTCTAGAGAGCTCAGATCAGGTGGTGTGATCAAGCTAGAAGAATTGTCTCAGGGTTGTTGGAAAAACCTGTGCATGTGGATGGATGTGCACATACCATAATAATGAAGGGAGTGGTACTTCTGTAGGTGTTTGTCTAGCTGAATTCCAGCTGAATACTTTCAATACTGACTCTATTTAGTTGTTTTGTCGATAGAGCGGTATCCTGTCTGAAGATTTTAAAAGGTGTTCTCTTACTTGCTTGATTTTACGTAGGAAATCAAGATAAATGAGAGAAAATTAAAATGTCAGTGATATGTATGAAGCAATCAAATTGGAAAGGTGTGACATATGTAATAATTCTGCTGCAGAAAAAAAATATTTATTTCAGAATTTTAAGTCATGTTGTACTTAATTCCTCCTCAGCCAGTGATCTGTTATCTTAGGAGACATCCTTCAGATAACAGTGCTTTCTTTTACTGCAGAAAAAGCATCTTCCCAGACCATTTGTTCCAAATTTGGCCATAATTTCTCTAACTCAAGGATAGAAACAATGTCTCCTTGGAAATTATTATTCTTATCCATTTATCATCATGCAAATACTTTTCAGTATAAAACAAAATGGATAATTTAAATGCAGTCTGCTTAAATAGGACAATGTGTTTCTCTCCAAATGAACATTACATTGCAATAACATGGGCAATGAAACTATAATTTTTAACTAATTCCTAAATGTCAGCTATCCTTTGGAAAACTAATGAAAAATGTAATTCTTCAAGGCCAACTTAGACAGAACCTAAGGAAAAAATTGTCTCTATGGGCTGTGAGATCTGAATTTTATTAAAATGAGTTATTTAAAACATTAAAATACATAAAAATGATGAGACAGATGGCAAAACAGCTGAGTTTTATTCAGAGGTTTGAAAGAAACTATTTTGCCTAGTTCTGAAACTACTCAAAAATACAAAATTCAAGACAGGAACATAATTTTTTGCAACATTCATTTTAGATATCTTGCTCATTTACCTTTTGGCTCAGTTTTCTGTCTTCCTTCCATCCCTGGATTTTTCCCCAGCACTCTAATACACAAGAACAGAGGCCTCCCTGGTTTCACAATGCCAGCATGAATGAGCTAATTCATGACATCACACAGTATTGTATGCCTGGAGCTGGAAACAGAGCCTCAGTAGTGCCACTGGGACTTTTGTGATATAAATTTTCTTAAAGGCAAGTCACTTAATCATTTAAAAGACTAGCCAGTGCTCTTAAAGTAGGATATGCAAACCTCAGCTAAAACTCAGACCTACTTGGCATGTGAGCTTTGCCCTTTATATCACTTCAACTATAACCAATTCTTATTCTAATAGAAACGTGCAAGTTTTCGTCTAATACCTCATATCTGTGCTAAAGTCCTCCAGCTTCTAATGAATATGCTCAGCTACTTGAAATTCTGTGGTGATAAAAGAGAGCACACCTTTTCCACTCAAGTACCTTTTTCCCTGTAACAAGATGTAAAAAAATCCTCTTGACCTATGCAAAGAAAATTGGACCAGTAAATGTTAAATAGAAGCATATTGAAAATTCATGAGGAAATGGGCATCCTTCAGTTGTTAGAAATGATTACTTTGAAACTTAGGTGAAGTTTATAATGTATGTGATGGATAAAATAAGATAAATGATTGGCACATACATTTATTACTTTTTTTTTCCTATTTCAGCCTTCTCCCTAAGCCTATGTGAATTTAGTAGCATGGCACTGTTTTTTGTACAAGTCATAAAAGAACACAGACATTATGTAAATAGTTTCAGTGGAGAAATGAAGTGGAAAAACTCATTTTACAATAGAAAGAATAAGTGGTATTACTTACCATTTGATGGGGCTGAAAACCACTGAACTTTAGAGATGTCTGATCATTTTCCTAAGCTTTTAGGTACAATAAAGAGCAATGAATTTTAGTCAGTCCCTTCCTGGACACAGCATCCCACCTCACAGAAAGGGAAGGCAGAGAGGGAAAGTTGGATCCAATTCCTGCTCTCTGTAACACAAGTAAAGCCAAAGGAAAAGATCCAATCCAGTGGAACTTTTCTAGATTTACAGCAGAGTAATTAGAATAGCATAGCATGGTATAGTGTAGACTAGGCTAGACTAGACTAGACTAGACTAGAATATTTCAATAGGAAGGGACCTACAACAATCATCTAGTCCAACTTCCTGACCACTCCAGGGCTGACCAAAAGTTAAAGCATTTTAGTAAGGGCATTGTCCAAATGCCTCCTAAGCACTGACATGCTTGGGGCATCCACCACCTCTCCAGGAAGCCTATTCCAGTGTTTGAGCACCCTCTCAGTAGAGAAATGCTTCCTAATGTCCAGTCTAAACCTCCCCATAGGCAGCTTTGAACCATTCCCATGTGTCCTGTCACTGGATACCAGGGTCAAGAGATCAGCACCTCCCTCTCCACTTTGCCTCCTCAGGAATCTGTAATTGGGAACAGAGCCCTGATTTGAGTACTATTTTAAGTTTTTGTGTGCTAACTGTTGAGTTCTTTATAAAGTTCTTGTACAAATTTGTACTGACTTAAAAAAAAAACCAACTATGCTTCAATTTAAGAATTTTAGAGCTCTTTTTTTTCCTTCAGAATGTCAACATTTGTAGGAATTATCAATAAACTATGAAGGATTTGCAAACATTTAGATTGTCTCAAGATCTGGGAGGGCCCTTGTAAGTTATCTGGGGTGATTTTCATTGACAATAATGGATTTCGGACCAGGTCTGAGTGGAAATACCATTGGAATTTATTACTGACAGTGCAATTGTTGAAAAACACAGGTATGAATGAGCAGCTACTACCACATGATAGATATGCTCTACTCCCATCAAAACTACAGCGAAGTTGAAGAACCTTAGCTAGAGTGCAAAGCTGGCTTGAGCTGCTGGCTGAGCTGCTGGCAGAGGCAACAGTGCCAGCTATAACATCAGTGCCTCGTGGCCACGCCCAACTTCAGTAAAAATAGGTCTCAGTCAGCTGCAGCTGGAAATTTCTATTCTTTCATTCTGCAACCTTGAAATCCGCCACCTATTTTGATGGCAACATAAGCAATATGAAAGGAAACTTTGACTCATTTTCCATTTTTAAAGGGAGCCATAGTAAACTGGCCTTGACCCGATTATATCTGACTCCAAGCTCATCAGCTTAACCACAATGAAAATAATAGCAAGCCACCATTTAGGGGAACATAATCTCATTGGAAGTTATCTGAGAGCACTCCAAGGTGTGATTTAATGTATCTATGCATAGGAAAAGTAGGAACAGTTTAAAAAAAAAGGTGAATGATCAGAAACAAGAGATCTTAACAAAAAGAATACTGAAGGCAGCACAACAGAGACTGCAGAACAGTTTGATCTTCAGGGACTGCTTCTGCCTCAGTTTCACTACTCTAACCATTTTAATAAGTATTATGAAATACTATAACAAAAACTATAGAAAGACTCTAAGTATGTTGCAGTTACTTAGTACCCCATGGAATGAAGCTAGCTATAACAAACACAAGCATACTAATGTGGCCAATTGTCCCTTTTATACAGTTTTGTTGTAGTAACACTGACACTTAATTGCATTTTTATGCAATATTGGAGGGGAAATATATATGTTAAAAATGTAATCTGAAGCATTTCTTCTTGTAGAAGATAGTTCCATCAGTTTTAATATGATCTAGGATTGCAGTTACTATAATAAAATAATTTAGTCTCTATTCATTTTTCTCATTGTACTGGGATTTTCTTAACCTTTTTCAATTAGTATTAAAGACACTCAGTAGGAAAATTCATTCCACACAGGTAAGAATATTCTCATATAGCAGGGTGATTATTTTTATTATGTTTCTACTTTCAAGGTGCAATTATGTTACATATTATTTTGCATGTACAAAGAAGTTTAAAAGCAAGTACTTATGATTATTCCATAAGCCAATGTTACAGTTACCTTGCTCAAAAATCAGACATTACCAAAGCTAAGGAAAACTGGAAGGAGAAAGGGGGCAGAGACGGGAAAAAAAGATTAAGGCAGTCCTGAAGGGCAAAGGAGTCCAGGAAGGCTGGATGTTATTAAAGAAGGTGCAGGAGCAGGCTGTCCCCATGTGCCTTAAGTTGAGCAGGTGGGGGAGAAGATCAGCTTGGCCAAATAGTGATCTTTGGCTAGAACTCAAGAAAAAAAGGAGAGCTTACCGCCTTTGGAAGAAGGGGCAGGTGACTCAGGAGGACTACAAGGATGTTGTGAGGTTATGCAGGGAAAAGATTAGGAAGGGGAAGGCCCAGCTCGAACTTAAACTGGCCGCTGCTGTTAAAGATAACAAAAAATGTTTTTATAAACATATTAGTGACAAAAGGAGGGCCAGGGAGAATCTCCCTCCTTTGTTGGATGCAGAAGGTAACCTTGCCAGGAAAGATGAGGAGAGGGCTGAGGTACTTAATGCTTTCTTTGCCTTAGTCTTTAGTAGTCAGACTGGTCATCCTTGGGGTTTTCAGGCCCCTCTGCTGGGGAATGGAGATAGTATGCAGAATTAAGTCCCAGTTGTTGAAGAGGTGGCAGTCACCGACCTGCTCCTTCACCTGGATGTTCACAAGTCCATGGGGCCAGATGGGATCCACCCAAGGGTACTGAGGGAGCTGGCAGAGGAGCTCGCCAAGCCACTCTCCATCATTTATCAGCAGTCCTGGTCAACTGGGGCGGGTCAGAAGGGAACTACAGGCCTGTCAGCCTGACCTCAGTGCCGGGAAAGGTCATGGAGGAGATCATCTTGAATACCATTACGTAGCATATGCAGGACAAGGGGATCGGCCTCAGCCAGCATGGGTTTATGAAAGGGAAGTCCTGCTTCACTAACCTGGTCTCCTTCTATGAGAAGGTGACCCACTTAGTGGATGAGGGGAAGGCTGAGGGCATTGTCTACTTGGACTTAAGTAAGGCTTTGACACTGTCTGCCACAGCATTCTCCTGGAGAAGCTGGCTGCTCACGGCTTGGACACATGCACTCTGAGCTAGGTTAAAAACTGTCTGGATGGCCGAGCCCAGAGAGTGGTTGTGAATGGAGTCAAATCCAGTTGGCAGCTGGTCATGAGTGGTGTTCCCCAGGGCTCAGTGTTGGGGCAGGTCCTGTTCAATATCGTCACTGATGATCTGGATGAGGCGATTGAGTGCACCCTCAGTAAATTTGCAGATGACACCAAATTAGGTAGGAATGTTGATCTGCTCGAGGGTAGGAAGGCTCTGCAGGGGGACCTGGACAGGCTGGATCAATGGGCCAAGGCCAGTTCTATGAGGTTTAACACGGCCAAGTGCTGGGTCCTGCACTTGGGTCACAACAACTTCATGCAATGTTACAGGCTTGGGGAGGAGTGGCTGGAAAGCTGACCGGCACAAAAGGACCTGGGGGTGTTGCTCAACAGCCAGCTGAACACGAGCCAGCAGTGTGCCCAGGTGGCCAAGAAGGCCAAGAGCATCCTGGCTTGTATCAGAAATAGTGTGGCCATCAGGGGTAGGGAGGTGATTGTGCCCCTGTACTCTGTACTGGTGAGGTCGCACCTTGAATATTGTGTTCAGTTCTGGGCCTCTCACTACAAGAAGGACATGGAGTTGCTGGAGCATGTCCAGAGAAGGGCAATGAAGCTGGTGAAGGGTCTAGAGAGCAGGTCTTCTGAGGAGCGGCTGAGGGAGCTGGCGTTGTTTAGTCTGGAGAAGAGGAGGCTGAGGGGAGACCTTATTGCTCTCTACAACTGCCTGAAAGGAGGTTGTAGTGAGGTGGTGTCCTGGTTTCAGCCGGCATAGAGTTAAATTTCTTCGTAGTAGCTAGTATGGGGCTGTGTTTTGGATTTGTGATGGAAAGAGTGGTGATATTGTGGAGATGTTTTGGCTGTTGCTAAGTAGCACTTACACTGGTCAAGGACTTTTTCAGCTCCCCATGCTCTGCCAGGTACACAAGAAACTGGGAGACGACATAGCCAGGGCAGCTGACCCCAACTGACCAAAGGGATATTCCATACCATATGACGTCATGCTCCGCATATAAAGCTGGGGGAATAAGAAGGAAGGGGAAATGTGTGGAGTTATGGCGTTTGTCTTCCAAGTAACCGTTACGTGTGATGGAGCCCTGCTTTCCTGGAGATGGCTGAACACCTGCCTGCCCATGGGAAGGAGTGAAAGAATTCCTTGTTTTGCTTTGCTTCTGCGCGCAGCTTTTGCTTTACCTTTTAAACTGCCTTTATCTCAACCCATGAGTTTGCTCACTTTTACTCTTCCGATTCTCTCCCATGTCCCACCAGGGGGGAGTGAGCGAGCAGCTGCGTGGTGCTTGGCTGCTGACTGGGGCTAAACCACAACAGGTGGGGGTCGGACTCTTGTCCCAAGTAACAAGCGATAGGACAACTGGAAATGGCCTCAAGCTGCACCAGGGGAAGTTTAGGTTGGACATTAGAAAAAATGTCTTCACTGAAATGGTTGTCAGGCATTGGAACAGGCTGCCCAGGGAAGTGGTGGAGTCTCTATCCCTGGAGGTATTTAAAAGAAGGGTAGACCTGGTGCTTGAGGATATGGTTCAGTGGTGGACTTCGCAGTGATAGGTTAGCGGTTGGACTAGATGATCTTAAGGGTCTTTTCCAACCTTAACCATTCTACAATTCTATGATTCTATGAAGGAAATAAAGTTGAAGCAGAAGCCATTTCTGCCATCTTCACTTGCAATGAGGGATTGTTAACGTCATTCAAAGCCTTGTCCAAAATCACTACTATATTGAATTACACAAACAAAATAAATCCTTGAATTAAGAATTAAGGAAAATAAAGAATAAAATAAGAAAAGTCACCTGAAGAGGTGTTAAGAATATGTTACAATACAGATCATTCCATATGATATATCTTTTCACTGATAGCTTCTCAAAAAGCACTTAATTTTTCTTACTTACTTTTGATCTCTATTCATTCTAACACAAACATATTCATTTTTTATTATAGGGCTGATTCTAGAGGCAGAACTGAGGACCAACATGGCCAGTTGTTTTTAGAAAAAGAAAGTGCCTATTTTGAATTTAAAATTGAAAAATGAAATGAACTTGCAAAATAGTTAGCATATAATAAAAATTAATGTCATACAGACCTGCTCTGCTAACCCTGCAGGGTCTCTTTAATTACACTGGAAAATTTTAATATGCTCCATTCACAGGAGAGGAAGGGAATTTGGGTATTAGTTCTCCTGACCTACATTTGCACTTAGTTTGCTTAGCAGAAAGGAGTCTGGGAGGTGGGACTCATAATAAGGAAGGGTTATTAGGATATGAATTACTGAATAAAACACAAGATGTTCACCTTCTCAGAAGTGATTGAGAACTTTTCTGAATTATCCAGGAAATAAGGAAATAATCATAGTAATCATACCAGCACTTGTAACACACCCTAGAGATTTTAGACAGTCTGGTGGCTGAAAATAGGATTTGCAGCACAAAAAGATGAAGAGGCAAGCTCATCTTTGTACTGATTTTTCTTGTTCATATGGCCCAATGACTTCAGCAGCATTATTTTGAGTTATTTTTCCCTTTTGTGCCTGTTACAAAAGTCAGGGAAAGCAAAATGTAAAAAGCAGGTTCCTTAGATGTTATTTTTTTCATCCCTGACCTTAAAAACCATGGATAGTGGTCTCTAAGACCATTCACGTTGTGAACCTTTTCTTCACACTAGTAATGGATTGTGCCTGTGGGCAGTCTGACTCATGTCAGCTTTGCATAACTTGTCCTACCACAGAAATGTCTTACCGTTACCAGAAGGGGACACATGATCTGGGCCATGGAAAATCCTAGAATTTCTGAAACCTAATGCTATACATAAAATGGATGTAGTTAATTTTTTCTTTAGTAACAGATCACACTAACATGATGTAAGTCAGAAATCTCCTTTTGTTCAAATAAGTATGACAGAGCAAAAACTCATACTCCCTTAACTATCACCCAAAGATTCTTTGCTCTTAAAAGGAATAAAAATAGAACTGATGAAACCCAACATACCTTGAATAATTATGCATCAGAGTTGTGACCTAGCAAGGAAAGAAAGGGATGTTCTTGATTTTAAGTCCTCTGGGAGTTTTCATGGTGTCAAATCAAGAAATCACTTTTAGTAATCCAGCACTAATGTATATCTACATGGAAATGATACACAAATTGGATTTGAATGTGAAGATTCCCTCATACCACCTCGGAAGAGTAAAAGGGTATAAAGATGGTTTAACTGTGCTGTATCTCCATGGTAAAACCCCTTAGCAATGCCAGTAACAGGTGAAATGGCTCCAGTGCAAATGAGAGTTAGACCTTTCATTGGGACACTGCACTGTGCATCCAGTTCTCTGAGGAGCTGAGCACCTCTTGGAAGCAGTAGGAATTTAACATACCCAACATTTTACAGGATCAGATTTTACCTTGAGTGAAAACTACTAGGTTTACACAAATTCTGTAGATGAATCAGTGATGCCCAAAGATAATCAGGTATGCGAAGATTAAAATACTCAGAGCTATCTTCAAATTCTGTTCCCTGGGGATGGTGTCTAATATATGTTAAATCCAATCAGTGCCTTTTAGCTTTCTTCTCTGTCACAGAGTTTCAGTTTACTAATTAGAAATGTTCAGCTGCAATTTCTTTACATCACTTTCTCACAGGGTAGAATTCAGCACCCTCTGAGAATTTAAAAAGGTTACACTACCATTTGTCAAGGTCACAGCAAGAAAGGTTTTTCATTAATTTTAGATTGGCAAAGAATAAGAAATATTGTAACTGCTGCATTTAAGCCATTCACTTCACCAGCTCTCTTTCTACATCACAGACAGCCAATTAGGGACTTTATTTAAAATGTATGAATTGCATGACTGTCATTAAAGCTATGATTCTGAAGAGTTCATTTGCTTTTTTTAATGCAAGTATTACAGAAACGCAACCATTTTTCAGGAAAATGACCCAATCATTCAACATTTGGTAAATAAAAATGGCTCTCTATAGATTTGACCACAGGTGGAGCCTCCATTAAAATTAGTGCTGGGAGGGCCCAGTTCTGCAAGGCACTGACTGGCCACCGTGCCAATGCTGACCATCTGCCTCCTCAGTTTGACAGAAAGACCTGGAAAACTCCCCAGAATGTTGTGCTTTTGTAGTAGGAAAAAAAGCAAAAACACAAACAAATGCTCTTCAGTTGTGGAAACTGCACAGAGTCATCTCGAAGGCCTGTTTCTGGTTAGTGCAGCAAAACTGTGACTCAGTTTCAACCAAGGCAGAGCCAGAACAATGAGTAGACCCCTGGGCTGGCCCGAACATGGTTTCAGCATTCTCCAGCATCCTGTGAGCTTTCTTCTCATGACAAACAGCTACACTTTGCATGTTCTTTCTTTTTGACATTTATTGACAATGAGAGGCATTGTTTTAGATGCATTTGTTTTGTTCCTTTCCTTTTTGTGAGATGTGACTCAAAAGACTATGTCTCCTCTATTTCAAAGCAACACATTTACTGCAAAGTGTTAGAATCTGGCTGGCCTGAGACTGCATTTTGCAACATCTTTTTCATGGTTTTTCTTCATCAGTAAGTATATCTGTCAGGTGGGATTGCTCCTGCAGGCTGTAAGAGTATGGGAAATTTATCTTCCTGAGGATTGCATGACTTTGCACTGGAGATACAATTTCCTGTCCTGATTTTGCCAAGAGAGATTTGCTTTTTCATGTGATAATGTGCTGGCCCAAAAGCTTTCCTTGGGACACACAAAATCATCCATCATTTCATTTCCTTATTGAAAATATTTTGGTTTATGGCTTTGTTTTCTTTTTTGAGAACAACAACAAAAAAAATCGTTGTCCCACTTGTACAGTTAGACATATATTAATCACACCACATGCACGTGTTTTGCCTTCATCACATAGTAAATGTGTTTTTCCTGATTCCCCAACAGCTGTGTAAATAAGCTTTCTTACCACCTCATCTCTCTCTTCTTTTCTGGTCATTAGAACCACAAGAAGATGAGACATTCAAAACAAAAGACAGCATGGGAAAGATTAGCTATTTCTTTCTTCCTCTAACTGTTTCAGATTTTTTTTTTCCAACTCAAGCAATATAGACAATGCGGTTGCTCAAAAATCTTGTGTGAACAAAAGAAGTTGCCACAAATGTGTCAGCTGAGATTTTTTTAATTGTAATGCACTATTTTGTCTCTTTGACTGTTTGATATAGAAAAGGGTGTATTTCCACAACATTTTGGTCCTTTTGAGTTAGCATCTGAAACTGCTTACAGACCCTTTCTTCAAAGGAGCTATGTTTAATCAGGTTTCTGATTTTCCAGGTCTATCAGTCCCATGTGAACTCCACATTGAGTAGAAGCTCAGATGCACCAGCATGTATCACTGGCTGCATTATCTCTGGTGTCACTTCTCAGGGAATGAAACTGGATGCTCAGAGGGCAAAGGGAGCTGTGCCAGCTTCAGATTGGTCCCTGACCAGAACAAGCAGGTGACAGGGATTGCAGAGGCTTCCTCGTATCTCCCTCGAGCCAGCTTCAGCACAGCCTAGGCACTCCAGGAGCAGCCAGTAACACACTGGCATGAACACAGGTTAAGTCACGCCCAACCAACCTGGTAACCTTCTATGATGAAATGACTGGCTTGGTAGATGAGGGGAGAGCAGTGGACATTGTCTGCCTGGACTTCAGTGTTTACTGAAAAGAAGCCAGTAAACAGTGAAGTCCAAATAGACAATGGACACTGTCTACGGTAAGATCCTCACAGACAAGCTGATGAAGTATGAGCTGGAGAAGCAAACAGGCGCATTGAAATCTGGCTGAACAGGCAGGTGCAGAGGTTGGTGAGCTGTGGCACAAAGTCGAGTTGGAGGCCAGCAACTAGCAGTGTTCCCAGGGATCAATACTGGGTCCAATCCTGTTCAACATTACCAAGATGACAAGACAAGACGACCTCCAGAGGTCCCTTCCAACTTCAACCATTCTGTGAACAGCATGGGATCCCAGTGGGACTCAGAGCCCAGCAGGAAAGGGAATCCTACAGTGCTTTAAAGCACAGCAAAGGCTTTCAGGCATGGGACTAAATTACCAATATAAAAATAATGTAAGAAGAAAACCAAGAAACTCTTCATTCGCTATGATGTGTTCTATCAAGAAGAGCATTTGCTTCTTCAGAAGACATAAAAGTTCATTAAAATACTGGAATTTTTTTCAGGCATTCTTAGTTGAAGAAAAAATTGAAATCTCTAAGTATTCTAAAACTTAGAAGTCAGAATCATGCAATGAAAAAATTACTTTTTTATTAATCTCATAAGTTTAAACTGTGATGGAAGGACATACTCATGGTTTTTGAACATTTGAGTTAACAATGCTGATATAGGATGGCTTTTTCTGACAAGCTTCAGTGTACCTAACAAAATCTCCCCTCATGCTCTCCTGTCTGCACTATAATATAATTAAACTGATAATCATTATTATAATTGTCAGATATTCTGAAACAAATGATACCTAAAGTATTTAATGGAATACGTAGCATAAAAATTAAGACAATTTTAACCATTTCTCTGCCTCAAGGCTTTCCAACTAAAACTTAGCTAAAAGAAGGTGGAACCAGGGGAGAGTTCTCCTACGTGTGACCTTGGTAGAAGACAGTGCCAGTGCTCTTTCCCACCAAGCTCCTGACAACCCTGGCAGAGGTGAGAGAAGGATGAATCAGAGAGGGAGCAGCACTGAGAAAAGAAGCTGAAAGACCACCCAGGGGAGAAGCTGTGAGGAGGAGGCAACAGTACCCAGAGGTGGTCACGGTTGGAAAGGTGACACTGCTGTCCTGGGGCAGAGTGGCTCCATGCCCTCGGTTCTGAAGACAATAGAAGAGGGAGCAAGTGTTTACAGGGAAGGGAGGATATTTTATTCTTTGCCCAAGATTAGGCTAATTATGCATGCTGCTGACCTTGGCCCGGCATGCCTTTTGCCAGGAGGGACATCTGCTCCTAAAGTAAGAGCAAAGTGTGTCTCAGAGGCTAAGTTCCCCCTCAGTAGAGGAACTCTCATTTTTGGCCAGTGCCTTTGACCATGAAATCTCACCTGTGCTATTCAAATCACAACCTGTTTCAAGTAGCTTTTAAAAACACTCAGATTTAAAGTAAACTCAACTGAAAATAAGTCTTGTTTTGGTTTTCCTAAACATAGAAAGCTGGTCTAGAGAACAAGTCCTGTGCAGAGCACCTGAGGGAACTGGGATTGTTTAGCCTGGAGAGAAAGAGGCTGAGGGAAGACCTTATCACTGTCTGCAACTGCCTGAAAGGAGGTTGTAGTGTGTTGGTCTCTTCTCCCTAGTAACAAGTGATAGGACAATACGAAATGGCCTCAAGTTGCACCAAGTGAGGTTTGGATTGCATATTAGGAAAAATGTCTTCACT